>NC_141873.1:405824526-406127557 GCF_056163025.1 Triticum urartu
AAAATCCAATTTTTCCCTACTGCAAAGGAATAAAATTTATTTAACTATCACGGTGGTTGTTAAACATTGAGAATGGTTGACAGCATTCTCAATCCCAATTAAACATCATCATTAAACAAACCCAGCAAAATTAATTTTTGAGTAACATGTTGACATTCACATGATAATCGAGGTACTAGATACTCAAGATGTCCATAACCGGGGACACGACTAACCATGATTAGTTTATACACTCTGCAGAGGTTTGCGCACTTTTCCCCACAAGACTCGATCTCCTCCGTTGGATTTCTCACACTACATGGTGTTTGAGAAATGGATGACCGAGACATAGTCTTTTAGAAGCACTAGCACCTTATGATGGGTAGACCGTACCACCTACATCCCCTACATCTGCTAGTCTACCAGTGTAAGAGTTCGCACGACTTAGTCAACTATGCTAGAGCCCATAATAGCTTGTGGCTGCACACGGAAGTTTCTAGCATGAATAATCTCATGATCCCTTTGAGCCTGGGTGGCAGTCCAAAAGAAAACAGGCAAATCCTGGAATACCCAGGTGCCTCAATCCACCCAGATGTGTGTTTAAATTGCCACCTTAAATAAACCATTAATTAGAAATCTCACATCTGTCATGGATACACTCACCCAATCCATGTCTACTAGCATAGCAATAATAAGCAAACGTAGAGTAACTCCCAAAGGTTTGAAAATAAACAGGTAATAGGTTCTACCTCAACTACTTCCCAAACCCACAATTTAATTAGATCATAAAACATGCAAGGTGTGAGGATTGATCTAATGCAATAAAACTGGGCAGTAGGAGGTATGATCAAAGTGTGAACTTGCCTGTAGTGTTGATGAAGATGATGCGCACTCAAAACTCTTGATAGTTCTACTCGTCACACTCCGGTCAATCTATCGTAAGCAAGCAATAGTAACCACACATAAGCAATCACTCAAAGATCAGAGAGAACAAAGAAAACAATTCGGAAAACGTCAAAACCAAGCAAATAACTCTCGCAACATAAAACAATTTCTAACAGTACCAAAATTAAGTGAATTTGGCCTTATCAGAAAGTTTAGGTCAAGAGCTTCGATTTGCAAAAAGAATCAACTAAATCGGAGTTACGAAACTCAAGTTATGATCAAACAAAGTTTGAATTCAAATCTGATCTAATTCAAATTTTAAAACTTTCAAAAACATGTTTGAGTTGGATTAATGGATAGAGGAGATCATAACGAAGACGTGGGCGTTGGTTTCGTTGGATTTGGACTAACGAGTAAAAAGTTGTGATAGATTGAAGATCAGGGGCTAATCTGTGAAGAAACTAATTACATATGGGTCCCTGGCTAAAATAAAGGAAAAAGAAAAATCCTATCGAGCGAACGCTCGCTACAGAGGCATACAAGACGAGAACCGTTCGCTAAAGAGATCTTAACAAAGAACGTCCGCTAAATAATAATAAAAACGGTTTATTCAAAAAAACGGATTTGGACCGGACCGGTCGGCGGCGGTTTTTACCCCGGTTCTTGGCGGTTCAACGACGGGGCGTTGTTCGGAGGCTTTTCTCGCGTCGGTTGGCGGCGGCAGCAAGCTCCGGCGCGGCGGTGCGCGGGCATGGCAAGCGGCGGCTCTGGGCCACGGCGGAGTGGCGGAGCTGCGACGGCGGTGGCGATCTGTGGCGGCGGCGGCGCGAGAGAGGGAGGGCGGCGGTGGATCAGGGTCCAGGGGGCCCAGGTGCGGCGACTTTATAGGAGGGGAGGGGAGGCGTGGGCGAGGGGGCAGGAGGAGGCCGGAGACGGCACGGCCGTTGAGGCCGGCAGGGCGTCGTGCTCACGACGGACTCCCGTCGGGAGGAGGAAGGCGGCGGGCGCTAGGCCACGGCCTGGCGACGCAGTCGGCTGGGCCCTGAGTCGGCCCAGTCGGCGACGGAGGAATTTTTTTTAAGATTTTCCAGACAAAGGAAAAAATAAACAAAACAAAATAAATAAAATTTTTATATAGGCATATAATATACCAAAATTTACAGAAAAGATTTTCTACAACATGGACATTTTTATAATGCCAAATAAAATCCACATGAATTCACATTATTCAAAGAGTGCTACTGCCCTAATAAAATCCAATAAAAACTATTTTTAAAATACCAAAATTAATTCAAATTTATTTCTCTCCAATTTTCTGTTGTAGGGAATCATGTTACCCTATTTTCCATATATTTTATTTTTGGAGAAAAATAATTTGAATAAAACTCAAATAACCCAAATTGAAAAATAATTTCAACTGGATTTTAAATTTGATTTTCTTTGAAACTCCCAACTCATATTTCATATAATTTGAAGAAGTCATTTTATCTTCTCTCATGAATATCATTGAGTTGCTTAAAATTTCTGAATTGGAAATATTTTCAAATGAAATTCAAATATTTTCAACACCCCTTTTCATTTTAAAAAAATGGGAGAAGTCATGTTATCTTCTCTCTAGGGTTTCGTGTTTGAAAAGAATTTGAATTCATGGAGATCAAAATGCAAAAGGTGAAAGTTTGGGAAAGTCCTTTTATTCCCTCTCATTTAACTTTCAAAAGGTTTCGAATTTGACTCAATCAATCACACAACAATCAAACAATCAATCAATCTATCTATTTATAATAACATTCCAAAATTTAGAATTTTGGGATGTTACAAACCTACCACCCTTAAAATGAATCTCGTCCTCGAGATTCGGAGAAGCTAGAAAGAAATAGGTTAGGTTTGGGGGTCTCTTCAAAATTTCATCAATCGTCTCCGGGGTCTAGGGTGCTACCACCCTTAGAAGCATGGTTACGGTTCCATCAAAACTCATATACTTCATCCATATTGTTAACAGTGTCGGTCTTCTCAGATCTTCAGGATAATTCCTTATCTGGGCTCTTCCAGTAGTGGCATAACCTTTACCGCAATTCTTCTGTCCTTTCATCTTGGTAAGGTTATTCCGAGACTGGGTCTTCATAGCTGATAGGTCTGGCGCCAAAACTAAACAACTATCAATATCTCATGGTGGTCAACAATTTATGGTTCCTTCTACAGGAAATGGGTCTGGTTGATCCTCACTGTATAACCTACGGTTGGCAAAAGCTGCCTTGTACAAGGGAAAAATTTCATATACCATTCTAAGGTTTAAACAGGGTTTTGATCGTCGTCTCTCTACTATAGGTAAGTCACTCAGATTTACCATCCCATATATCAAGGCGAACAATAAGAGTAAGTCGGTATGGTGATCAATCCATCCCGCACCCAAATCATTACCTTGTATACGGTTTAGCGAATCTCGCATTGTAACACTAGGTCATCCTCATAAGCATTGCAGAATTTCTCTTGTCCATGTACCAAGTTCGGATATATCCATTGATTCTGCAAGCCAAACAACATCTATCGTTCCTTCACAACTCTCAGGTTTTGCGTTACTCCTATAAGACCGTCTGTCGACAAAGGTATATCCTCTTCCAGGGTTCTTCCTTCAGCAAGAATGTGCTTGCTTCTATGTAGGTCCTGGGGCCTGTGGGTTATGGCCCATCTCATCACTTGTAGTGCTTGAACTTATCATCGGACAACTGATCATTATTCCAACTCCCAACTTCCTAGTATTCTTAAATCCATCCAATTGTACTGTCTTCCTTCCTTCTATTGGCACCTAAACTAGGACATGATTACTCAGACTCATCATGGAATTTCCCTTGATCCATATTTCCAACATCATACCTCCTTTATATCCAATAGTAATTTATCTCTTCATCCTCGTGGGATATCCCACATACCGAGATAAAAACTTATACTTATGAAGTACATACTCTATTTCGTGGAACATCATTATCCTTTCCAGGGTCAAGCGTTCTTACAGGGGAATATTGGCCATCTCTGCATGGCACTTCTTCAACTGGGAAACATGAAACACAACATGAACTCCTGACAGTCCTTCGGGTGACTCCAACTTGTTGTCCACTTCTCCCATACGCTCCAAAACTCGGTATGGTCCTACAAATCTCGGGGCTAACTTTCCCTTAACTACAAATCGTTTAACTCCTCGCAGAGGGGTCACACGAAGACATGCTCTGTCTCCAATTTCATAGACTACCTCCTTGCGTTTTTTGTCTGCATAACTCTTCTGCCTGGACTGAGCTACCTTCAGTCTATCTCGAATCAACTTAACATTCTATTCTAACTCCTTGATCACATTTGGTCCAACAACTGACGGTCTCCAACTTCATCCCACATACTCTTGGGGCATCACACATATCGAGACAAAACTCATATTCATTTTATCCGAAATCCACTCAGTGGAGTATCCTTATCTTTTCCAGGGGTCAAGGGTTCTTACAGGGTACTACCACCCTTAAAATGCACAAATCTTCCATAGACCATATTTCTCATATCCTCAAAAATGGTCAAAATTCTTCTTCATAGGGTAACAACTTATAAAATCCATATCAGTACCAACGATGCTACTTTATTCATTCTCAAATGATACAATCTCTCGCTTTTCCATTACATGTCTCAACTCAACACCTCAATATAAAAGAAAATGTTCTCACTTCTACTACTCCATTTCTTTTGTTGCAAACTCAACTATCTAGCACAAGTCTCCTTCTCCTTGAGGCATTCTCTGGCAAAGTGCCCTGCTCCATTACAAAGAAAACATATTACTTCTAACAAGTATCGAGGTTTCCTTTTTGGGCAACTGTTGAGGTAGTGCCCTGACTCCTTGCACCCGTAACAGGTGATATAATCAGGTCCTTCCTAGAATCCAATCTGCTTCTCTTCCTGGACCTTTTCATTCCAATCAGGGCTTCTATTTCCTGTGGGTCATATTCTACTTCCTCTGTCGGGAATTCTACTAGATCCCCATTCAAACAATTTTGGGAGATGTGTCCTTCTTCTCCACATGAATAGCAAGACTTAGTGCAGGGTTTACTCGGGTCTTCTTTAGGTGTGTCCTCCATCTCTTCCTTCATCACGGGTTTGTCTAAAATTTCCATAAGGGCTCCTTTCATTACTTCTTTCTTCTACTGGATGGTTCGTTGTACCATGGGGTAAATGTGACACTGAGCAGGATAGTGGGTAGTCCCTTCACACAAGAAACAAGTAATCTGCCTAGTTGGGCATTCTTCAACTGGGTGACTTTCTTCACAATTAGGGCATTCATCCTTGTGTTCTTTATGGATGTGTCCTATTTCTCCACAAATCTTGCATGCACAAGGTTTCTTTATATCCTTTCCATAAGGCTTCAACTTCTCGGACACAAGATGAGATCTTTGTAGAGTCAACTTAAATTCTTTCCAAGTGGTTACTCCTTTCCATCCATTCATGGTTTGGTACATCCTCCACCAAGTAGCAGCACCTCTTTCAAAGCACTGAAAAGCATGCTGGGTCATATCCTTTCCGAATACAGGGTTATTCTCCATGCGATCCTCCATGTTCTGAATCCATCGGTCCGTCTCCAACTGACTCATCGGTCCAGAAAATACAAGATCATCTTCATTCATCCTCTATTGGGTCCATGGGTTTGGGGTGAGATAAGAGAGATAGAGAGGGATACACACAATACAAACAAAAGTTTTAAAAAGACAGATTTTATTTGTGGCTGTCGGGAAAACATCAAACAAATGACAGCTCACAAACGTCGCATCTAACATAGGTATATAACAGGGGTTTGGTCTTCTAAAGGTCAATAAATCTTCAACGTCGTCTAACTCTTCAAGCCTTGTTCATGGCTCCAATGGCTTCTTCCGATCATGCTTGTCTTCTCAAGTTCTTTTGCTAGATCAACTCTGTTGATGCGAGGTCTCTTGAGACGTCCTTTAGTATTCTGGAGCTGCATTTCTAAGTTCTGGGTTTCAACATCCTTGGCATGAGCCATGGTCATACTGTCCTTCAGTTCCTGACAAATCTCCGGTATCTCGAGGTTGTAGCTCCTCCAGCTTGGCTACTTCAACTTCTGGGTCCTAAGTTCTTCACGAAATGCTCCCTGTCAAAATACGGCTTCTTGTAGCTCCATCTTAACTTCTTGATGTAACACTCCAGATCCTAGTGATACACCGGCTAAGGTTAAAACTTCATCTTTTGCTGATAGCTGCTACGTCAGCCTTCTACCATCCAATCCTT
Organism: Triticum urartu; assembly: GCF_056163025.1. Taxonomy (NCBI): domain Eukaryota; kingdom Viridiplantae; phylum Streptophyta; class Magnoliopsida; order Poales; family Poaceae; genus Triticum; species Triticum urartu. The sequence goes on from NC_141873.1 coordinate 405,830,662, forward strand.
CCAAAGAAATGCCTGCTTAACTCAGCCCGGTGACAAATAGCATAAGCGGGTGATGACATCACGGATAATCGTGTTTCTGCTCTTGTCATTTCCATGAGCTATCTCTCCATAGTTGATATCTCCTGCCTTAGGGTTTTTCCTTGACAAAACTTTGAGTTCTAATGCTCCATGTTCCGGTCTTTCTCTGATACACCTTGATCTCGGGTATTGACGGCTTCCATATTTTGCCCAGTTCCATAAGGGTAGCCTTCCTAGGTCATACAAATCTGGAAATGCTTCATAGCCTCCAAATTCTCCTTGTCTTCGGTCTTCAACCATTGTAGTTTCCATTATCATAATGTATGGTAAAATCCTCTTCATTCCGAATGGTCTCGGTTGTCCGATATCTTGTACTTCTTGGAGTGGTCTCATCAGTCGAATCTTCATGTGGTCAAAAGGGAAAAGGGGGTATGGTCTCACTAAAAGGGGATATTCGAATAAGCTCAGAAGAGAAGAGAGGTAAAAGATCTTTTTGAAAAGTAAAGTTTTAGAGAAAAATCTTTCCTATGGTCTTGCCAATCTCTAGGGTCACGTCCTACAGTCAACATGTGCTCTGATAGCATCTTGTAGCGACCCGACCCGAATGGATCAAGTCTCTATGCTTAAGTGTCATCCCTGGATCGGTATGCTGACACACACAGTACTCGAGGATTTATAACAGAGGTAAATCACATGTATAAAGTAACGTAAATACTATTACCTCAATCCAAATAGCGGAAGTAACAAGGTTGTGGATTCCCATCAACATATCACTTACTCGTCGTAAGATTCCTGCAACATGAGACGTTGCAGCCACAAAGGGTCAGTACATTGAATGTACTGGCAAATTCACACCATAGAGAAATGATGAACAATGGCTATCACTACATGCATATATGGCTGGTGGAAAAGCTCTATGGTTATAAGGTTTTTGCGAAAAGCCAATTTTTCCCTACTACAAAGGAATAAATTTTATTTAACTATCATGGTGGTTGTTAAACATTGAGAATGGTTGACAGCATTCTCAATCCCAATTAAACATCATCATTAAACAAACCCAGCAAAATTAATTTTTGATTAACATGTTGAGATTCACATGATAATCCAGGTACTAGATACTCAAGATGTCCATAACCGGGGACACGGCTAACCATGATTAGTTTATACACTCCGCAGAGGTTTGCACACTTTTCCCCACAAGACTCGATCTCCTCCGTTGGATTTCTCTCACTACATGGTGTTTGAGAAATGGATGACCGAGACATAGTCTTTCAGAAGCACTAGCACCTTACGATGGGTAGACCGTACCACCTACATCCCCTACATCTGCTAGTCTACCACTGTAAGAGTTCGCACGACTTAGTCAACTATGCTAGAGCCCATAATAGCTTGTGGCTGCACACGGAAGTTTCTAGCATGAATAATCTCATGATCCCTTTGAGCCTGGGTGGCAGTCCAAAAGAAAATAGGCAAATCCTGGAATACCCAGGTGCCTCAATCCACCCAGATGTGTGTTTAAATTGCCACCTTAAATAAACCATTAATTAGAAATCTCACATCTGTCATGGATACACTCACCCAATCCATGTCTACTAGCATAGCAATAATAAGCAAACGTAGAGTAACTCCCAAAGGTTTGAAAATAAACAGGTAATAGGTTCTACCTCAACTACTTCCCAAACCCACAATTTAATTAGATCATAAAACATGCAAGGTGTGAGGATTGATCTAATGCAATAAAACTGGGCAGTAGGAGGTATGATCAAAGTGTGAACTTGCCTGTAGTGTTGATGAAGATGATGCGCACTCAAAACTCTTGATAGTTCTACTCGTCACACTCCGGTCAATCTATCGTAAGCAAGCAATAGTAACCACACATAAGCAATCACTCAAAGATCAGAGAGAACAAAGAAAACAATTCGGAAAACGTCAAAACCAAGCAAATAACTCTCGCAACATAAAACAATTTCTAACAGTACCAAAATTAAGTGAATTTGGCCTTATCAGAAAGTTTAGGTCAAGAGCTTCGATTTGCAAAAAGAATCAACTAAATCGGAGTTACGAAACTCAAGTTATGATCAAACGAAGTTTGAATTCAAATCTGATCTAATTCAAATTTTAAAACTTTCAAAAACATGTTTGAGTTGGATTAATGGATAGAGGAGATCATAACGAAGACGTGGGCGTTGGTTTTGTTGGATTTGGACTAACGAGTAAAAAGTTGTGATAGATTGAAGATCAGGGGCTAATCTGTGAAGAAACTAATTACATATGGGTCCCTGGCTAAAATAAAAGAAAAAGAACAATCCTATCGAGCGAACGCTCGCTACAGAGGCATACAAGACGAGAACCGTTCGCTAAAGAGATCTTAACAGAGAACGTCCGCTAAATAATAATAAAAACGGTTTATTCAAAAGAACCGATGATCGGACCGGTCGGCGGCGGTTTTTACCCCGGTTCTTGGTGGTTCAATGATGGGGCGTTGTCCGGCGGCTTTTCTCGCGTCAGTCGGCGGCGGCTGCAAGCTCCAGCGAGGGTGGCGTGCTCCGGCGCGGCGGTGCGCGGGCAAGGCAAGCGGCGGCTCTGGCCTGTGGCGCGCGGCTGCGGGAGACGGCGAGCGGCACGGGGCGGGGAGGCGGAGTGGCAGAGTTGCGGCGGCGGTGGCGATCTGTGGCGGCGGCGGTGGCGATCTGTGGCGGCGGCGGCGCAAGAGAGGGAGGGCGGTGGCAGATCGGGGTCCAGGGGGCCCGGGTGCGGCGACTTTATAGGAGTGGAGGGGAGGCGTGGGCGAGGGGGCAGGAGGAGGCCGGAGACGGCACGGCTGTTGAGGCCGGCGGGGCGTCGTGCTCACGACGGACTCCCGTCGGGAGGAGGAAGGCGGCGGGCGCTGGGCCACGGCCGGGCGACGCAGTCGGCTGGGCCCTGAGTCGGCCCAGTCGGCGACGGAGGATTTTTTTTTTAAGATTTTCCAGACAAAGGAAAAAATAAACAAAACAAAATAAATCAAATTTTTATATAGGCATATAATATACCAAAATTTGCAGAAAAGATTTTCTACAACATGGACATTTTTATAATGCCAAATAAAATCCACACAAATTCAGATAATTCAAAGAGTGCTACTGCCCTAATAAAATCCAATAAAAACTATTTTTAAAATACCAAAATTAATTCAAATTTATTTCTCTCCAATTTTCTGTTGTAGGGAATCATGTTAGCCTTTTTTCATATATTTTATTTTTGGAGAAAAATAATTTGAATAAAACTCAAATAACCCAAATTGAAAAATAATTTCAACTAGATTTTAAATTTGAGTTTCTTTGAAACTCCCAACTCATATTTCATATAATTTGAAGAAGTCATTTTATCTTCTCGCGTGAAAATCATTGAGTTGCTTAAAATTTCTGAACTGGAAATATTTTCAAATGAAATTCAAATACTTTCAACACCCCTTTTCATTTAAAAAAATGGGAGAAGTCATGTTATCTTCTCTCTAGGGTTTCGTGTTTGAAAAGAATTTGAATTCACGGAGATCAAAATGCAAAAGGTGAAAGTTTGGGAAAGTCCTTTTTTTCCCTCTCATTTAACTTTCAAAAGGTTCCGAATTTCACTCAATCAATCACACAACAATCAAACAATCAATCAATCAATCTATTTATAACAACATTCCAAAATTTAGAATTTTGGGATGTTACATTTTCGGAGTACCGGAGAGTTATGGGAATTCATCGGGGAAGCAATAGGCCTTAATGGGTGGCTGCGCCCCCCATGGGCTGGTCCGAATTGGACTAGGGAAAGGGGGCGCCCCCTTCCTTCCTTGTCCTTCTCCCTTCCCTTTTTCCTATTCCATGTAGGAGGTGGAATCCTACTAGGACTAGGGAGTCCTAGTAGGACTCCACACTTTGGGAGCGCCCTATGAGGGCCGGCCTCCTCCTCCCTCCATCCTTTATATACGTGGCCAGGGGGCACCCCATAGACACATAAGTTGATCATTGATCTCTTAGCCGTGTGCGGTGCCCCCTCCACCATAATCCACCTCGGTCATATCGTAGCGGTGCTTAGGCAAAGCCCTGTTCTGGTAGCATCTGTCACATCCCTAGTTCTGGTATGACCTAGACCAGCTAGTCATTTGTGCATCATGTTTAAATTCCATTTAAATTTGAAATGGGGACTGTGAAACCCTCAGAAATCATTTATGAAAATGACTCAAGTAAAAATTGCTCCAAAGGGGTCCAAGAAAATGCTCATGTTGCTCTCTGAAAATATTGGACAGAGATAAAAATCAAACCAATATTTTAAAGAGCTCATAAGTATTTATTTTGGGCATTTGGAAATAATCCAGTAGTTATTTGCGTTGGATAAATATATATATATATATATATATATATAATATTGTCCAATAATTCTGAATTTTGGTGAGGGGCTTTGGAATAATTCCTTAGGTCCCTGCAAAATTTGACAGAATTAACTAAAATGATTTGGTATTTTTATTAAATCTGAAACAAATGTCAGAAAATAGAAAAGAAAACAAAATGGAAATGCTTACCTGGGTTACCGCGGCCTGGTACTGTGCAGCCGGCCTGGCCCAGTGGCCCAACAGGCCGGCCCAGCCGACTGGCCAGTGCCAGTCGTACTCCACCTCCCGCCAGGAGGACAGGCGCGTGTGGCCGCCGTGCGCGAGCACATGCCGGCCACCTCCTGCCTGCCTGCCTCGCCCCCTCGACAGCCTGGACGCCTCTGGCATCGCCACGCACTCCCCTCGACCCTCTCCCACTCTCCCCCATGCTCATCCCCTTCCATGGACCTCTCTCTGTCACCCCCCCGAACGGCTCCGTCGCCACCGCTCGCCGTTGCCGCGCCCAGAACCACTGACTCGCCTCCTCTCCATGCCCATGAGCTCCGTCTGCTCGCGCTGAAGCTCTTCACCAAGCCACGCATCGCCGGAAGCCCCACAACGGCTTCACCAACCTCGTCTTCAACCTCAGGCGTCCGAGATCGCCGGCGACCGTGCGGCCGCACCAACACCTCCCCCGAGCCGCTGAGCACGCACGACGAATCGTCGTGAGCTCTTCTACCGAACCCCCCTTCTCCCCCTTGCTAACGCGCGCTCTAGCACCGTTTCCCCACCGCGGCCGTAGCTCCTCGCCGTCGTCCATGTCGCCGCCGCCGTTTTGGCCCGTCTCCGCCCAAACCGAGCACCCCATCGTGCTCCTGGTGCCACGAGGGTGCCGCAGAGCCCCTCGGGTGGCCTCCCCGTGCCCCGCAGCTGATTCCGCTCAAAGCTGAACTCCGGCCGCCGCCCCGTGCTTCGCTCCGGCGAGCTCCGGCCGCCCCCGCCTCTCCCACTTGCTCCAATCGGTGCAGACGAGTGCGGGCTACGCCCCAGTGGTCTCCGCCGTCCTTTTGGTCACCGGAACGGTGATCCCGAGCCCTCCGCCGCGTTCGGCCTCGCCGGCAGCTAAACGCCGGTGGGGTTGACCGGGTCTAACCCCCCAGTTGACCTGGTGTTTGACCACCCAGGGTCAATGACATGTGGGGCCCAACTCTGCTAATTTAGTTTTGGATTAGTTTAAAAATTAATTAACTCTATTAATTAACCTGTTACACTGACGTGTGGAGCCCACAAGTCAGGTTTGACCCCAGTCAGCGCTGTTGACTTGCTGACGCAAGCATGACGTAGTGCTGATACAATTATTTATTTTGTGGTTTTAATTAAATCAGGAAATTCCAGAAAATGATATAAACTTCAAAAATTCATAGAAATTCAACCGTAGCTCAGATTGAAATAAGTTATATATGAAAAATGATCAGAAAAATTCAATCTATCCATCTGTACCATTTTCATGCATGACAAACTAACTTATACATGCTGTATATGAGGTAACACATGAATGGCATTTATAAAGGTTTTTTTGGAGTTGCATTTGATACTTTGGTTCAAATGGACTTCATGCAAATAAATGCTAGATGCATTAACTCAAACAACATCACATACTCATGCCATGTTCATGCATCATAATGTTGCATATGATTGTGTTTTGATTGCCGACACCGTTCCTTCTCGATAGGTCCTGCTCCGGAGAGTGCTCCAGAGTACCTCTCTGAGGACCAGTGCCCCCCCTGTTGATCTACCAGGCAAGCAAACCCCCTTGTTCATTCCGATACAATCCTACTCTCTCGATCCTGCTCTCATTTATTGCATTAGGACAACAATGATTCAATAGCTACTTTGTGCTGCGGTAGTTGAACCCATTCCTCTGCATGACCTGTCATTGCCATAGTAACTAGTTGAAACCCACTAGCATGTGTAGGAGTTGATTGAAGCCATTGTTGTGTTCCTACCATGCCAGGCTTGCTATTTCTTAGAGTGTGTCAGGTCTGATTCATTGGGAATGAATTGGAGTACCGTGCTATGTTCTGATGTTGAGAGTTAAGCGTGTGAACACGATTTGGTAAAAGGTAGCGGTGAGAGGCCATGTAGGAGTACATGGTGGGTTGTCTCACTAGAACCGTCCTTAAGCGCTGAGTTCTATGTATGTTATCCAATGACTCGATACTACCACACATTGGGTTCCGGTAACTTGACCCCTCTCGACTTATTAACCAACTTGATCTCTGTCCAGGAGTCGCAACTAGTTTCTGGTGTTTGTAGGTAGTGTTAGTAGTCTACCAAGTGGCACCCGACCAGGTGGGCTTGGGACAGACTAGGCACAGTGGCACGGTGTACCAAGTGGCACCCGGATGGTGGGCTTGGGAACCCTGCTCACATCGTTTGGGGCCGTGAGCGACACCCCGGCTAGATCTCCTTGCAGATGGAACCCGAATAGGCGATGAACCTGGATGAGAGACTTGTGTGGTTAGTCAGGTCATGGCCGACACCCTCGCCAGGCTTCCGCTTGAAGGTTGCCGAGGTACATGACGTGTACATGGTGATAAGTGGTGAGAGCGTGTGTGAAGAAGTACACCCCTGCAGGGTTATCATGATCTATTCGAATAGCCATGTCCGCGGTTATGGACTTCTTGGATGCTTACGTGGTACATAGACAACTTAAAGTGGATACTCTAAAATGCTCAAGACAAGTGTGAGTGCTATGGATGGCCTTCTCGTAGGAGAGACGGGGATGAATCCATAGTAGTGTATTGATGTGGTGATTAGTGGACTCGTGTGCGCTGCCTCACCTCAAAGAAGTTTCTCGTTGTCGTAGAACAGGATAGCCACTGAGTCAAAGTTGGCTTGCTGCAACTAAACCCCACATTACCTTCTTGATACAAATGCATGTATGATAGGATCTTATGTAAGTCTTGTTGAGTACCTTTGTACTCCCGTTTGCTTTATTCATGTTTTGCAGGTGAGACATCTGTCTCACTAGTAGTACCGCTTGGACTTCGACGAGTAGCTTGTTACCTCAGCTACGATCTTGTACCCTTGGGAGGGACTTGTAGATAGTCAGGCTTCTTAGCCTTTTTGTTTTGTAGTTGTCTGTACTCAGACATGTAATGCTTCCGTTGCTTGTATGCTCTGAATGATGGGTCATGTGACCCCTGTTTGTATTTAATGCTATGTGGCTCTTCTGGGCCTTTATCTATATGAGTTGCGTTATGTTGTGATGCCATGTTGTACAGCACATACTTGCATGTTATGCGTACATGTGATGTGTATTGCTATGTGTGGGATCCGACAATCTAGTTGTTTATCCTTGGCAGCCTCTCTTATGGGGAAATGTAGTCTAGTGCTTCCTTGAGCTATAGTAGTCCGCTATAGCCCGGTTCACCGGAGTCCTGCTAGCCCAGCACTACTGCTCAGGACACTTGACTGGCCGGCATGTGTTTCACTTTGTTCCTGTGTCTGTCCCTTTGGGGAAATGTCACGCGGTGACATCCGGAGTCCTGTTAGCCCAGTGCTACAGCCCGGATTCACACGCTGCTGACCGACATGCTCGATGTGAATCATGTATGCCTGTCCCCATAGGTTAGTGCCGCTTTGGGTTCACGACTAGCCATGTCGGCCCGGGTTCTCTGTCATATGGATGCTAGCGACACAATCATATACGTGAGCCAAAAGGCGCAAACGGTCCCGGGCTAGGGTAAGGCGACACCTGTGGGAATACCGTGCGTGAGGCCGCAAAGTGATATGAGGTGTTACCGGCTAGATCAATGTGACTTGGAATCGGGGTCCTGACAGCTTTGGTATCATAGCCTGACTGCCTGTAGGATTTCCAAGCCAACCTGGTCGAAGTTGAGTCTAGAAATTCTTTAGCTATATAGGGGAATTGATTGTGGAAGGGAACGTAATGCTCTTTTTACTCCTTATACCTCATGCCTTCTGATCTGAGTCATCCTATCTTTCCTACGGGGTTAAGGAACTAGGCTTACTCTTCTATCTATCAGGATCACGTGTTACTACTCCGTAGTCTCTTAGGATCGGTTGATCTGAGTCATATCCCAGTTTGAGTATCTCCGGTGTAGCATGTTTAGTAATATTTTTGAACCTTGAGTGATGATGTTGAGTTTGGTGCTACCCGTCTTTGCAGAATGTTTCATTTTGAGCATTCTACTGCCGTTATGCTGCCGGAATTGTCCTAGGATTTTGAGAGATACTAAATTCTTGTGCTACCTTCTGCATCCTATAGTTGATGCTGAATCCATCCTTGTTTTCCTTGGTTTCGTTCTTCAGGATGTTGCCGGTTAACCGAAGTTCTATTTCTCGTAGCCAGAACCATGGAGATGGTAGGGATGAGGATCCTCCCGATCAGTCTTCGTTGGCAGAGTTCATGTTAGAGATGGAGAGGAACAAGCGTGAGTCTAACCGCTTGCTAGCACGTATTGTCGAGAAAACCTCCCATCAGCACAAAGAGTTTGTGTCCATTCATGACTTCATTGGCCTGAAACCACCTACCTTCCATCATTCCATTGAACCACTTGATGCAGATGACTGGCTCCGTAGTATCACACACAAGCTGCATTCTGCGAACGTAGCTGAAGGTGACAAGGTCACCTATGCTGCTTATCACTTGGAAGGTCCTTCTAGTATTTGGTGGCAGAACTATGAGGCTATGCTTCCAGCTGGCCAAATACCCACCTAGAGAGATTTCACTGAGGCTTTTCGCGAGGATCACATCCCTCTGGCTCTCATTGACCGCAAGAGAGAAGAGTTTTGTAGTTTCACCCAGGATAAGATGGCTGTTGATGCTTACAGCAGAGAGTTTGAGAACCTCGCCCGCTATGCTACAGAAGAGGTGTCCACGGACGCCAAGAAGCAAGCTAGGTTCCGGAAGGTTCTCAACCCCAAGTTGCTTCATGATCTCCACTTGCATCATTGCAATACATTCCAGGCTCTTGTGAACAAGGCCATTAATGCAGAGACAGCTCAACTCACTTACGAGGAGTCTCGTAAGCACACCCGTGATTTGGGTTCTTCCTCCGGTTCTAGTTCTCAGAAGCGCCGGATTTGGGTTCCGAACTCCGCTCTTCCACCCGGTTATTCACCAAGGCCCTCTTATGTGGTACCTCACCCAGTTCAGTTACATGCTCCACACAGGCCTATCGGTAGACTGCTTGTCAATGTGGGTCCACGTCCTACCTCGGGGACTTGCTTCACATGCGGAGAGCCAGGACACTATGCATGTGACTGCTCTCAAGCCAACTATGCTCCACCCCAGCTGTAACACCCTCGATGCGACTATAGCTCCCACGTGTCAAGGCACGACTTAAAGATATAATCGCATTGAAGGCATATGTCGCAAGTTAGGCAATCTTCACCATCATCCCATGTAATACAATAATAATAAAAGGGGAGATAACATAGTTGGCTTACACTCGCCACGTCAATCAGGTACATAAATAACATTACATCATCCAAACACTCATGGCCCGACTACGGCGCCAAAATAAAGAGAACCCAACATGCGACAATGGTCCCGTTCACCCCCAACTGGGCACCACTACTGATCATCGGGAAAGGAAACATAGTATCGTTGAGAGTCTTCGTCGAACTCCCACTTGAGCTCACACGCGTCTCCTGGAGCGGAATCATCAGGCCCTGCATCTGGTGTAATAGTAATCTGTGAGCCACGGGGACTCAGCAATCTCGCACCCTCGCGATCAAGACTATTTAAGCTTATAGGTATGGCAAGGTAAAATATGAGTGGAGCTGCAGCAAGCGACTAGCAAGTATGGTGGCTAACTTATTCGCAAAAGAGAGCGAGAAGAGGAGGCAAAGCACGAGCGAGAAGCTAGAGAGCAACCTGCGCAAACATTACTCCAACACCGTGTCCACTTCCCGGACTCCGCCGAGAAGAGGCCATCACGGTAACACACTCAGTTGATTCATTTTAATTAAGTTAAGGTTCAAGTTATCTACAATCGGACATTAACAAATTCCCATCTGCCCATAACCGCGGGCATGGCTTTCGAAAGTTCAATCCCTGCAGGGGAGTCCCAACTTAGCCCATGACAAGCTCTCACGGTCAACAAAGGAATAGACCTCCTCCCAAGATGTTCCGATCAGACTCGGTATCTCGGTAACTCAAGACACTTCGACAGGTTAAAACAAGACCAGCAACACCGCCCGAATGTGCCGACAAATCCCGATAGGAGCTGCACATATCTCGTTCTCAGGGCACACTCAGATGAGACTAGCTACGAGTAAAACCAACCCTCAAGTTTCCCCGAGGTGGCCCCGCAGGCAGCTCAATTCGGACCAACACTCAGAGGGAGCACTGGCCCGGGGGGGGTTTAAAATAAGATGACCCTTGGGCTCCAGTAACCCAAGGGAAAAAGAGGCTAGGTGGCGAATGGTAAAACCAAGGTTGGGCATTGCTGGAAAAGCTTTAATCAAGGCGAACTATCAAGGGGTTCCCATTATAACCCAACCGCGTAAGGAACGCAAAAATTCAGGAACATAACACCGATATGATGGAAACTAGGGCGGCAAGAGTGGAACAAAACACTAGGCGAGAGGCCGAGCCTTCCACCCTTTACCAAGTATATAGATGCATTAAGATAACATAGCAATATAATGATATCCCAACAAGTAAATAAATGATGTTCCAACAAGGAACGGCCTCCAATCTTCACCTGCAACTAGCAACGCTATAAGAGGGGCTGAGCAAAGCGGTAACATAGCCAATCAACGGTTTGCTAGGACAATGGTGGGTTAGAGGTTTGACATGGCAATTTGGGAGGCTTGCAAGCAATTGGTAGGCATCGTAGCAATGGCATAGCAAGAGAGCGAGCAAACTAGCATAGCAAAGATAGTAGTGATTTCGAGGGTATGATCATCTTGCCTGCACAGTTGTCAGAGTTGACTGGATCCTCAAAAGCAAACTCAATGGGCTCCTCGTTAGCGAACTCATCTCCCGGCTCTACCCAAACAAGACAAACAAGCAACAAGTATGCAATCAACCACGAGCAAACTCAAACAACACGATGCAAAGATGATATGCTATGCGGGATGCGATGCGGGATGCAAAATGCAAGATATGACAGGAAATGCATGAAGCTGTCCTCAACTTGGAAATCCAAGTGTGCCACTGGAAAGATGAGATGAAATCGCTTGAAAACGATATAAAGAACGCCGGAATCGGAGTTACGGTTTGGAAATGGCAAGCGATTCAAATATGACACCGGTCTGCGATTTACAGCAAGTAGGCATCTAAATGCAATGAGATGAACATGCTACAGCACCCAAACATGGCAACAAAATACATGGCAGGGAAGCATTCAAGATGCTTAACAAAATTCTAGCAGTGAGCTATGGCCAAATCATCCATTAGGAGGTTCAAACAAGCATGGCAAAAACGCAAATGGCAAACAGATCTCAGACTTAGTGAAATCAACACTTGTCTGGAATTTCAGATCATATAGCCCTCTTAGGAGCAACAAAACAACATGCTACAGGACCTGAACATGACAAATAAAGACATGTCATGGAGCTACTCAACAAGCTTAACAAAAGTCCGTTAGTGACCTTGAACCAAAAGGGATCACAAAATATACTAACAAGCACACGAACATAGCAAAAACATAATCAGTTTTCAGACTTAGTGAAAACTGGGACATGCTGAAACATAACTCACGAAGGCATGTTTACGAGCTCGATGCACTCACCACGGTGCAAGTCATGGAAAGACAAGCATACATACCTTAAGAAGGCACAAAATTCAAGCTAGACATGGCAAGAACAATAGCATAGCATGCACGGATCAACTACAACAACACCGGAAAAATCGCAAACAAGTTGACGATCTGCCCAGATTCGCAACGAAGCAAAAGTAGAGCTCGATTGACTCAAGCTAGGCTGCTCCATAATTACAAACAAAGATATGTATGGATAGAGAACTACAATATTAACAAAACTCCTTTACTAATCATCCTCAAAAGAGGCACGGATCACTAGGAAACAACATGAACATATGGCATCGTGAACTAAACAATCCCAGGACTTAGTGAAATTACTAAGTCCCTGAAAACAGAATTAGCAAGTGCACCACTTTGCAAGCTTGCACAAGTCACCACACACATCCTAAAAATACATGGGTTGCACCTCTGGAAAGATGACAAAACCCTTAACAAAACATATGAAGAACTCACGGGCATAGCATGCACACAATAATCATGGCAAAAATGACAAAAGTGCTAAACGGAGTAACAGATCTGACAATTAACTCAAGTAGCCCTCTTCTAACAGCATTTCGGGCATCAAGATGAGCTCAAATGAAAATGATGCAATTGAATGAAATGATGTACTCTCTGAGATGAACATTTTGATATGCTATATGCATGAATCGGAGCTACGGATGCAAAGTTACAGAGCCGCGAACATGGGCATATGAACTAACAATTCTGGGACTTGGAGAAAAAAAACAACCCTCAGATCAGATCTAGGGTTTCGGGGCACGCGGCCCGAGGTGGTGGCGGCACTGTTCACGTCGGAGCCGAGGTCGCCGGCGATGGCGTCGTGGTGGTCGGCGGGGAGAAGAGGGGAGGCGAGGCCGGTCGGTGGGAGCGGCGGCTGGCGGCGCCGGGCCCGGCTCCGGTCGGCGGAGCGGCGCGGTGGCGGCACGGGGCGCCGGGCGGAGGCGGCGGGCGGCGGAGGTTGCCGGGCGGAGGTCGCCGGTAGCTCGGGAGCTCCTCTCCCTGGAGCTTGGCGCGGAGGGCGGCGGAGGGAACGGGCCCCGCGGGCCAGACGCGGGCCCCGCGGGCCGGCGGCGGCGGGAGGCGACGAGGTGGGCGCGGCGGCATGTGGCCTTACGGGATTGGCCCGGGCGGATCGGGCGGACACGTTCGACCGTCCGGATTTTTGTCCGGCGGCTGGAGGAGGAGGGGACTAGGGTTTGATCCGGAATTTTCGAGGACCTATATATAGGCATAGAGGGGGCTAGGAGAGTCCAAATGAGGTGCGGTTTTCGGCCACGCGATCGTGATCGAACGCTCTAGGACATGGAGCAGAGTTAGGTGGGTTTTGGGCCAAATTGGAGGGGTGTTGGGCTGCAACACACACGAGGCCTTTTCGGTCCCTCGGTTAACCGTTGGAGTACCAAACGAAGTCCAAATGGTACGAAACTTGACAGGCGGTCTACCGGTAGTAAACCAAGGCCGCTTGGCAAGTCTCGGTACAATCCGGAAATGTTTAATCCCCACACACGAAAGAAAGATAGAAATGACCACCGGAGGAGAACGGAGCGCCGGAATGCAAAACGGACAACGGGGAAAAAGCTCGAATGCCTGAGACGAACATGTATGCAAATGCAATGCACATGATGACATGATATGAGATGCATGACAACGACAACAACACACAGAGACAAAGACCCGAACCCGAGAAAATAAAATAACTTAATGCCGGAAACGGCAAGAGTTGGAGTACAAATAGGGGAAAGTTATATCCGGTGTGTTACACCAGCCTGAGAAGTCTGTTGGCCGTGGTAAGCCATCACGCAAGATGATCAGTGTCAACTCGGCTTCCACTAAACATGGACATGCGCATCACGTCTCAGCTAGAGACGCTCATGATGATCCGGATGTCGTTCTTGGCACACTCCTTGTCAATTGTCATCCAGCATCGGTTCTGTTCGACACTGGAGCATCTCACTCCTTCATTTCTGAAAGCTATGCTAACTTGCACAACATTTCATTTTGTGATATTCCCTCTCCACTAGTCATTCAAACTCCTGGATCCAAATGGCAAAATTCTAGTGTAAGCCATGGTAATGAAATCCTTGTTGATAGACTTGTATTCCTTGCCTCACTTATATCCCTCAAGTCTACAGATATTAACATCATCTTGGGTATGGACTGGATGAAAGCTCATTATGCCAAGATTGATTGTTACACAAGGTCTGTTCAGCTTACACACCCATCTGGCAAGATAGTCACTGTCTCCACTAGAGTTGCAAAGCGCCAACTCTATTCTCTTAATGCCAACCCTCTTCCTGACCTTGAAGATATCTCGATAGTCCGTGACTTTCCGGATGTCTTTCCTGAGGAACTGCCAGGTATTCCACCTTACAGAGATGTAGAGTTTGTCATAGATCTTAACCCAAGAACTACCCCAATTTCTAGGAGACCCTACAAGATGGCACCCTTAGAGCTAGCTGAGCTTAAGAAACAACTCGATGAATCCTTGCAAAAGGGTTTCATCCGTCCTAGTTCTTCTCCCTGGGCTTGCCCCGTCCTCTTTGTCAAGAAGAAGGATGGTACAGACCAGATGGTTGTAGATTATCGCCCCGTTATTTGGTCACGATAAAGAACAAGTATCCACTCCCCAGGATCAACGATCTGTATGATCAGCTCGCTGGATCCTCAATCTTCTCCAAGATGGATTTGAGGTTAGGCTACCACCAAATCAAGATCAGAAATGGGGACATTCCTAAAAACGGCTTTTGTCACTCGTTATGGTCAGTACGAGTACACCATCATGTCCTTTGGTCTAACCAATGCTCCAGCTACATTCTCTCGTTGATGAACTCGATCTTCATGGAGTACTTAGATAAGTTCGTCGTGGTTTACCTCAATGATATTCTTATTTACTCGAAGAACGAGGAAGAGCACGCCGAATATCTTAGACTTGTGTTAGAGAAACTCAGAGAGCACCGTCTTTATGCCAAGTTCTCCAAGTGCGAATTTTGGTTGCCAGAAGTGACCTACCTGGGCCACGTGATATCTGGTAAGGGCATTGCTATCAATCCCGAGAGAGTTCAGGCCGTTCTTGATTGGACTCCACCTGAAACGGTTAAGCAAGTTAGGAGTTTCCTTGGTCTAGCCAGTTATTGTCGCCGCTTCGTTGAGAACTTCTCCAAAGTGGCCAAACCTCTCACGGAACTTCTCAAGAAAGATAAAAGGTTTGAGTGGTCCCCACAGTGTGAGCACAGTTTTCAGGAACTGAAAAGATGCCTGACTTCTGCTCCCATACTTATGCCACCGGATTTCACTAAAGACTTTGTTATCTACTGCGACGCCTCACGACAGGGACTAGGTTGCATTCTTACGCAAGATCGCCATGTGATTGCCTATGCATCTCGACAGTTGCATCCACATGAGGAGAATTATCCTACACATGATCTAGAGCTTGCAGCTGTAGTCTATGCACTTAAGACATGGCAACATTACCTTCTCGGTAAACGTTGCGAGATTTACACCGACCACCAGAGTCTCAAGTATATCTTCACCCAACCAGATTTCAACCTTAGGCAAAGACGTTGGTTGGAGTTGATCTCAGATTACGACTTAGGGATTACCTACACCCCAGGCAAGGGAAATGTCATGGCTGATGCGCTAAGTCGTAAGTCCTATTGCAACAATCTCATGTTGCAGCAGGGCCAACCACTTCTCCATGAGGAATTATGTAAAATTAACCTTAACATTGCTCCTCACGGATTCCTTTCTACCTTGGTGGCGAAACCTACTCTTGTGGATCATATCATAGAAGCCCAGAAGCATGATACGGGGATTACCCGGATCAAGAGAAACATTGCCAAGGGCATTGCTGGTAGTTTCTCTATAGATGATTGAGGTGTTGTTTTCTTCGGGAATCGCCTGGTGGTCCCCAAGAAGCAGCATCTTAGGCAACTAATCCTTAAGGAGGCCCATTAATCTCCTCTCATGATTCATCCCGGTAGTACTAAGATGTATCAGGACCTGCGCCAGAGGTTCTGGTGGACTAGGATGAAGAGAGAAATTGCTTAATTTATTGCTAACTGCAACGTTTGTCGTCGCGTTAAGGCAGAGCATCGAAGGCCTGCTGGCACCCTTCAACCTTTAGCTATTCCTGAGTGGAAATGGGATAAAGTTGGTATGGACTTTATCACCGACTTTCCCAGGACCAAGAAAGGGAATAATGCTATCTTCGTAGTCATTGATCGTCTTTCCAAAGTGGCTCACTTCCTACCTGTTCGAGAGAGTATCACTGCTAGTCAGCTCGCTGACTTATATATTTCTCGAATAGTGTCACTTCATGGTTTTCCACTAGAGATCAATTCAGACCGTGGTAGTCTTTTCACTTCTCATTTCTGGGAGAGTTTCCAAACTGCCATGGGCACCCATCTTTCCTTCAGTACCGCTTTCCACCCTCAATCAAGTGGTCAGGTGGAAAGGGTCAATCAAATTCTCGAAGACATGCTTAGAGCTTGTGTTATCTCATTCGGTTTGGATTGGGAGAAGTGTCTTTCCTTCACCGAGTTTTCTTATAACAATATCTACCAATCCAGCCTCAAGAAAGCTCCTTTTGAGGTTCTGTATGGATGAAGATGTCGAACACCTCTGAACTGGTCAGAAATCGGTGAGAGACAATTCTTTGGACCGGACATGATTTAGGAGGCAGAAGAGCAAGTTCGCATCATTCGTGAAAATTTGAAAACAGCCCAATCTCGTCAAAAGAGCCAGTATGGTCGTCGTCATAAGGAAGTGGCTTATGAAGTTGGCGACAAGGCTTACCTTCGGGTTACTCCTTTGAAGGGTACCCATCGTTTTGGTATCAAGGGCAAGTTGGCTCCTCGTTATATTGGTCCCTTTCTCATTCTCGCTAAACGAGGAGAGGTTGCCTACCAGTTGGAACTACCCCCACATCTTTCTCGAGTTCATGATGTCTTCCACGTCTCCCAACTCAGGCATTGCTTCTCGGATCCCATCCGTGGAGTGGACCATGAAACGCTTGATCTCCAAGATAACCTCACTTATCGAGAGTACCCTGTCCACATTCTGGATCAAGTAGAGCATGTCACTCGACGTCATAACATCAAGTTTCTCAAGGTTCAGTGGTGTCATCATTCCGAGAGAGAAGCTACTTGGGAGCGTGAAGATCGTCTTTGACTGGAGTACCCCACCTTCTTTCCGCCAACTCCTCAATCTCGGGACGAGATTTTTTCGAGTGGGGGCGAGTTGTCACATCCCTAGTTCTGGTATGACCTAGACCAGCTAGTCATTTGTGCATCATGTTTAAATTCCATTTAAATTTGAAATGGGGATTGTGAAACCCTCAGAAATCATTTATGAAAATGACCCAAGTAAAAATTGCTCCAAAGGGGTCCAAGAAAATGCTCATGTTGCTCTCTGAAAATATTGGACAGAGATAAAAATCAAACCAATATTTTAAAGAGCTCATAAGTATTTATTTTGGGCATTTGGAATTAATCCAGTAATTATTTGCGTTGGATAAATATTTATATATATATATATAATATTGTCCAATAATTCTGAATTTTGGTGAGGGGCTTTGGAATAATTCCTTAGGTCCCTGCAAAATTTGACAGAATTAAATAAAATGATTTGGTATTTTTATTAAATCGGAAACAAATGTCAGAAAATAGAAAAGAAAACAAAATGGAAATGCTTACCTGGGTTACCGCGGCCTGGCACTGTGCAGCCGGCGTGGCCCAGTGGCCCAACAGGCCGGCCCAGCCAACTGGCCAGTGCCAGTCGTCCTCCACCTCCCGCCAGGAGGACACGCGCGCGTGGCCGCCGTGCGCGAGCACACGCTGGCCACCTCCTGCCTGCCTGCCTCGCCCCCTCGATGGCCTGGACGCCTCTGGCGTCGCCACGCACTCCCCTCGACCCTCTCCCACACTCCCCCATGCTCATCCCCTTCCCTGGACCTCTCTCTCTCACCCCCCCCCCGAACGGCTCCGTCGCCACCGCTCGCCGTTGTCGCGCCTAGAACCACTGACTCGCCTCCTCTCCATGCCCATGAGCTCCGTCTGCTCGCGCTGAAGCTCTTCACCAAGCCACGCATCACCGGAAGCCCCACAACGGCTTCACCAACCTCGTCTTCAACCACGGGCGTCCGAGATCGCCGGCGACCGTGCGGCCGCGCCAACACCTCCCGCGAGCCGCTGAGCACGCCCGACGAATCGCCGTGAGCTCTTCTACCGAACCCATTCCTCTGCATGACCTGTCATTGCCACAGTAACTAGTTGAAACCCACTAGCATGTGTAGGAGTTGATTGAAGCCATTGTTGTGTTCCTACCATGCCATGCTTGCTATTGCTTAGAGTGTGTCGGGTCTGATTCATTGGGAATGAATTGGAGTACAGTGCTATGTTCTGATGTTGAGAGTTAAGCGTGTGAACACGATTTGGTAAAGGTAGCGGTGAGAGGCCATGTAGGAGTACATGGTGGGTTGTCTCACTAGAGCAGCCCATAAGCACTGAGTTCTATGTATGTTGTCCAATGACTCGATACTACCACACATTGGGTTCCGGTAACTCGACCCCTCTCGACTTATTAACCAACTTGATCTTTGTCCAGGAGTCGCAACTAGTTTTTGGTGTTTGTAGGTAGTGTTAGTAGTCTACCAAGTGGCACCCGACCAGGTGGGCTTGGGACAGACTAGGCACAGTGGCACGGTGTACCAAGTGGCACCCGGATGGTGGGCTTGGGAACCCTGCTCACATCGTTTGGGGCCGTGAGCGACACCCTGGCTGGATCTCCTTGCGGATGGAACCCGAATAGGCGATGAACCTGGATGAGAGACTTGTGTGGTTAGTCAGGTCGTGGCCGACACCCTCGCCAGGCTTCTGCTTGAAGGTTGCCGAGGTACTTCACGTGTACATGGTGATAAGTGGTGAGAGCGTGTGTGAAGTACACCCCTACAGGGTTATCATGATCTATTCGAATAGCCGTGTCCGCGGTTATGGAATTCTTGGATGCTTACGTGGTACATAGAAAACTTAAAGTGGATACTCTAAAATGCTCAAGACAAGTGTGAGTGCTATGGATGGCCTTCTCGTAGGAGAGACGGGGATGAATCCATAGTAGTGTATTGATGTGGTGATTAGTGGACTCGTGTGCGCTGCCTCACCTCAAAGAAGTTTCTCGTTGTCGTAGAACAGGATAGCCACTGTGTCAAAGCTGGCTTGTTGCAACTAAACCCCACATTACCTTCTTGATACAAATGCATGTATGATAGGATCTGATGTAAGTCTTGCTGAGTACCTTTGTACTGATATTTGCTTTATTTATGTTTTGCAGGTGAGACATCTGTCTCACTAGTAGTACCGCTTGGACTTCGACAAGTATCTTGTTACCTCAGCTACGATCTTGTACCCTTGGGAGGGACTTGTAGATAGTCAGGCTTCTTAGCCTTTTTCTTTTGTAGTTGTATGTACTCAGACATGTAATGCTTCCGTTGCTTGTATGCTCTGAATGATGGGTCATGTGACCCCTGTTTGTATTTAATGCTATGTGGCTCTTCTGGGCCTTTATCTATATGAGTTGCGTTATGTTGTGATGCCATGTTGTACAACACATACTTGCATGTTATGCGTACGTGTGATGTGTATTGCTATGTGTGGGATCCGACAATCTAGTTGTTTATCCTTGGCAGCCTCTCTTATGGGGAAATGTAGTCTAGTGCTTCCTTGAGCCATAGTAGTCCGCTACAGCCCGGTTCACCAGAGTCCTGCTAGCCCAGCACTACTGCTCAGGACACTTGACTGGCCGGCATGTGTTTCACTTCGTTCCTGTGTCTGTCCCTTCGGGGAAATGTCACGCGGTGACATCCGGAGTCCTGTTAGCCCAGTGCTACAGCCCGGATTCACACGCTGCTGACCGACATGCTCGATGTGAATCATGTATGTGTGTCCCCATAGGTTAGTGCCGCTTTGGGTTCACGACTAGCCATGTCGGCCCGGGTTCTCTGTCATATGGATGCTAGCGACACAATCATATGCGTGAGCCAAAAGGCACAAACGATCCAGGGCCAGGGTAAGGCGACACCCGTGGGAATACCGTGTGTGAGGCCGCAAAGTGATATGAGGTGTTACCGGCTAGATCGATGTGACTTGGAATCGGGGTCCCGACAGCATCATCATCACCATCATCACGTCGTCGTGCTGACGAAGCTCTCCCTCGGCACTCTGGTAGATCGTGAGTTCATGGGACGTCACCGAGCTGAACGTGTGCAGAGATCGCGGAGGTGACGTACCTTCGGTGCTAGGATCGGTCGATCGTGAAGATGTATGACTACATCAATCGCGTTGTCATAACGCTTCCGCTTACGGTCTACGAGGGTATGTGGACAACACTCTCCCCTCTCGTTGCTGTGCATCGCCTAGAGGGATCTTGCGTGTGCGTAGGAAATTTTTGAAATTACTGCGCTCCCCAACAAAATTCCCATTGGTCTGGGCTGTTAACGGGTTATCGGATCCAAAACTAGACCTGATAGCTTAACAACGCCCCGTTACGGTGGATGCCACGTGTCGGTCGCCCTTGACGAAAGCACTTCTATGACGCGTGATTTATCATCATGGAAGTGGACACTTCTGTGATGATAATTTTGGTAATGTCATGGAACACTTCTACGACAGCACATGTATGACTACCTTGATTCTGTCATAAATTTGTCATGGATGTACATGCATGACAGAAAACATGACCTACTGTGACAAACACGTATCATCACGGAAGTGTATTTTTTTGTAGTGTGAACCTCGGTTGGGGGGGCATGCATTCATAGCTTAATTAGGATTCCCTTCATGGCGACACGAGGGGGTGGGGGCTGCTAGCTACTTCGCACTTTGCTAGGTGAACCTCGGTTGGGGGGGAGGGGGCATGCTCATAGCTTAGGATTCCCTTCGTGCCGACACAAGGGGGGCTGCTAGCTACTTCGCACTTTGCTAGGTGAACCTCGGTTAGGGGGGCATGTGCATTCATAGCTTAGGATCCCTTCGTGCCAACGCGAGGGAGGGGTGGCTGCTAGCTACTTCACACTTTGCTAGGGTGAACCTCGGTTGGGGGGAGGGCATGCATTCATAGCTTAGCTAGGATTCCCTTTGTGCCTACACGGGGGAGGGGGGCTGCTAGCTACTTCACACTTTGCTAGGTGAACCTCGGTTGGGGGGCATGCATTCATAGCTTAGGAATCCCTTCGTGCCAACACGAGGGAGGGGGAGCTGCTAGCTCTACTTCACACTTTGCTAGGTGAACCTCGGTTAGGGGGCATGCATTCATAGCTTAGGATTCCCTCCGTGCTGACACGAGGGAGGGGGGCTTCTAGCTACTTCGCACTTTGCTATGGTGAACCTCGGTTGGGGGGCATGCATTCATGTATAGCTTAGGATTCCCTTCATGCCGACACGAGGGAGGAGGGGGGCTGCTAGCTACTTTGCACTTTTCTAGGTGAACATCGATTGAGGGGGAGGGGCATGCATTCATATATAGCTTAGGATTCCCTTCGTGCCGACACAAGGGAGGAGGGGGCTGCTAGCTACTTCGCACTTTACTAGGTGAACCTCGGTTGAGGGGGAGGGGCATGCATTCATAGCTAGGATTCCCTTTGTGCCGACACGAGAGGGTGGGAGCAAGCAGTACCGTGTGCTTTGCAAGAGAGGTGCCACATCGAAGTTGCATTTGGTATTTGAAAATCAAACCACCCTTTTGATACATAAATTTGGTCCACATGCAAGTGTGTTCGTGTTCTGACCCTCTCCCGCGTCATTTTTCACCAAATTTATGAACATTAGACAAGTCGGATGACGCAACATACATGGTTCACTCAAACTAACCGTGGGCCACGCCGGTGCACCTGTGACGCACACATCCGCATAGTACATTGGGCTCCACGAAGCTCCCCCTCTCAAAAATATTTGCCCGCTTCGAGGGTTTTTCTGTTTCATAACACACGGTTGTTATCTCTAGACCGTGTGCGATGTTTCTTGTTCCCAATCCTGCCTGCATTGAAAATATCTTCCCGCCTCGAGGGGTTTTATTTTTCATAACACACGGTTGTTATCTTCGGACCGTGTGCGATGCACTATCATCAAAATTTTCAATAGCCCGGCATTTCACTCCCGCGTAGTAAAATTTTCAGTACGCGCGTCATTTCCTCAAACACCCCCCTCCACACACACACACACCAAAACCTCCTCGGGCTTGCGTGCGCACACACACACCCTCCCTCGCTTGAAACCCTAGCAAAGTCCCCGCCGCCGCTGCCACCGCCACCACAAGGCCTCCATTGTCAACATCTATCGGTTTGCCCGTGCAGCTTACCCACCGATCACGATACCAGAGCCGCCCTGAGTTTCTTAGATGACGCCTGCCAAACTCCCCCTTTCCCAGAGATCCCCATCCCCATCCCCCACTCTAGAGCGTTGCAGCCTAAGCCCGGCTGCACTTCCCGTGGAGCTCGAGGAGCGACTGGCCCAAAAGAGGTGTATAGCGGTCTCTTCGCCTGAAGTTGTCGAGGAAGCTGACGCCCATTACTGGAGGCAGGCACTCAACCAGTGGGCTAGAGTATGCGGGCATGTCTCGTCCGCCGGCTACGACATCGAGGTAATCGACAGCGACGCCCTAAGTCGGGCTGTGTCACAGGTTAAGTGGCCCACCCCCAACCCCTCGGGTTCAACCGTCGTCGATCTCATCATGGCCCCGCCGCTGATCTCCTCTAGCTCGTTGTCAACAATTTTCCATTCTACATCGCCATTGAGCCCCTTTTGTCATTTCTGAAGGACACGTTCTACGATGCTGGCTTGGGATACACAGCTTCCAAGTCAGACCTCATCGACGGCGACCACGAGGAGGGCACCCTCTCCGGCTCTTCCAAGGGTAAAGAGCCCATCTGCTCTTCCAAGGGGAAAGCGCCCGTCTGTGACATCAGGGAGGGCACCCTACAGTCGTGCTCTTCCAAGGGGAAGGAGCCCATCTGCGACAACATGGAGCGCATCCGGGGTTCATGCTCTTCCCACGGGAACGAGCCCATCTGTGACAAGTGAGGAAACCCATGATTTGTTTATTTCAGTTGTTCACAATGTGATGCTCTATATGTGCAATTATATACTATGCAGTACATTTCATCAATCTAGTTTTAAACATACTGATAGGAATGCATATATTTGCTTGCTGTTAAGCCTGTTATAGCTAGCATATGCCTCTTTTAAAGTGTTTTGATTGTTCGGTTGTTTGTAGTTAGCATATGTTCAGTGTCAAATGCTATCTTTGGTTGTTCGTAGCATGCCTTGTTTATTCCAGTTATTCACAACGTGATGTTCTATATGTGCAAGTATGAACTGTGCGGTTCAGTTTCATCAGTACCAGTTTCAACAATACCACTATGAATGACTACATTTGGTTGTTGCATCTTGTA
Organism: Triticum urartu; assembly: GCF_056163025.1. Lineage (NCBI taxonomy): Eukaryota > Viridiplantae > Streptophyta > Magnoliopsida > Poales > Poaceae > Triticum > Triticum urartu. Next base: position 405,854,258 of record NC_141873.1, read on the forward strand.
GCACTACAAAAAAATACACTTCCGTGATGATACGTGTTTGTCACAGTAGGTCGCGTTTTTTGTCATGCATGTACATCCATGACAAATTTATGACAGAATCAAGATAGTCGCTGTCGTAGAAGTGTTCCATGACATTACCAAATTATCATCACGAAAGTGTCCACTTCCATGACGATAAATCGTGTCACAGAAGTGCTTTCGTCAAGGGTGACCAACACGTGGCATCCACCATAACGGAACACCGTTAAGCTATCGGGTCGGGTTTTGGATCCGATAACCCGTTAACAGCCCCGACCAATGGGGATTTTCCACGTGTAAAATCATCATTGGCTGGAGGAGACACATGTCAGGTCCGCGTTGGCATAGGTGTCACTCATCCAATGGGCGAGATGCGCCTATGATATGTTGACACGTGGACCGGCCCATCAAGTTTAAATGGGCTGGCCCAACTGAAGGCCCACAAGATTTTACGGACCATAATGGGCCGGCCCAACTAAAGGCCCACGAGATTTTGCGGACCATAATGGGCTGGCCCAGCTAAAGGCCCACGAGATTTTGCGGACCATAATGGGCCGGCCCAGGTAAAGGCCCACAAGATTTTTGTGTGCCATAATGGGCCAGCCCATGTAAAGGCCCACAATATTCTTGCGGATCATAATGGGTCGGCCCAGCTAAAGGCCCACGAGATTTCGCCGACATTAATGGGTCGGCCCAGCTGTAGGCCCACAAGATTTTGAGGACCCTAGTAGGCCGGCCCATTAACTGGCTGCCATGTTTTGGGCCAAATGTCGGCCCATATTTGATCCAGTCCATTAATGGCCTGGCATGCTCCGGGCCTAATAGTGGCCCATATGAGATCCGGCCCGTTAAAAGCCTACCACGTTCTGGGCCAAATTACGACCCAGATCAGGTCCGGCCCTTTAAGAGGCTTTGGGCTCAATTATGGCCCATATCAGATTCGGCCCGTCAACTGGACACTATGCTTTTGGGCCCACTTGCTAAAGGCATACTTAGTAATTTGGCCTGATATTAGTTTTGGCCTGTTAAGGGACCGTTTAACATTTTGGCCCTATATTAATTTCGTCTATTAAAAGCCCGTCATATAGTTGGGCCTAACTACGACCCGGTTTGCATCCGGCCTGCTCGCAGCCGATATCTGATTGGGCCAAACAAGGACCGAGACAATTTTGGCCTGTTAAAAGCCTGTGATTTGATTTGCACAATCATGTGCCGGGGTTCATTTCAGGCTACTGCAGGCCCGTGAGCTGTTCGGCACGTTTCAGGCACAACCTACATCGTGCTTGCATGACGGCCCGATTATGTACCGTAATTTTACGATCTGGCCGGTTTACTGCGAAGATAGGATATATATACAGTAAAATAACTACAGCATCATGAATAAGAAATACCTAGACTATACAATAAAGAAATTATGGCATATTACATCTACTGGGCATCAAAGTTCGCCACTATGATAATAAAGCACAAGCAGACAGTAGATTACATACACTGGGCATCGAAGATCGCCACCAGTGCAAATAAACACGCCGACAAAATAATATACCAAACCGACAGCACTTCAATAGAGTTCAAGAAAGGTTAGCCCTGCTGGGGAGCTGCAGCGCAAGCAGCTGAGCAAGATGATGAGACTGCGCTTGTTCAACACTTATATCTTCCTCACTCTGAAAGATAAACAAGCAGACAGACGACAGGTTTTGCACATAAAAGTATCAGTGCTGACAATTCATCACATTTCTTACTCACAAATAAAGTGACACAGTTTAAAATTGCATTAACACAATATGGTATTGTTCAGGTCAAGACATGGCAGGAAATGACATTGTGAAGGAGTTGGCAGCTTCACGACACCACTGGATTACAGATCAAGAACTCATAAGTATCAATGGTTAGTGTGCTGTCAATTTATACCATTTCAGATTGGCAAATAAAGAGACGGTTTAAATAATAGTAGAATGATATGACATTGTTCATAGTTAAGACATTGCAGAATATGACATTGTGCTGTAGTGGGTAGGTTCACCACACCACTGGATTACGGATGAAGAACAGAAGCATACATGTAGTGCAAAAGAAGATCACTTGCTCTGTATAGTTTAATTTACATGGTATGAAGAAGGAACTTGGTTGTACAACTGAAAACTTAAATTGAGAAAGGACAAACTTTTGTTTATGAACTACATAATAAACTTTAAACAAGCAATTTGATGCAAACACCAAAAATAAACAGCTGTTGCAGTCATGCCTAACCAAATATATGCAACAAAGTTTGAAGGCTTGAGATGGACAAACTTACATTATTGGTGAAGACAGGCTCTATAAAGACCTTGTCCATGCTGATGGGGGGGGGGCAATTCAAGAAGTTTACCACATAATATTCTTCAAAAGCATTGCCTTTATTCTACATTTTGTTAAGAGTAAATATAGATGTGATAATATACGAAAAAATTGAGAATATTTAAGATAAGATGAAGAGTGATGCTACATAACGAAGTAGCTATAAATGTAAGTGCAGCGATACAGGCAAAAGGTACAGCCAAGAGCAATGCACAACTAAACTTCTTCAGTACCAACCTTATGGTAAGAGTAAATATAGATCTGATGTGTAGAAAATGGAGGGCAAAGGAAAATAAGCTGAAGAGTGATGGTACATGAACAACTACCTGTCATTATAAGTGCACTAATAAAGGACACTATGTACTTACAAGAACAATGCAGAGCTAAAAAAACATTGGCATTGGATATATTCTACACTAATGTAACCATTCATACAAATCAGATAATTTGGAGCGAACAATTGATAAGCAAGCTATCATGCATACTGCTGTCACATAATTTATCAGGTATGTATGCAAGTACAGTGATACAGGACAACAGGTACTAACAAGAGCAAAGCAGCGGGCAGCATATTTGCGATATCCTGTCGTTCTTGTCAAACCGGAATTCTTCTTCGAGCAGATTTCCTGCAAAAAAGATCCATAAGGCACATGCAGAAAAGTAGAAGTTCAAATTGTCATGTGATTTCATAGATAGTACCTCATCCTGGGAACAAGACCAGTGCATAACAAGGTTTTTCCATTCAATGTCTTCTAAATTTAGCACAGGAGACTTCACCGAAAATTCGTTTATAGACTTGCCATCAAAGTGTGATTTCCTCAGGTAACACCGATACTGCTGCAATGCTTCCTTGAAAAACACAAGCAAGCTTTGCTCGTCATGACTATCCAGATTGACCCTCGCCTAGTTACAACAATGTAATGTAAATCATTGATGTGTTCAATCAGCAGAAAACAGGAAAAATAATAACCATGAATAATAGCACTTACACGTAAGTTGGACAGGAAGATGTGAAAATGGTGTTTGTCTTCACACTAATCTTCCCATGATGGGAATATATGCACGTAGTCCCTAACAACATTGAAAGCATTGTCTTTTAAACTGGGAATAAATGGAATGGGGTTCCAATCTGTAGGAATTGGTCGTCTCTGCAATTGGGATAGGTCTTCGACCGGTGGACTTGCTGTACTTTTTGCTGGAGTGGGATTTTTCTGTGGTACAGCTGGTGCTATGGCAAATGAAATCGGTATACCTTTTGCTGGAGTGCAGGTCCTGTGTGGTGGGGCTAGAAGTGTGGCCAGTGAAGTATGGGTACAGTCTGCTGGAGTTGGTCCTCATTTTGTGTCACTGGTTGTACAGCCAATATAAGTGGGGTGATGTCTGATTTCTCCGGCAGCGCCATGTTTTTCAAGGACTTTGCTGGTGCTCCTTCAGGTTCGGCAATCACCCTCTTCCTTTTTGATGTCTGATGCACAAGAACAGCATTTGAGTGGAAAAACATGGTATGATGACAGATGGAATATGTATTGATAATGGATGGGCATGGCATCTCGACATATATGATGAGTAAACTAAGAAGATGGCGGTGCAACAAAGTAGAAGAAATGCAAGACAACATATGCAAGGTACCCGCAATCAATAAAACATTGCCAAATTAGAACAGGCACCTTGATGGGTGAACGGGACAGGCCATCTGCCTTTGACTCCTCGAGGTTAGAATAGTCATTAGGATCATATTCTGAATAAGAATCAACAGGTGGGGAGCGTATGAGTTTCATTGCATCCAGAATGGCACTCAATGCCTTGGTGCCAATTTTGTAGGTCATTGCAGTATTTAGCTTCAAGAGTGGACTGGTGCTAGTGCGACACAAAGCAGCTACACAGATCATAGTGTAGATATAACGGGAAAACCTTAAGCATCAGAGTAAAATCAGCAAAGTGGAACTTGCTGGAATATATGTGCTAGTATTGCCGGTACGGCTAGAAAGGTTTCGGATACCAGCTCCCTTCAAGTGAAGGTGCGGTACTGTTAATATCAGTGTAACTCTCAAAGGCGACACAGCTCCCCGCATTTCCTTGCTATTCTTATAGGATTCAAGTGGGCAGGCCACTACAAATCCTATTCCTATGTTTACAAGATCCTACGAATCAAATAGGCTCAAAGTGTCCATCACAACCGACCGTATAGACCTCTACACTGCAAATGTCCCTGCTCATCTTCAGTACAAGGAACATACTGTACTACTATCATACTCCCTCCGTTCCAAAATATAAGTCTTGGTAGAGATTTCCACTATGGATCACAAACAGATGTATCCAGATGCATTTTAGAGTGTAGATTCACTCATTTTGCTCCATATGTAGTCCATGGTGGAATCTATACAAATACTTGTATTTAGGAACGGAGAGAGTACATATTAAAGAAGAACGGAAGAGGAACATGGTAAAGAAGAGCAAGCAGATTTTGGATAATAAAATGTTGGTTGCACAGTGCCCACACATCATGAACCAGAGCGCATTAAGAATGCAACTCCCAGCTGTCTCTCGACCATTTCAGGCGGTTGGATGAAGATCCTACGTCTCCTAACCCTTTGAGGGAGTCCTGGATTAGGGGGTGTTCGGGTAGCCGGACTATACCTTCAGCCGGACTCCTGGACTATGAAGATACAAGATTGAAGACTTCATCGCGTGTCCGGATGGGACTTTCCTTGGCGTGGAAGGCAAGCTTGGCGATGCAGATATTCAAGATCTCCTACCATTGTAACCGACTCCATGTAACCCTAACCCTACCCGGTGTCTATATAAACCGGAGGGTTGTAGTCCGTAGGCAATCAACTCCATACACAACAATCATACCATAGGCTAGCTTCTAGGGTTTAGCCTCCTTGATCTCGTGGTAGATCTACTCTTGTACTACCCATATCATCAATATTAATCAAGCAGGACGTAGGGTTTTACCTCCATCAAGAGGGCCCGAACCTGGGTAAAACATTGTGTTCCCTGCCTCCTGTTACCATCCGGCCTAGACGCACAGTTCGGGACCCACTACCCGAGATCCGCCGGTTTTGACACCGACATTGGTGCTTTCATTGAGGGTTCCTCTGTGTCGTCACCTTTAGGCCCGATGGCTCCTTTGATCATCAACGACGATGCGGTCTCGGGTGAGACTTTGCTCCCCGGACAGATCTTCGTCTTCGGCGGCTTCGCTCTGCGGGCCAATTCGCTCGGCCACCTGGAGCAGATCGAAAGCTACGCCCATGGCCATCAGGTCAGGTTTGGAAGCCTAAACTACACGGCTGACATCCACGGGGACTTGATCTTCGATGGATTCGAGCCACAGCCAAGCGCGCCGCACTGTCTCGATGGGCATGATATAGCTCTGCCGCCAAACAGCGCCTTGGAGGCCGCATACGCATCGGTTTCGACCATTAATTCGGAGCCTACTGCGCCAATCGAGGATCAGCAGTTGGACGCTGCCTCATGGGCTATGATCTCAGGGGCGATCGAGCCGAACTCCAGCCCCGCACTCTGCACGACCCGTGACTCCGAGGATCCAGACTCCTTCCCGGACTCCGAACCCCCTGCGCCCCTGCCAATCGAATCCGATTGGGCGCCGATAATGGAGTTCACCGCTGCAGACATCTTTCAACATTCGCCTTTTGGTGACATCCTGAATTCTCTTAAGTCTCTCTCTTTATCAGGAGAGCCCTGGCCGGACTACGGTCAGCGAGGGTGGGATACGGACGATGAGGAAATTCAAAGCCCACCCCACCACCCACTTTGTAGCCACTGTCAATGGTCTAACCGACATGCTTGACTTCAGCTTCGAAGACATCGACGGCATGGACGATGATGTAGGAGACGAACAAGAACCAGCACCTGTAGGGCGCTGGAAGGCCACCTCGTCATATGACATATATATGGTGGATACTCCAAAAGATGGAGATGGCGATGGAACAGTGGGGGATGACGCCCCCAAGAAACAGCCAAAGCGCCGGCGTCAGCGGCGCCGCACTAAATCCCGCCAAATAAAAAACGGTGATTCCGGCACGGGATATAATACTACCCCGGATAGCGCCGAAGAACACCCACCTCAGCAAGATTCGGCACAGGAAGATGGAAAAGCCAGCCCTCATGAGAGAGCAGCAGACCGAGAGGTCGAGGATGATAACTATACGCCTCCCTCCGAAGACGAGGCAAGCCTCGATGACGACGAATTCGTCATACCATCAGACCCCGCCGAACAAGAGCGTTTTAAACGCAGGCTTTTAGCCACGGCAAGCAGCCTCAAGAAAAAGCAGCAACACCTTAAAGCTGCCCAAGATTTGCTAGCTGACAGATGGACTGAAGTCCTTGCGGCCGAAGAGTATGAACTCGAACGCCCCTCCAAGAGTTACCCGAAGCACAGGCCGCTACCCCGATCAGAGGAGGAAGCACCTACATCACCAGCGCATGACATGGCAGACCGGCCACCTCGCGGCCGCGACAGAGAGGCCTCTCGGCCCTCCACCCAAGCCATGCCCCGACGCTGCTCAACTAAGGCACGGGAAAATGCGCCCGACCTGCGAGACATACTGGAGGATAAGGCAAGACAAACAAGATCGATCTACGGATCGCGCAGGCGCCCTACGGCATGTGACAATGATCTTCACTCCGGATACAACAAATCTGGTCGGGCCGAACACAACAGACATAGCTCTTCCGAGCTGCGTTGTGATATAGCCCAGTACAGAGGCGCCGCACACCCGCTATGCTTCACGAATGAAGTAATGGATCATAAAATCCCAGAGGGTTTCAAACCCATAAACATCGAATCATACGATGGTACAACAGATCCGGCGGTATGGATCGAGGATTATCTCCTCCACATCCACATGGCATGTGGCGATGATCTACACGCCATCAAATACCTCCCGCTCAAACTTAAAGGACCGGCCCGGCATTGGCTTAACAGCTTGCCAGCAGACTCAATCGGTTCTTGGGAGGACCTGGAAGCCGCATTCCTCGACAACTTCCAGGGCACTTACGTGCGACCGCCGGATGCCGACGACTTAAGCCACATAATTCAGCAGCCAGAGGAATCGGCCAGACAATTCTGGACACGGTTCCTAACAAAGAAAAACCAGATAGTCGACTGTCCGGACGCAGAGGCCCTAGCAGCCTTCAAGCATAACATCCGCGACGAGTGGCTTGCCCGGCACCTGGGACAGGAAAAGCCGAAATCCATGGCAGCCCTCACGACACTCATGACCCGCTTTTGCGCGGGAGAAGACAGCTGGCTAGCTCGCAGTAACAACTTATCAAAGAACCCTGGCAATTCGGATACCAAGGATAAAAGTGGCAGGACACGTCGGAATAAGCAAAAACGCCGCGTTAACAGCGACAGCAATGAAGACACGGCAGTCAATGCCGGATTCAAAGGCTATAAATCCGGTCAGCGGAAAAAGCCATTCAAAAAGAATAATCAGGGCCCGTCCAGTTTGGACCGAATACTCGATCGCTTGTGCCAGATACATGGCACCCCCGAAAGGCCAGCCAATCACACTAACAGGGATTGTTGGGTGTTCAAGCAGGCAGGCAAGTTAAGGGCCGAAAACAGAGACAAGGGGCTGCACAGCGACGACGAGGAGCCCAAGCTGCCGAACAACAATGGACAGAAGGGCTTTCCCCCACAAGTGTGTACGGTGAACATGATATACGTAACCCACATTCCCAAGCGGGAGCGGAAGCGTGCGCTACGGGACGTATACGCGATAGAGCCAGTCGCCCCAAAGTTCAACCCATGGTCCTCCTGCCCGATCACTTTTGATCGAAGGGACCATCCCACTAGCATCCGTCATGGCGGCTTCGCTGCGTTGGTTCTCGACCCAATCATCGACGGATTTCATCTCACAAGAGTCCTCATGGACGGCGGCAGTAGCCTGAACCTGCTTTATCAGGATACAGTGCGGAAAATGGGCATAGATCCCTCAAGGATTAAGCCCACAAGAACGACCTTTAAAGGCGTTATACCAGGTGTAGAAGCCAACTGTACAGGCTCAGTAACACTTGACGTGGTCTTCGGATCCCCGGACAATTTCCGAAGCGAAGAGTTAATCTTCGATATAGTCCCGTTTTGCAGTGGCTATCACGCCCTGCTCGGACGAACCGCATTCACAAAGTTCAATGCGGTGCCGCACTACGCATATCTCAAGCTCAAGATGCCAGGCCCTTGAGGAGTAATTACGGTCGACGGAAACACCGAACGCTCCCTCCGTACGGAGGAGCATACGGCGGCTCTCGCAGCGGAGGTACAAAGTAGCCTTCTCAGGCAATTCTCCAGTCCGGCCATTAAAAAGCCAGACACTGCCAAGCGCGCCCGGAGTAACCCACAGCAGGACCGCCTGGCACACTCTGAGCAAGCGTAGCAATGCGGCCCCAGCCCCAGCTTTCACGACATAGAGAAACCAGTACCTCGCGTACATAACTACGCCCTTTAAATACCATGGGCACAGGGAAAGGGGCACAATAACGGCATGCCCAGAATACGGCTTAAAACGTACTAGGGGCTGCCGGATTCTTTTTTTTTTAATTTTTTCTTACTTTCAGGACTCCATACTTCGGACGACCTGTTCGGCAATTTGACTGCCGCACAAACGATGCAAGATCCAGGGAGGCAGACAGGCCATGCCGCATTATGGAACTCCCAGGTGGTCTCTATTATGAGCGGTATACCTGTTTTAAATGCAATTCCGCGGCCTGCCCCTGGTCAGGACATACTGAATAGTCCAATATCTTTTGCTTACCACACTATTTTTATCGTTCGACTTTGATAAATAGCCTCTCTATAAACAATGCTTAGCTTCTTGTCTATTTTTTGCATTACTCTCTTTTATATATGTTCATTAATGACATGTTGCACCCGTACACTGTGGTACGGCAAGTACGCCAGGGGCTTCAGTACCCTTTAATATGGTGTGACAAGTCCGTACACTTTCACAAGTGCGGCACCCCGAACTTATAGCACTATATGCATCGGCTCCGAATCATGATTTGGGTCAATAGTTGGGTTTGCCCGGCTCCTATGTTTTGGTGCCTTACGTTCCGCTATATCGGCTAAGGTAGCACTAGGAGAACCACTGCGATTGTGCCCCGGTTGAGCTGGGTTAAGCAACTCAGTGGAGAAAGCTAAAACTGACTGTCATGATGAGGTGAGAGACCGGTCGCTGTTCGAGAGGTTTTTCGAGTCCCTAAAGACTTATGCCGCTTCGAGCGAGGAGCCGGATTTGTCCGGCCAAGGCGTGGATAGCGCCCCGAACTCGGTCTTCCGAACTAGGGGCTTCGCCAAATTTTAAAATTATAAAGTTCTATGGCTAAGTGAGAGTGTTCAAGCATTATAGTCCGATTGCCTGGTTCGTTGTGCTGAGCGCCTCCCTCGAAGGACCCAACTATGGGAAAAAGAGCGCTCAGGTTTATCCCGAACACCCCAGCACTAGTGGCATGGGGGCAGAAGCCGATGACTGGCCATCTCTCAATTTTTTGATAAACGGCCGCATAGAAAATAAATTTTAAATTCAACAAGCATTGCTTAAGCGCCTATGAACAAGTTTTCAGCGCACAGGATAAAACGAGCGAGTTTATTCAAAAATTACATCCTTGGTACATTCATCCGCCACAAGGCGGGCACCCGCAAGAACATCCTTGTAATAGTTCTCGGGCTTGCGATGCTCCTACCCCGGCGGCGGCCCGTCCTTCACAAGCTTCTCACCGTCCAGCTTACCCCAGTGCACCTTTGCACGGGCAAGGGCCCGACGGGCACCTTCGATGCAAACGGAGCGCTTGATGACCTCGAGCCTTGGACAGGCCTCCACCAGCCGCCGCACCAGCCCGAAGTAGCTCCCAGGCAGGGCCTCTCCGGGCCACAGCCGAACTATGAAGCCCTTCATGGCCTGTTCGGCCGCCTTGTGGAGCTCGACCAGCTGTTTCAGCTGGTCGCTCAAGGGCACGGGGTGTCCGGCCTCAGCATACTGAGACCAGAACACCTTCTCCGTCGAGCTGCCCTCTTCTGCCTGGTAGAATGCGGCGGCGTCGGATATGCTGCGGGGAAGATTTGCGAATGCCCCTGGAGAACTCCGGATTCGGGTAAGTAACAAGTAGTTTACTTTTATATTTCTTCTTTGCATAAAGAATGCCTTACCTGCTGCTATCTTCTTCATCTCCTCCAACTCTTGGAGGGCCTTTTGGGCTTCGGCCTTAGCAGACTTGGCAGTCTCAAGGGCCGCCGCGAGCTCGGACGCTTGGGTCTTTGACTCAAGCTCCAAACTCTCATGTTTTTTCATGAGAGCCTAAAGCTCTTGCTGCACCTCGCCGACCTGAGCCCCAAGTTTCTCTCGCTCGGTGCGCTCCACGGCCGTTTTCATTTCAGCCTCGAACAGCGCCTGCTTGAGGGTCGCCACCTCAGTCGTGGCCCCTATAATAAGTAGTGCAATCCTGTTATTTTTTGCAATCACGCCTCTCTATAGGCACTTTTTCTGTAAGGTATTTCCTACCTTCTTTTTCCTTGAGCTGCCGCTTGGCAAGGCCGAGCTCTTGCTCGGTCCGCTTGAGGTCCTGTTTTAGGACACCCACCTCCGCAGTCAGTGCGGCAGTGGATAGCAGCGAAGCCTACACACGCATATTGACTCTTTATTGTTAGACTCCTGCGAAATTTACTAGATCCTCTATTCGGCTTTTCTTTCCGAACGCCAAACAGAGCATCAAGGGCTACTGTCTATGTGGTACTATTTTTATATATTTTGACTTACCTCGAAGCCTGTTAGAAGGCTAGCGCAAGCTTCAGTCAGTCCGCTCTTGGCGGACTGAACCTTCTGGATCACCGTACTCATAATAGTACGGTGCTCCTCGTCGATGGAGGCGCCGTCAAGCACCTCAAGCAGATTGTCTGGCACCTCCGGTTGGACGGAGGCCGCCGGCTCAGAAGGCTTGCTCCTCTTGGATGGAGTTCGCCTACCGCGGTCCGGAACTGTTGAAGATTCCGGCACGGTGTCCGGCACAAAGCCAGACTTGGAGCCCTGGGCGGTCTTGTCCCCTTTACTCCTGGGGTCCAGGAGGTCGCCTTGCGGCTCCTCCAGGACCACCTCCTCCTGCCCCGGAGCTCGTTGCGACGCTAGTTCGGCGTCGTTTGCAGTGCGGGGGGAGACAGCGGGCGGAACTGAGTTCATGTCCGATGAATCCAGGGAGCCGCTCGACGACTCGTTGAGTTCGGCCCGGGGCGGGCTGCATAATTATGTTTGACATTAGGGAAAGCTGTGCAACAAAGGAACATCATGAGTTATTCTGATATCCGAACTTACGATTTTGCCGGACGCTTGGCCCTGTTTGGCCACTCCTCTTTGCCCTCTTCGGCGTTGGGGGCGTAGTCCGGCGGAGGGGTCTTCCTTTTCCTAGACCCCTCGGCCTCCCCCGTTGGGGCGGCCTTCCTCTTCTCTCCTCCCTCCGCTGGGGGGGGAGAGTTTTCTTCATCCTCCTCCTCGTTTTTGCGGGAGGAGGGCGTCTCGGACTCGTTAGATGACGAGTCCGACACCACCACATTACGGGCACTCTTTCGAGTCCCCGTGGCCTTCTTCTTCTAGGCCTTCTTCTCCAGCACCACATAAGGCGCCGGAACCAGCAGCTTCACTAGGAGAGCAGGGGCTAGGTCTTCGGGCAAGGGAGCCAGACAGTTAATCAATCCGGACTTTGCCCGCCAAGCCTGTCAAAGGTAAGGGAGTTTAGATTCCGCATAGAGTCAAACTATGAAAAAACTTAACATCCTGTAAAAGGTGAAAATAGCTTACCTCGCTAGCGTGACGCTGCGAGCTGTATCCGCGGTCCTCGGAAGCGGATGTGGGAGCCTCGGCGCCTTTGGTTAGCACCCTCCAGATGTCTTCATACGTCGTGTCGAAGAGCCTGTTAAGGGTTCGGTGCTGCGCCGGGTCGAACTCCCACAGATTAAAGTCCCGTTGTTGAAATGGGAGGATCCGGCGGACGAGCATAACCTGGACTACATTGACGAGCTTGATCGGCTTGCTCACCAGGGACTAGATGCATGTCTGCAGTCCGGTCACCTCTTTTTCGTCGCCCCACGACAGGCCCGTCTCTTTCCAGGACATAAGCCGCGTGGGGGGTCCGGATCGGAACTCGGGGGCTGCGATCCATTTTGGATCACGTGGCTCGGTGATGTAAAACCACCACGATTGCCACCCCTTTAGGGTCTCCACGAAGGAGCCCTCGAGCCATAGGACGTTGGCCATCTTGTCCGCCATGGCGCCTCCGCACTCTGCCTGGCTGCCACGCACCACCTTGGGCTTGACGTTGAAAGTCTTGAGCCAGAGGCCGAAATGGGGGCAGATGCGGAGGAAAGCCTCGCACACGACGATGAACGCCGAGATGTTGAGGACGAAGTTCGGGGCCAGATCGTGGAAATCCAGGCCATAGTAAAACATGATCCCTCGGACAAATGGATGGAGTGGAAAACCCAGTCCGCGGAGAAAGTGGGGAAGGAATACTACCCTCTCATGGGGCCTTGGGGTGGGGAGAAGCTGCCCCTCCTCGGGAAGCCGGTGCGCGATGTCTTTGGACAAGTATCCGGCCTTTCTTAGCTTTTTGACATGGCCCTCCATGACGGAGGAGACCATCCACTTGCCTCCCGCTCCGAACATTGCTGGAGAAGGTTGAGGTGGGAAGTGCAGGCTTGGGTGCTGGAGCTCGAGTGCGCAGGAGATGGATAGGCCAAGGAGGAAGAAGGCGTAGGTAAAAAGGTGGATCCTTATCCCCTTATATGGGCGGATGCGGTTGTGCGTCCCCACCAGCCTAGTAAAACTCGTTTAACTCCCAAGCGCCATGATAAATGGCGCGGTTGGGTTATCCACGTCCGTATTGATGAGAATCATGTAAAAGGGGGTACACGATATCTGCTTTGACAAGACGTGCCAAGGAAACCGCCTCGCCAAACATGCTGAGGTGGAAAAGTAAAAACGACTCGAGTAAAGAACTTGGCTGTAGTGTGATGACGCACTGCGGAATACGTCAGCAGATTTGATTTGTGTTAATATTATTCTCTCTATGGCAATATGTGGAAGCTTATTTTGCAGAGCCAGACACTACTATTGGTGTTTACAATCTTCTATGAAGGACTTGGAGGAGGAACCCGCCTTGCAATGCCGAAGACAATTTGTGCGCCGGACTCGTCGTCATTGAAGCCTGGTTCAGGGGCTACTGAGGGAGTCCTGGATTAGGGGGTGTTCGGGTAGCCGGACTATACCTTCAGCCGGACTCCTGGACTATGAAGATACAAGATTGAATACTTCGTCCCGTGTCCGGATGGGACTTTCCTTGGCGTGGAAGGAAAGCTTGGCTATGCGGATATTCAAGATCTCCTACCAATGTAACCGACTCCATGTAACCCTAACCCTATCTGGTGTCTATATAAACCGGAGGGTTGTAGTCTGTAGGCAATCAACTCCATACACAACAATCATACCATAGGCTAGCTTCTAGGGTTTAGCCTCCTTGATCTCGTGGTAGATCTACTCTTATACTACCCATATCATTAATATTAATCAAGCAGGACGTAGGGATTTACCTCCATCAAGAGGGCCCGAACCTGGGTAAAACATCGTGTTCCCTGCCTCCTGTTACCATCCGGCCTAGACTCACAGTTCGGGACCCACTACCCGAGATCCGCCGATTTTGACACCGACACCCTTCTTCTTCCTCGTCTCTGATTCTTCCCATACAGAACACCGCACGGGCCGTCGGCCGGACCATCGGCCCCCACCGCCTGTGTTCCTCTGCCACCGCCACCCCCACCCCCACCCCCACCCCAACCCCCACCCATGTCGAGTTTTCTTCGTTCGACGAGGCTCCACAACCACCCGAGCCCCTTCGATTGCACCGGCGAAATCCGGCGAGCTCTGAAAAATCGACTGGCCCAATTTTGAAATTTAGTCTACTGTGATTTAACTAGTGTGGAATATAAAAGGGGAAAACCATAAGCATTGGGAGTATAGTGTTGAGCGTGCCATGGCGGATCTGAAGGTGCAAACCGGACAAAGGCAACTTCGCAACCAAGACAAGAAATCAGAGTAAAGCAGTGGCGATCTATTTTCTTGCTGCGATAAATAAGTTGATCAGATACGAAAGAGTACCGCCTCTGGTGCGGCGCCGTGTACGCATCTGCTGAGAATTTGACGGTGCTGTGGTAGCGATGGCTGTCGGCGGCGTGGAAGCAGATCTAGGAGGGTAGACGGTGGCGGCGGGGCGCGATGGACGAGACGGTCGTAGGAGCGGCGCCGGCAAGGTGGACGACGGCGGGGATGAAGCGAGAGGACGGGATGCAAGGATCCCGGTCTGAAGCCGTGGATGAGAGAGGTCGATCTCTTGTAATGGACGGCAGCGTCGGGGTATCAGCTCCGGCATGGTGGAGGAGGACGGCGATGGATGGGGTGGCGGACGGCGGCGGACGGAGGAGGGTGGGGTGGAAAGGGTGTTTTGGTGCCTGGGAAAAAGGGAGGTAGAGAGTAAGGGGGAACCATGTATTCAGGGCGCGCTTGTCTCAAATGTGAGGAAATTTAAAAACTTAGCCCTCGTTTCAAATTTCTACTACATCACAGCAACATTAGTCGGCTGGGGATATGACGGTAATCTCGCATACACCGAATATTTGCCGACCAGAGTTTGGTTTTGGCGCCCACCGTGTATGAATATGAATCGGGGAGGGAGTCGATTTCGGCCGAGGACACACTGTGTTTTGGCGCCCACCGTGTATGAATCCGGGTGAGAGCCGGTTACGTCACGTTTGGGTGAAATTACAAACCTACCCCTATCGAAACCTATAGAAATCCAGCAAATAGGCTTTGCGTGGCAGGGATAGGCAGTAGTGATTTCCATCTCGCAGATTTTGGTTTCGGCCAGTTACTGCGACTTTCCCCGCTTCGTTCAAATTTTGCAGAGTACACATTTACCATGCCAACTCATTTCGAATCCCGTTTGTAATCTATTTTTTCGGGCGGGATCCATTTTCAATTGGAATTACATTCTATATACATCATTTTTTTTTATATATACTTTCAAAAGCACAACACCATTTATACATAAATATGGTTTACAAATGGCATGATCTCAGATTCATAAGGTTGTATCCGTCAATTTGGATTTTCAAATATTTGAAACCACTTTATGTTGAAATCCAAGGTATGCATTCCTCGCTAACTGTCTCCAATTAATGTGTGTTTCATGTGGGTTTTTTTACTTCTCAAACATGTATAATGTGTTTCACACACGCAACATATAGTGTAATCCCGTTTAGACATTAATTGCATATAAACCATGCATTGTTTGTAATTGAAGAATCTATGGAT
The DNA here is from genome assembly GCF_056163025.1 of Triticum urartu. Classification (NCBI taxonomy): domain Eukaryota; kingdom Viridiplantae; phylum Streptophyta; class Magnoliopsida; order Poales; family Poaceae; genus Triticum; species Triticum urartu. The sequence continues at coordinate 405,869,992 of NC_141873.1, forward strand.
CACCAATATTGATAAACTATATAACATTACACGTGTGCCCAAATTCAAATGAATATGCATGTTTGATACACCAATTTGCGTTATGATATTATCGATGTCGTGATCTCTAGTTTAAATATTTGAATCCCCTTTAATCCAGATATTCGTCTCATATAGCTATCACTCATGCTTATATAGGACTATCTCTCTGGACCTATACGCGTTCGTTGTCTCTCAGGTATCTCTCGTGCTACCTGTATGTCGACAATGATCTTTTATATTCGTAACACACTGACGGTACTCTCTCCCTCGACCTTCATCACTCTATCTCTCTCTAAGTATATCTCGCTCCCTGCTATGTGTCTCTATCTATGATTCTCCATGTGGAATCTCTTTCTCTCACACAAACACAAAACTTTGTCTCACGGGGTCTCATTTCTCTCTACTATTCCCATGTGTGCCACTCGCACACCCCTCATACAGAGATATCTTTCGCTCCTTAGATATGAGAACCTATGACTCTTCCTCTTCAATATCTCTTTCTCACACACAAACACAAACTCTGTCTCTGAGGGTCTCATATTTCTCCATTGTTCTCTTGTATGTCACTCACACACACCCTCTCTCCCTAGAGATATCTTGCGTCCCTTGTATGTCTCTCTAGCTATCACTCTCGTTGTGAAATATCTTTCTCTCTCGCAGACACAAAACTTCGTCTCTCTGGATCTCATTTCTCTCTGATATCTGTTTGTATGTGACTCACATGCACCCTCTCTCTATCTCTCTCACACCCACACACATAACACAACCTTCTGATCCACTCGACTCCTATCTCTAACGCACACTAGCTAGCATCTTTATCTTTCTATTTATCTGTTTCTCCATCAACCTTCTTTCTCACCCTCACTCTTGATTCCTATCACGCACACTACATATGTTTCTCTCTACATGCAGTCAAGTTCCCTCTCACACACATATATAACTTCACCCTTTGAACTACCCGACGGTCATCTCCAACACCCAAACTAGCGGATGTCCCTCTAGCTAGCATCTCCATCTCTGTATCTATATGTAGTTTCTCCGTCAACATTTCTTTCTCGCACGGAGTCTTGCTTCCTATAACCCACACTATATATGTCTCTCCATACATATGCATTTATAGGTTGGTCTCTTTTGCACAATCGTTGCGCCTCACTCCCTCTGCTCACCATAGATGCATGCTCCAGCCCACGCCACTATCTCTTAAAGACAAAAACACATGTTCAATTGTTGGGCCTTCTTCCCTGCATTCTCACATGCATGCATATTGTCATACCGATCCGTCTCTCCCATGTCGTTGATCTTATGACTTATGTCTTCTTTCTTTTATCTCGATCATGCGCGTGCGCACACACACACACATCCCACGTATACATGTATACCTCTCACACATGCACGTTCAAGGTCTCTATGTCTCCATATGTAGTTAATTACCCTCAATCCTAATGCCACATCGAATCGTTCTCCTCTTTTGTGCACATAACTTCTGCCTAGATGGGTAAAACACACACTCACACTTAACAATCTCCTTCTAGCTACCCCCCCCCCCCCCCCGCCTCTCACTCTTCCCTTATATCCCCGAAACCAATAAGACCATCCCTTTGTTTAATTCCTGCCTACATGCACCATCAATATATACTAGTCTTCCTCGGTGTCTCTCGAACAAACACGTTCTCTCGATGTCGACTCCTCTCACGCGCACACACCTTCTCTTCCCTCTCTACGGGCATTTTCTCTCTTGCACCCCATCGTTGGTGGCCTCTGCCATACACATCACCTCTCTATGATGAAGCCATGTACACTTAAATTACATCCGCCACAGAGGACCCCGCGACACACACACGCGCGCGCGCACAACCCCCCCCCCCCCCCCACACACACACACTAAGACTCCATCTCTCTCACACACACACACAAACACACACACACACATGCACGCACACACACACACCCCCACACACACTAAGACTCCATCTCTCTCTCACACACACACACACACCCCACACACACTAAGACTCCATCTCACACACACATGCTCTAGGCGGAGCATTTGTTCCTACCACCCTTCATCCAACCTTACCCGTATGATAAAAAATCACCTTTATTTACTTGCATAACATGGACAAATTCCACTTTACTTTAGTAGTCAGCAAAGTTATCATCTATACCCTTATAAAAAACGAGTTGGCGGTGATGGTGTGCCTGCCATCTTGTAATACAGACTGTATGATCTATATCTGAGGATATAAAGCAAACTATGATAATTTTACAAAAGATACCCGCACCTCTCTCCACATCATTATCTCCTACAACCTCATTGCTCAGCAATTAAAAAAGGAATAAGTCTCTGGAACAATCTAGCATGCATGGTGGCCGCTGCCGCCTGCCGGCGCCGTCCATCCCCATGCCTCCGCCCATTCCGACCAACAGTCACCACCACGCTCCACTCCTCCTTGCCTTATCTCTCATCTTTCATTTTTTCGATGATATTCTCGAGATACCAGTTTTTCGATAAAATTCTCGAGATATCATTAGTTTTTACACATGGGATTACTCCTGCATCGGTCAATCACAACAGGTGTTTTGTAAAAAAATGCATATTGATGTTCCGTGCAATGCACGAGAATCTTGCTTGTAATTATATAACGCAAATCACGAGCATGAAGTGCCATTTTTTGACACAACCACATTAACATGGCCACGTAAATCACTAGCTAAAGTAAATACCATTATACTTATATCCCGATGCAAAAGGTTGAGTACATGTCCGAAGAGTAGAGTCGCACACACGCACTCTGTCTCTCAGAATATCACACACACACACACACTAGTTATGTGACACCCACTTAAGCAGACACGTATGTTACAATTTGTGCACCCATGGGTACACGTGATGCTGCGCATTTATTTAAGCTGGAAGGCGAACCCAAACAGTAGCTGCATTCAGTCCCCTCCCGCCGCCTCTTCTCTGGTCGCCGTCGTCCGGTAGCCACGGGCCAGCCGAAGGTAACAACATACGCCATACTCCCGCCGGAGCGGCGCTTTAATATGGAAATTTTAGTGGTCATGCATGCATCTTTTTGTGCTAGCACTCCTATATAAGGGTTTACCAGTCGCTTCCTGCGGAGGTGTGCGGGTGGTGGAAGAGGAAGGAGAAGGGAAGCGAGCTGTGGAGTAACGTTTTTACCACAATTTCTTAGGAAACTGAGTGCAATAATTGAGTAGTTTTGCAAACCACCAGTACTACACCTGAAATGGTTCAAAACCTATACTCCCTTGCCAGCGCGCGCTTCCCGCGTGAAACGGTCAGCATCGCCCTGGAGCGTCAGTGCCGCATTAATGCCTGGCCAGAGCAGAGGTGACCTCTCACTGGCGCCGGCTTTGAAGTGGCGCGGCGGCCGAGAGAGCGCCGCTTCCCGGTGCACGTGACAGCTCCGCTTCGAGACTGGCCATAGGCCCTGTTTGGATCCATGGGTTAGAGTTAGTTTGAGCTAGTTGGGGCTCAAATAGCCCTAAAGTATCCAAGCATGAGGGTTTAAATTGGAGCAAGTTGCACCGAACCCACCCAAAAAAACTATCCCACCCAAGAGGTGCTAACTGGAGATAGTTCTCATTGGGACCACTGAAAAATCACTTTTCTCTCTCCATGAAGTGCATTTATTGTCAATCTAACCCTATCACCCAAACACCTCTTTGGCTACAATTAGTTCAGGGTTAGTCATGAGTTAGTCTAACCTCTAGCTAAGTTAGAGTATCAAACAGGAGCAGTATAGGACATGCAAGTTGCTCAAAGCATACAGGCAAATTCGTACGTGAAAGGATTTTTTCTTTTTGAAAACGGAACGTGAATGGAATTTTTTTTAGAATGCTCTTGGCATGTCGGTAACATGTGATAGTTAACCGACCTCAATAGACGGCAGAAACGCCAGCCCGCCGCACTTTGATAGAGACGAGGAGGGAGAAGCGATACAGGCTGCTGGATTACTAGAGATAGGTGTCGCATCGAAGCCAAGAAATATGGTGATAGCGTGGGTTAGCCATGTACTAGTATGATGTAACTACACTAGGATGCCGTGTTTCGTACTCTTCCAGTCCACTGTGGAGATGATTGGTTAATTTTATATCGCTGAATAATATTAAATATTATGAGTGCAGACTGTCGGGTGGTAGGTGCGACATATGCCAACGGGTGGCTTATCATTGCGGGAGCCAGTAAGACGTCGCCGGTGCCTGGAAGCGGGATGAGGCGAAGACATGCACGCCGGTGAATCTTACCCAGCTTCGGGGCTCTCCGTGGAGATAACACCCCTACTGCTGCTCTGCGGGGTCTCCGCATGATCACTAGATGAATGAGTGGCTACAAGATGCTCCTTGAGCTGTTTGGCGAGAGGAGGAAGAAGGGCATGGCTCGCTCTCTTCTCCTCCCTATGTGGTGTCTAAAACTAGCATGGATCCACCCTTTGCATGGGTGCCCCGGGGGGTTTATATAGGCTCACCCCCCGGGGGTACAATGGTAATCCGGCTGGGCGTGGGCCCCAGCCTTCTGTGTCAATGCTCGCCGGCTTCTGCGACGGCTGCTGGGGCCCGCCGGCTGGTGGGTCCCGCCGGCTGCCGGCTCCTTGGTCGACAGGCAGGCCCCATTGTCCAGGGCCTTGTCGGTGGTTGGTTACTGTTGCCTCGACCTGGTGACGAGGGCTTCGCTGAGGTGAGCGTGGCTACAGCACCGCCGCCCGGCGGGCGATCGCTGTAGGCTCACCGCGTCTTGCCTCCTTAATGGGGCGTCTCCTTCGAGGGAGGGGGCAAGCCGGCTGCGGGGAGCCGGCCCCGTCTCGGGCCGACTAGGGGAGGCCTGGCCGCCTTCGGGCGTCTCTCTGCTTGAAGGGGCCCACCTCCCGTGGGCCGCGCTGGCAGCCCGTCGTGGGTGACATCAGGGTCAACATGGCAACAGTGCCGCGCCGGACGGGTCATGGCCACCCCGTACGGCGCACTGTGCCAGGCGTGCTCCGAGATTCAGGGGAGGCAGGCTTCACTGTAGCCACGCCCTGTCACATTGCCATTATGTGGATGCAGACTTCGAGGGTCCGATCTTGACCTCTTGGTGGGAGCCGGCCTCTTGGAGTCGGCCTTCTCGTGGCCGGCTTCTCGGAGCCGGCCCTCCCGCGTCTTTCTTCAGGAGGGCTGAAGTCGGGCCGCCTTCCGATAGTCGTCCTGGGAGACAGCCGGCAAGGGGAAGGCGGCCCCACGTCTTGGATTCTTGAGGGCCGGATTGGCTCGTAATTTTTTCGGAAGGGCCAGGGGGAGCCGGCTAGGCTACCCGCGGTCATTTACTCCGACAGTAGTCCCCGAAGCTGATCGAGCTTCGAGGCTGACAAACGGACGAGAAGCTTGGTCAGCTTCCTATCCTGAGGAGCCGGCTTTGCTTGTGCGCGCCGTCTTCAGAAAGCTCCGTTTCTCGTAGGCGGGAACGCGGGTCGGCCTGCGAGCTGACCGCGCACCATCCCGCGGGCCACATGGCAAGGAAAACCTGCCAACGCACGCGCGCGATGGGATGCCGCCGTAGGCCCGGGCCCGCCACTCCTTGGCCTCGGCCCGAGCACAGATCTTCTGCGGCCCACACGGACCGCTCGCCTTCCCGCGGCGGTTTTATTACGCCATCAGGGTGCAATAATCGCGGGACATGGGGGAGTGAGCGCAGTTGATCCCACGTTCCCCCACACCACGCCTCCTCGGCTCCACTGCGTGGGTCTATAAGTAGGGGGAGGAGGGGGAGCGACAGAGGCTCGCATGCTCTCCCTTGCTCCGCCCCTTCTCGCCTTCATTCTTCTTCCCTACGCCGCCGCAGCAACCCATTGCAGCGCCGCTCCGCCGTCGGACCTCTCGGTTCCTTTGGTCCCGCCGTAGCGGGGTCGTGCGCGTCTCCGCTGTCGCATCGTCTTGCTCCTCGCCACGTCGCTCCCATGGCGTTGTCGAGCTCGTGGATGGCTCCAACGTCCACGAGGACCACGTCGAGTTCCTTCGCCAGACGCGGCGCCTGCCAGGCGAGAACTACATGCGGGTTCGTCAGGCGCCAGCGAGGGAGATTTCGCCGGCACCGGAGGAGGGCGAGTGGGTGATCTTCCGCTCGCACTGCCTGCGCGGCTTCGGCCTCCCGGCGAGCAAATTCCTTCGAGCTTTCCTTGTATTCTACCACCTCCAGCCGCATCACCTCACGCCCAACGCGGTGATGCTGCTGTCGGCTTTCGTCACCCTGTGCGAGGGCTTTCTTGGGGTTCTCCCCACTCTCGAGCTCTGGGGAGAATTCTTCCAGAGCAAGCTGGCACCGTTGTCGCGGGTGTGCCCGCCCCCTACGGAGCCTTCATTGCCATGAGGCGGACGGGCGAGAACAATCCGTTCCCGCCCATCCCGCTGATCCATTCGGTGAAGCTCTGGCAGATGTCCTACTTTTACATGAAGAACGTCGCTCAGCAAGGCGACTACGTCAACCTGCCGGCTTACGTAGCCGGCCCGCCGGCTGGGAGGCAACCTTCATGGAGCTACCGGGCCAGGTCATTGTCTCAGGCCGGGAACGCCTTGCCGGAGCCGACCTGGTGGCCGCCTTCGTGGAGCGCCGAGTACTTCCGCTCCAAGGCCGGCCTCACATGATTTGCCAGATGAGCGGCCGCTTCGACCCGTGCCGGCTGAGCACCAGGGAGATGCCTCATGCAGAGGTGTCTTACATGGTGAACTACATCTCCAACTGCAAGCTCGCCGAGGATTGGCGATACGGCAAGGGGCCGTATTCTTGTGCCAACCCTCCGCCTGCCATAAGTTTTTCTTCTTTTCTTCCTTTTTGTAGCCGGCCTCATGATGGCCGACTTCTGATCAGTTGGTTTGCCCTCAGCAGAACCCTCTTCTTCCGCCGACGGCCGGGGCCACAGGGGTAGAGCGCCAGCTCCTCCCCGACCGCACGGTGGACGACGCCGATGATCCGGACCTGGGAGCGGCCGCCATGGAAGATGCCATCATGGGGGAAGGCGACGAGGCAGGAGGCGGGGGGCTCGGGGCCGGCCTCGAGGACTGGGCGGACGACGACGAGGTCGAAGCCGCCCTGCCCCGCCAGCCGGCGCTTGATCATCAAGGCACGGGCCCGTCTGCCGTGCCGGCTGCCCGTGGCGGTGCGCAGAAGCGTCGGGCCGCGTCGACCTTCTTCGGCAGCCGGCCGAAGAAATCCAAGGCTTCCACGGCGGCAACCAAGCGGGATGAGGTGGCCGTGAAGGCGGCCCGCTTCCGCAAGGCGGTGAAACAGCCGCAGGCGATCTCGGCGTAAGTCGTCGAACGTCTTGTATATTTTTTTGTTGTCATCTTCGATTGAAGCTCTTCTAAACCTTTCTTTGCTCGCCGGGCAGGGCACCGCTTTCCCTTGAGCGAGGTCCTGGCGGCTCCGTAGTCGGGCCGACTGGAGGGTCCTCAGGCTCCCGCCACGTGGATCCCCGCGTCGACCTTAGGGAGGCCACGGAGCGGAACGCACGGGAGGCGCGGGAGGAGCGGGAGGCGGCGGAGCGAAGGACCGCCCGGGCAGCGAAGGAGCAGGCCGACGTGGCGGCCAAGGCCTGGGCGGAGGCGGCAGCCGCGGAGACGGAGGCGGAGGCCTCGCACAACCAGCCTCCGCTGCTCGTCGTTCCCCTCCGCGCCGTGGCCCCCGACATCCCCGTGCCCCCGTCGGAGGAGGTCGACCAAGACCCGCCGGTGATGGAGAGGAGGGAGGACCACGTGGTCTTCGTGGAGGGGGCGTCGCAGACGGCGCCAACTAGAGCGGGCCAAAGCGGCCAACCAGCCGTGGCGCCAGAATAGCCGGCCGGGGGCGAGCCGGAGGCAGGGGCCGGCCTCGAGGTGCAGCCGGCATTGCGCCGGCACGCAGCGGGAGGCACCTCCGCGCCGGAGCTGCACCGAGCTGCAGGCGCCAGCCAGACGGCGAAGGCCCTGGAGGCGGCCAGCGCCCGCACGTCCGAGTGGACTCCCAGCGGGGGCACGGGCAAGCTGAACGCGGCGGCCCAGGAGGTCCGGAACCGGCTTCAAGCCCAGGCCGCTTCGCTGCAACGATACACCCAAGAGTTCCTCGCGACGCGGGCCGTCATCCGGGTGAGTCTTCTGGCCTTGGTTGTTTTTCTCTTTTGATTTCTTCCGTGGGGGCGCGTCAGCGCACCCACTGGGTGTAGTCCCCGAGTTCCGAGTCGGCTGCTGCGCAGGCGGCTTGGAACTTACTAGGTCCTGACAAATATCTTATCCTCGCCTCCCGTCTGATCTTCCAGGAGTATCACAACCTCCGCGCTGCTGCCTTCAACTCCCAGGCTCAGGAGCTGGGCCGGAAAACCGAGGACCTGACCAGCAGCCGGAGTGCATGCTTTGTTTCGTTCATCTCCTGTGGGGGTGCGTCAGCGCACCCACTGGGTGTAGTCCCCGAGATTCGGGCCGACTGCTGAGCAGTCGGGTCGGATCTTCCTTGACGACTTCTTCCTTATTGATTTTTCCTTTGTCTTCATGCTTGCAGGGGCCAATGCCGACTTGAGGGGGTAGCTCAGCGGGGCCCAGGCCGCCCTTCATGCCAAGGAAGCCGAGTACAACGCCTTGGTCCTGGAGCGTGACCGCCTGGCCAAGAATTTGGCCGACCAGGAGGAGAGCCACAAGGCGGCCCTGAAGAAGGCGCAGGACAGCGAGGACGCCCTAAAGGCCGAGTTCGAGACCGAAGCGGCGGGCTGGGCTGAGGCAAAGCAAGCGCTGAGCGAGGGCTTCGGTCGTATTGAGGATCTGATCGATGGTAAGCCGCCTTCCTCACTCCTTGCTTGCCCCTTGCCCCCTGATTTGTGTTCTGATTTGTGCTTCTTTTTGTTCTCTGTGCAGACTACTTTCCCGGCTACTCTGTCTTCGCCACCCAAACCATCGAGGCCCATCGCGAGGTGCGCCGGCAGGCGGGGGCTGAAATCGCGCCGGACGCGAGCCGGACGCTTGAGGAGCAACTCTTGGCGGTCCAAGCCCGGCTGCAGCCGGCTCACCGCATGCTCCGCCGCCTCCAGCGCGCCGGGGCGCAGGTGTTGGCCGCCCTCTGGCCAGGCGAAACGATTCCCCGCACCCTGAGTCGGACTGCCGACTGGCTGGAGGTTGCGATTGGCCGCTTCGAGGCCTAGAAGGCATCGCCGGCCCGGCTTGGAGCTGGGCGGGCGCTAGAGTTCGTCCGAGCCTGGTATCTCGGGCTGAACCTGGACCAGCTGCGCACCTCGCGGCTGGAGGCCGACGAGGAGATGGAGGAGGTGCGGCCGGCTATCGCTCAGCGTGCCTCGACGATCGCCGAGTGCACTGACATCAGTGTCTTCGCTCCTGAAATAAATGACGACGGTGTTGCCCAGCCGGAGGAGTGGTTCGGGCTGGACCCGGCAGTGGGTGAGGACTCGGCATAGGAGATCACTTCCAGCGATGAAGGTGAAGACGATGAATGGGAGGAAGGCGAAGACATCGAGCCGGCCAGTGAAGCGGCCAACCAGCCCCAGCCTGACCGTGCCTCCAGCAACGAGGCGCGTGCTAGCGCGCCCTCTGCGGGAGGTGGTGATCATGCCGAGGTTCGCCAGCCGGCCACTCCTCCAGCCAGCGCTGCCGTCTCCACCGACCTGCCCGACTCGCCAGTCGCTCCCTTGGCTTAATCTGCCATCCTTGCTTTTCCTGCTTGTTACTTTTTGAACAATTTTTATTAAACTTGCGCAGTTCCACCCACTGGGGGTGTATTCAAACTATGTTGAATGTTGGCCTTTCGAAGGTCTTTTGTGTAAATATGATTGTGTGTGTGCTTGGCTTCCATTCGCGTATGCTTTTTATCCTTAGGCTGTTTCCTTTGCCGCCTTCCCCTTTTGGGAAGGCAAGTACTCGAGCTTTCTTAGATTGAAGCGAGGTGAATGGAAGCCGGCCGGCTGGCTACTCTGGTAGTCGGTCGGTGGTGGGAGAAAACCCGGCTTTTTTTATATTAGTCTGTTAGTCCCTAGCCATTTTTCGTGTGGGCGCCCTTTCCTGCCTTTAACTCTTGCCAGCCGGATAGCCGGTTTCTTCGAACTGTGACTTTTGGCAAGAGAAGGCTTGGGTGCCGGCACACTACTTGTCTGACCGCGGGTAGGACTTCTAATATAACTCGAGGCGGCCAGTCCCCGGGCCGACTAGTCGAACCTGGCGCCGGATGAAAAAAGTGAATGTAATGACATGATCATAAGCATGATACTCTTCATTTATAGATAAAAGACGGCAGTCCCCGAGCTCTCCTCGGGGAGCCTATTGTCTCGTACTTAGTACAAAAGTTAGCGTGATACATACTGCATTTCAACTGTAAAATCTTCGGAGGAGGTCGGCGTTCCATGGTCGTTCCGACTCCTTGCCGGAGTCATCTCTCTTTCGTGCCTTCGGCTTCTGCGCGTCGATCAGGTAGTAGGAGTCGTTGCCTAAAGCTCTGCTGATGACGAAGGGGCCCTCCCAAGGGGCCGAGAGCTTGTGCTGGCCGGCTATTCGCTGGATCAGTCGGAGCACAAGATCGCCCTCTTGGAAGGATCTTGGCTTGACCTTCCGGCTGTGGTAGCGGCGCAGGCCCTGCAGATAGATGGCGGACCGGCTGAGGGCTAACAGCCGGACTTCTTCCAGCAGGTCGACGTCGTCTTCTCGTGCTTCCTTGGCCTCCGCCTCCGTGTACATGGTTACCCGAGGCGAGTCAAACTCGATGTCAGTTGGGATGACCGCCTCGGCACCATACACGAGGAAGAAAGGAGTGAAGCCGGTTGACTTGTTTGGGGTAGTGCGCAGACTCCAGAGGACGGCCGGCAGCTCATCGAGCCAACAGCCGGCCGGCAGCTCATCGAGCCAACAGCCGGCCGAACATTCCAATGGTACGACCAGTCGGGGCTTGATGCCGGAAAGGATGAGGCCGTTGGCTCGCTCAACTTGGCCGTTTGACTGCAGGTGGGCAACGGACGCTAAGTCCAATCGGATGCCCTGCGTCGCGCAGAAACGTGCCAATGCTCCCTTGGCGAAATTCGTGCCGTTGTCGGTGATGATGTTGTGTGGCACACCGTACCGAGTTGTTATATCTGCAATGAATGTCACGGCAGTCGGCCCATTCAGCTTCTTGATCGGCTTTGCCTCAATCCATTTGGTGAATTTTTCCATGGCGACAAGCAGATGTGTCATGCCGCCGCGCGCCGTCTTGAATGGGCCCACCATGTCCAGTCCCCAAACGGCGAAGGGCGAAGTGAGGGGAATGGTCTTGAGTGCTGAAGCCGGCATGTGTTGCTTGGAGCTGAAGAGTTGGCACCCTTTGCAATGTTTAACTAACTCCTTGGCGTCATCCAAAGCAGTCGGCCAAAAGAAACCATGGCGGAAAGCTTTGGCGACGAGTGATATTGAGGCCGCATGGTGGCCGCATTCTCCTTGGTGGATGTCTCTGAGGATTGCAATGCCCTTCTCTTGCTCGACGCATCGCTGGAGGACTCCAGTGACACTGCGCTTGACGAGATCTCTGTTGACGATTGTGTATGCTCCAGCTCGATGTTGGACTTGTCTTGCCTCTATTTCGTCAGCCGGTAGATCTTGGTTTATTAGGAAGTTGAGGATGGACTAAGCCCATGATGGAGCTGTGACTTCTTCTATTGCCAACACGGCTACTGCGACCAGGGCAGGCTGGGTGGTGAAATGCTGGAGTCGGCCGCCGCCTATAGTGTTGGTGCAGTCTCCGGGCCGACTACCGCAGTCCCCGAGCCGGGTGTGGCAGTCCCCGGGTCGGGCGTAACTACGGAAGTCCCCGAGCCGCCTATTGACGTCCCCGGGCCGACTATCGAAGTCCCCGGGTCACCTGCTTGGTTCTTCGAGCCGGATCCGGCCGCGTTGAGGTCAGGCGGCACGAAGATGGAATCGGACTCTGGAGACGGCTTGATAGACGGCTTGAGGAGATGTTGCAGAGAGACACCGGTTGGTATTGCCTGCCGAGTGGAGCCTATTCGAGCCAGGGTATCAGCTGGATCGTTGTCGGCTCGCGGTACGTGGAGGAAGTCGCATCCTTCAAAGTACCCGCTGATCTGCTGAACGAGGAAGCGGTATCTTGCCATATTTGCGTCCTTGGCGTCCCAGTCGCCGGATGATTGCTGGACTACCAAGTCCGAGTCGCCGTAACATAGGATTCGGCGTATGCCGAGCTCTTTGGCAAGACGGAGCCGGTGTATGAGCGCCTCGTACTCGGCCACGTTGTTGGAGGCGGCAAAGTGAATTTGCAGCGTGTATGTGAGCTTGTCGCCTTTGGGAGAGGTGAGGATGACGCCGGCTCCCAAGCCGGTGCGCATCTTGGACCCGTCAAAGTGCATGCACCAATGAGTGGAGTTGGGAGCTGGTGGTAGGTACTGGGTCTCGGCCCAGTCGACAAGGAAGTCGGCCAATGCTTGGGACTTGATGGCGGTGCGAGGCTAGTAGAAGATCGTGTAGGGGGCCAGCTCGATGGCCCATTTCGCCACCCGGCCGGATGCATCCCGGCTGCCTATGATTTCGGCAAGCAGGGCGGTGCATACAACCGTGATGGGGTGCTCTTGGAAGTAGGGCTTCAGCTTCTTGGCGGCGAAGTACACGCCATAGCACATCTTCTGGTAGTGCGGGTAGTTCTGCTTCGAGGTAGACAGCACCTCGCTCAAATAGTACACCGGCCTCTGGACCGGCTGGGCTCGGCCCTCTTCTGGGCGCTTGACTACGATGACGGTGCTGACCACCCGGCTGGTTGCGGCAATGTAGAGGAGCATGGGCTCTTTCTCAGTCGGCGCCGCCAGGACAGGCGGCGTGGCCAGCATCTTCTTCAGCTCGTGAAAAGCTTGGTCGGCTTGGTCGTTCCACTCGAAGTGAGTGGTCTTCTTCATGAGGCGGTAGAGGGGGAGAGCTTTCTCTCCGAGCCGGCTGATGAAGCGGTTCAGGGAGGCCAAGCACCCGGTGAACTTCTGGACGTCTCGAAGTTTGGTGGGGATCGCCATTCTCTCAATGGCCTTGATCTTTACTGGGTTGCATTCAATGCCGCGTTCAGAGACCAGGAAGCCTAGGAGCTGGCCGGCTGGCACTCCGAACACGCATTTCTCGGGGTTGAGCTTGATCTGGAACCGGCGCAGGTTCTCAAATGTTTCCTTGAGGTCCTCCAACAAGGTGTCGCGCTTCTCCGTCTTCACCACAATGTCGTCTACGTAGACGTGGGCATTTCTGCCGAGCTGCTTGAGGAGGCACTTCTACATGCAACGCTGAAAAGTGGCACCGGCATTTCTTAAGCCGAATGTCATAGTCAGGTAGCAGAAAGCTCTGAATGGCGTGATGAAGGCGGTCTTCGGGCAGTCAGCCGGATCTAGCTTTATCTGGTGGTATCCTGAGTAAGCATCCAAGAAACTCAACAGCTCGCATCCGGCCGTGGAGTCTATCACTTGATCAATCCTTGGCAGGGCAAAGGGATCTTTGGGGCAGGCCTTGTTGAGGCTCGTGTAGTCTATGCACATGCGCCATTTGTTGTTCTTCTTTAACACGAGGACCGGGTTGGCGAGCCATTCTAGAAAGAAAACCTCCATAATGAAGCCGGCTGCCAGAAGCCGGGCTATCTCCTCTCCCACAATCCTTCTTTTCTCCTCCGATAGTCGGCGGAGGGGTTGTTTGACTGGTTTTGCGTCTTCTCGGACGTGTAGCTTGTGCTCGGCGAATTCCTTCGGAACACCCAGCATGTCCTTGGGGGACCATGCAAAGATGTCCCGATTCTCACGGAGGAAATCGGCGAGCTCGCCTTCCTATTTGCTGTTTAGGTTTGCCCTGATGACGGCAAACCTCTTTGGGTGCTCGGGGTCAAGAGGTATCTTCTTCGTCTCCTTGGCCGGCTGGAAAGATCCTTGGGCATCATACTCCTTGGGATCGGGGGACAAGGCCGACTGTTTGCCGGCCATGGCCACGACTCGGTCCAACATCTTCTTTTCTTCGGTAATCACAAGGGACTCGGCCAGCCGGTTGCTGGCTGCTGCGCACTAGGAGGACTTCTTGTAATCGTCGGCTATGGTGATGACGCCCTTGGTGCTCGGCATCTTCATCTTGAGGTAAGCATAGTGGGAACTACCATGAACCTGGCCAAGGCAGGGCGGCCAAGCAATGCATGGTAGGGGCTCTCCAGGTCCACCACTTCAAACCAGATCGCTTCCCGGCGGAAATGATCCTTATCCCCAAAGAGTACATCAATCTTGATCTTGCCAATGGGGGCGCAGGACAGGCCAGGTACAATGCCATGGAACACAGTCCGAGTAGGCATGAGTTGCCTCGTCTTGACGTTCAGCTTCTCTAGGGTGTCATGGTACAGGATGTTGATGCTGCTCCCGCCGTCTATCAGCACGCGGGAGAAACGGGCGGCGCGCCTGTCCGTTGCAAGGGTGGCATCCAAAACCAACGCATAAGAGCCGGGAGATGGCATCACCTCTGGGTGGTCAGCCCAGCTCCAGCTGATAGGTTTTTCTGACCAGTGCATGTGCTCGGCGGGGTTGGCCGCGACCATGCTGACTTCCTGGTGCTCTCGGCGTCTGCAGCGCCGGTCTTCGGGCTGGCTCGTAAAGACGATATAAGCGGCATGCTCGTCTGGGAAGTCATCGTGCACGGCTTCGACTGCAGGCCGAGCGGTCGGCGGCTGCGGAGCCAGAGGCGGAAGACCGGCAGGCGGAGGCGGCGCGAGCCCTTCGCCTTTGGAGATTCGGGTGAGCCAGTGGCACTTCCGAGTTGTGTGGTTGGACGGCTTCGCGCCGCTGTGGAACTTGCATGGGGCGTCGAGAGTTTGCTCGTAGGAGAAGGCCGGCTGCCAAGCCGGCTTGCCGCCCCTCTGCTTCTTGGGTGCGGGCCGCCCTTCGGGCTGCTCGTCTTCGACTATGGCCACCTGCCGACTGGTGGAGGGCGGCACGGGGCCCTTGCGCTTGTTGTCATTCTAGTGTGGGCGTCGGCCGGAGTCCCCAGCCGGCATCTTGGGCGCCGGGTTGAGTACCTTCCCGGACGCGTCTACCCGGAGTTCGGTCTTCATTGAGGAGTCAGCGGTGGCGTACTTGTCCACTATGACCAGAAGCTCGTCGAGGGTAGTCGGCTCGTCGCAGAGGAGCTTGTGCTTGAGGAGGGTGCCTTCTCGGCACCCGGCAGTGAAGTATTCTATGGCTTGCACCTCGTGCACCCCTTCGCAAGAGTTGCGGAGCTCGGCCCAACGCGTGAGGTAGTCGCGAGTGGACTCGGCGGGGCCTTGTACACACAAGGAGAGCTGTCTGGGCTTGGGAGCCCGCTTGTAGGTGCTGGTGAAGTTGCGGACGAAGGCTTCTGTGAAGTCTAACCAGCTGTTGATGCTGTATGGCTTGAGGCTGTTGAGCCAGGTCTGTGCCGTGCCTTGCAGCATGAGGGGCACGTACTTCACGGCAATGCGCCTGTTGCCGTTTGCTATGCTAACCGCCGTGGAGTAGTCGATCAACCAATCTTCCGGCTTCACGGAGCCGTTGTACTTGGGCGTGTCTCTTGGGAGCGAGAACCCTTTGGGGAAAGGCTCATCGTGGATGCGGGGGCTGAAGCAAGGCGGGCCGACATCATCTTCTTCTTCTAGCACCAGGGATCGCGCTAGGCGGTCGATCCGATGGCGGGCGTCGTTCTCGCTGACTCCTTCGCGGCGACCTAGTCGGCCGCTTAGAGTCGGATGCGTGACAGGTGGCGGGGTGGGATATCTCTCCCTGCGAGGCAGGGGCGGAGGCGGGCTGCCCCACCGCTCCACGGCCCGGGGACGGCCTTCTGCGTCTCGCTCGATGGAGATTCAAGTTCGGCTTCAGCAGGCAGCCGACTCTTTCTCGTGCCGCGCGCGGGTTTTACCCATAGTCGGCGTCCGAGACGTCGCGCTGTAATCTTGGCGTGGGGGAGGGCTTTCCGCGCGAGTGTCGGCTTCGTGTCGCTGCGCGGCTGCATCGATTAGCTGCTGGATGCGTCTGGTCATGTGGGGGAGTTCTTCGGCCCCCAGTCCGTCTAACTCGTCTACAGCCGCTTGGGAGGCGTGCAGATTCTCGAGTGGAGTGGCGTAGACTGGGCGGTCGACTCCTAGCGTGTCGGCGAGGGCAGCGCCGCGCTGTCTGACAACGCCGGCCCGGCTTGGCCCGCCTAGGGGCGGCGTGCCAAAGGCGGCGCGGTCGGCTTCGCGCCGGTGCGCCTCAGTGAGGCGTCTCATGGAAGCCAACTTCCGGCCCTCCGCGAGGAGGGCGAGGCGGCGAGCCTCCAGTGCTTCGGCGTCGGCATCGGCCGAGAGGGGGATGGACAAGTCGTGGGCCGCCGCATGTGGGGCGTCGTGGGCGTTCTCGCCAGAAGCGCCGCCGTGGCCGATGACCATCACCTCAGTGGTGTCAGTGTTGCAGCCATCGGCCCGAGGAAGCGGGTCGTTGAAGATCGCGACGTCGGTGGGGAAAGCGTCGAGCGAGGCCGTGTCGGAGTCGACAGGCATCGGATCGGTGGAGCCAACAGACTCCAAGTCCACAGCAGGCTCGCCGGAGACGTGGAGCTGGCCGACGAGGTTGATGAGGTGGTCGGTGCCCGCGTCAGAGGCGAGCTTGTCGGAGATGAGGGTCTTTTCAAGGAGATCGGCGAGGCCGCTCGCTGCGCAGACGTTGGTGACGCCTTGCAGCGCGTCGCGGCAAGCGCCATCGGGCGTGCCGGGATGGCTACGCTCGCTGGGGAGGAAGAGGGTTCCCGTCCAGAACAGGTCTCCGGACGACGGTGCACCTGGCCCCACGGTGGGAGCCAAATGTCGGGTGGTAGGTGCGACACATGCCAACGGGTGGCTTATCATTGCGGGAGCTAGTAAGACGTCGCCGGTGCCTGGAAGCGGGATGAGGCGAAGACATGCACGCCGGCGAATCTTACCCAGCTTCGGGGCTCTCCGTGGAGATAACACCCCTACTGCTGCTTTGCGGGGTCTCCGCATGATCACTAGATGAATGAGTGGCTACAAGATGATCCTTGAGCTGTTTGGCGAGAGGAGGAAGAAGGGCACGGCTCGCTCTCTTCTCCTCCCTATGTGGTGTCTAAAACTAGCATGGATCCACCCTTTGCATGGGTGCCCCGGGGGGTTTATATAGGGTCACACCCCGGGAGTACAATGGTAATCCGGCTGGGCGTGGGCCCCAGCCGTCTGTGTCTACGCTCGCCGGCTTCTGCGCCGGCTGGTGGGTCCCGCCGGCTGCCGGCTCCTTGGTCGATAGGCAGGCCCCACTGTCCAGGGCCTTGTCGGTGGCTGGTTACTGTTGCCTCGACCTGGTGACGAGGGCTTCGCTGAGGTGAGCGTGGCTACAGCGCCGCCGCCCGGCGGGCGATCGTTGTAGCCTCACCGCGTCTTGCCTCCTTAATGGGGCGTCTCCTTCGAGGGAGGGGGCAAGCCGGCTGCGGGGAGCCGGCCCCGTCTCGGGCTGACTGGGGAGGCATGGCCGCCTTCGGGCGTCTCTCTACTTGAAGGGGCCCACCACCCGTGGGCCGCGCTGGCAGCCCATCATGGGTGACATCAGGGTCAACATGGCAATAGTGCCGCGCTGAACGGGTCATGGCCACCCCATACGGCGCACTGTGCCAGGCGTGCTCCGGGATTCGGGGGAGGCAGGCTTCACTGTAGCCACGCCCCGTCACATCGCCGTTATGTGGATGCAGACTTCGAGGGTACGATCTTGACCGCTTGGTGGGAGCCGGCCTCTTGGAGTCGGCCTTCTCGTGGCCGGCTTCTCGGAGCTGGCCCTCCCACGTCTTTCTTCATGAGGGCTGAAGTCGGGCCGCCTTCCGATAGTCGGCCTGGGAGACAGCCGGCAAGGGGAAGGCGGCCCCACGTCTTGGATTCTTGAGGGCCGGATCAGCTCGTAATTTTTTCAGAAGGGCCAGGGGGAGCCGGCTAGGCTACCCGTGGTCATTTACTCCGACACAGACGCTCCACCACGAGGTTCCTTGCTCCTTCTCGGTCGTCCGGAATCTATGTTCTTCCACTCTATTTTTTACGTGAGCTTTGTTCATCCTTTTGCCAACACGCGAGACATCTAGCATCAAGGTGCATGTGTTATGCAAGGATCGTTCCATCTATATGAAGAACACGTGGGACTGGAACTACGGGACGGACATGTACCCAGGAGTGGACGTACAAACCTGAGTAATGTAGCGAAGTAAGTGAAGTACAAAGGCACAAATGGTATGAACATGCATGGCATATAGGGTGTGTTTGGTTGCGTTCTCGTCTCAGCATAGTTGTTCCCTCTTCATGCATGCTCAACTCAACACCCCTCTTCATGCATGCTTCTAGTGTATTTGTGCTAAACTAGTGTGGACTCATGCACCCTCCATACACTCTACCAAACACCCAAAAGTAGGTCGAGAAGGGAACTCTTGGGCGACATTTGTCTCTTACTACGTACTACCACTAAATGTTGTACGTGCAATCCACGGTTGTCGGTGTAAAAACCGGCGGATCTCGGGTAGGGGGTCCCAAACTGTGCGTCTAGGCGGATGGTAACAGGAGACAAGGGACACAATGTTTTTACCCAGGTTCGGGCCCTCTCGATGGAGGTAAAACCCTACTCCTCCTTGATTAATATTGAAGATATGGGTAGTACAAGAGTAGATCTTCCACGAGATCAAAGAGGCTAAACCCTAGAAGCTAGCCTATGGTATGATTGTTGTTTGTCCTATGGACTAAAACCCTCCGGTTTATATAGACACCAGAGAGGGCTAGGGTTACACAGAGTCGGTTACAACGGGAGGAGATCTACATATCTGTATTGCCAAGCTTGCCTTCCACGCCAAGGAAAGTCCCATTCGGACACGGGACGAAGTCTTCAATCTTGTATCTTCATAGTCCGAGAGTCCGGCCAAAGGTTATAGTCCGGCTATCCGTACACCCCCTAATCCAGGACTCCCTCAGTAGCCCCTGAACCAGGCTTCAATGACGATGAGTCCGGCGCGCAGATTGTCTTCGGCATTGCAAGGCGGGTTCCTCCTCCGAATACTTCATAGAAGATTTTGAACACAAGGATAGTGTCCGGCTTTGCAAAATAAGTTCCACATAATGTCGTAGAGAGAATAATATTTACACAAATCTAATCTGCTAACGTATTCTGTAGCATGTCATCACGCCACAGCCAAGCCTTTATTTGAACCGTTTTTACTATCCCACCTTAGCGCGTTTTGCGAGGCGGTTTCCTTGGCACGTCTTGTCGAAACAGAGATCGTGTCCCCTTATCTCGGGATTCTCATCAATACGGGTGTGGGTAACCCAACCGCGCCATTGATTACGGCGCTTGGGAGATAAGCGAGTTTTACCGGGTTGGTGGGGACGCATAGTTTCGTCTGCCCATATAAGGGGATAAGGATCTGCCTTTCCATCCATGCCTTCTTCCTCCTTTGCTCATCCATTTTCGCGCACTCAAGCTCCAGCGCCCAAGTCCGCATTCCCCACCTCAACCTTCTCCAGCCATGTCCGGAGCGGGAGGAAAGTGGATGGTCTCCTCCGTTACGGAGGGACACATCAAGAAGCTGAGGAAAGCCGGATACTTGCCTGACGACATCGCGCACCGGCTCCCAGACGAGGGGCAGCTCATCCCCACCCCCAGGCCCCATGAGTGGGTGGTGTTCCTCACCCATTTCCTCCGCAGACTAGACTTCCCTCTCCACCCATTTGTCCGGGGACTCATGTTCTACTACGGCCTAGACTTACACGATCTGGCCCCGAACTTCATCCTCAACATCTCGGCGTTCATTGTCGTGTGCGAGGCCTTCCTCTGCATCCGGCCCCACTTCGGCCTATGGCTGAAGACCTTCAATGTCAAGCCGAAGGTAGTGGGCGGCTGCTAGGCGGAGTGCGGAGGCGCCATGGTGGGAAAGATGCCCAACGTCCTATGGCTCGAGGGCTCCTTCGTGGAGACCATAAAGGGGTGGCAATCGGGGTGGTTTTACATCACCGAGTCGCGTGACCCTGAATGGGTCACAGCCCCCGAGTTCCGATCCGGAATCCCTACGCGGCTCACCTCCTGGAAAGAGAAGGGCCTGCCATGGGGTGAAAAAGGAGAGCTGACCGGACTCCAAACATGCGTCCAAAAGTTGGTGAGCAAGAAGCTCAAACTTGTTAACATAGTTCAGGTCATGCTCATCCGCCGGATCCTCCCGTGCCAACAACGGGATTTCAGCTTGTGGGAGTTCAACCCGGCCCAGCACCGAACTCTGAGCAGGCTCTTCGACACAAGTACGAAGATGCCTGGAAGGTGCTATTCAAGGGCGCCGAGGCTCCCGCATCCGCTATCGAGGATCGCGGATTCAGCGCGCAGCGTCAAGCCAACGCGGTAAGCTGTTTTTACCTCTTACAAGATTTTTGTCTTTCATAGTTTGACTCTATGCGGGATCTAAGCCCCCATGCCTTTGATAGGACTGGCAGAGGACGGCCGAACAGATCAACTATCCGGCTCCTTTTCCCGAAGACCCAGCGGACGCCCGCTTGGCGGAGCTGCTGGTTCTGGCACCTTACGTGGTGCCGGAGAAGAAGGCCACGGGAACCTGGAAGAGTTCCCGGCGCCCGGTGGAGTCGGACTCATTGTCTGATGGCTCCGAGGCGCACTCCTCCCATGAAGATGAGGAGAAGGAAAGAGAGGTCTCTTGCCCAGCAGGGGGAGAAAAGAAAAGGAAGGTCGCCCCAACTGGGGAGGCCGGACGGTCCAAGAAAGGGAGGACCCTCCCTACGGACTACTCCACCAACGCCGACGACGGCGAAGAGAAGTGGCCGCTCAGGGCCAAGCCCCTGGCAAAATCGTAAGTATTCGGATACCTGAGTGACTCATGGCGTTCCTTTATTGCACAACTTCTCCTGACGCTCAATATAATTATGCAGTCCGCCCAAAGCCCGGCTCGACGTGTCATCGAGCGGCTCCCTGGATTCATCGGATGTGAATAGTTTTTCACTTCCGACCGCTACCTCCCCCCGCCCTACGGACGACGCCGAGGTGTTGTCCCAAAAGGTTCCAAGCCAGGAGGAGGTGGTCCTGGAGGCGCCGCAAGGCGACCTCCCGGACACCAAGTGCAAAGGGGAAAAAACCCCAAGGGCTCCAAGTCCGGCCCTGGGCCGGACACCGCACCAGAACCTTCAATGGTTCCAGAGTCCGGTAGGCGGCCCCCTAGTAAGAAGGGCAACCTACGATGCCGGTGACCTCCGTCCAACCAGAGGCACCGGATGATTTGCTGGAGGTGCTTAACGGCGCCTCCATCGACGAGGAGCACCGCACTATTATGAGTGCGGTGATCCAGAAGGTTCAGTCTGCCAAAAGCGGGCTGACTGAAGCCTGTGCCAGCCTGCTAACAGGCTTTGAGGTATGTGAAAAATATGTGAAAATATTACCGCATAGACAGTAGCCCCTGGTGCTCTGTTTGGCGTTTGAAAAGAAAAGCCGAATAGAGGATCTAACAACATTCGCAGGGGTCTAACATAATTAAGTTAATATGCGTATGCAAGCTTCGCTGTTGGCCTCTGCCGCACTGACTACGGAGGTGGATGCACTGAAGCAGAGCCTCGAGCGGTCCGAGCAAGAGCTCGGCCTTGCTAAAAAGGAGCTCGAGGAAAAAGAAGGTAAGTAATACCTTGTGGAGTATATTTAAAAAGATGCAGTTGCAAAAAATGACATGATCGCTATTGGTGTCCAAGGGGCCATGACTGAGGTGGCGACCCTTAAGCAAGCGCTTTCCGAGACCGAAAACTAGGCGGCCACGGAGCGCACCGAGCGGGAGAAACATGAGGCGCGGGTTGGCGAGGTGCAGCAAGAGCTCCAGGCTCTCATGAAAAAACATGAGAGTTTGGAGCTTGACTCAAAGACGCGAGAGTCCGAGCTCGCAGCGGCCCTTGAAAGCGCCAAGTCTGCCAAGGCCGAAGCCCAGAAAGCCCTCCAGGAAGTTGAGGCGATGAAGAAGATAGCGGCGGGTAAGGCATTCTTTATGCAAAGCAAGCACGTGAAAGTGAATTACTTGTTACTTACCCGAATCCAGAGCTCTCCAGGAGCATTCGTAGATTTGCCTCGTAGCGTGTCAGATGCCGCCGCCTTCTACCGGGCCAAGGAGGGCAGCTCGATGGAGAAGGTGTTTTGGTCTCAGTATGCTGAGGCCGGACACTCGGTGCCCTTGAGCGACCAGCTGAAGCAACTGGTCGAGCTCCATAAGGTGGCCGAACAGGCCATGAAGGGCCTTGTAGTTCAGCGGTGGCCTGGAGAGGCCCTGCCTAGGAGCTACTTCGGGCTGGTGAGGTGGCTGGTGGATGCCTGTCTGTGGCTTGAAGTCATCAAGCGCTCCGTCTGCATCGAAGGTGCCCGTAGGGCGCTTGCCCGTGCTAAAGTGCACTAGGGCAAGATGGATGCGGAGAAGCTTGTGAAGGACGGGCCACCGCATGGCAAGGAGCATCACCACCTCGAGATGTATTATGAGGGCGTCCTAAAGGGCGCCCGCCTTGTGGCGGACTAATGTTCCAAAGATGTAATATTTGAGTGAACTTGTTCGTTTTATCCTGTGCGCTGAAAACTTGTTCATATGCGCTATGCAACGCTTGTTTTAATTTAAAATATTACCTTCTATGCGGACGTTTATCGAGTCTGAGAGATGGCGAGTCGTCGGCTTCTGCCCCCATGCCACGAGTGCTGGGGTGTTTGGGATAAACCTGAGCACTATTTTTCCCATTCTTGGGTCCTTCGAGGGAGGTGCTCAGCATAACGAACAAGGCAATCGGACTATAATGCGTTATCACTCTCACTTAGCCAGAGAATTCTTTAATTTTAAATTTCGGTGAAGCCCCTAGTGTTCAGAAGACCGGGTTCGGGGCGCTATACACGCCTAGGCCGGACAAAGCCGACTCCTCGCTCTAAGCGGCATAAGTCTTTAGGGACTCGAAACCTCCCGAACAGCGACCAGCTCTCGCCCTATCATGACAGTCAGTTTTAGCTTTCTCTAGTGAGGTGCTTAGCCCGGCTCAACCGGGGCACAATCGCAGTAGTTCTCCCAGCGCTACCTTAGCCGATATAGCGGAACGTAAGGTACCAAAACATGGGAGCCGGGCAAACCCAACTATTGACCAAAGACATGATTCGGAGCTGATGCATATAATGATATAAGTTTGGAGGGCCCCACTTTGTGAAAGTGTTCGAACTTCTCACGTCATATTATGGGGTGCTTGAGCCCCTGGCGTATGGACCGTACCAAAGTGTGCGGGTGCTAAATGTCATAACTAAACATATGTATTGAAAAAGAAATGAATAGAGAATGCAATAATAAGCTGAAGCTAAGCATTGTTTATTTTAAGGGACTTTTACATCTATGCCCTTAACTCGAACCCACTACTCAGTTTTGCCCCTAATTTTTAGGTATGCTCAGTTTTGCCCCTCCGCCGTTAGTTTCACTTATAGAAATGCCCTTCTCTGCCGTTACCATCCGGTCAAAGGTCTTTGACCGTCCTGAAAAAATAGCAAAAAAAATCAAAAAATATGAAATTTGGTGGGATCGAAGATAGTCATGTCCGCAAGGCGCGTGCACATTTTCATGCCGTTCGGACACTCCGGGAGCTCGTGCCAAAGGAAAACATAAATTTTGTACGCATGCGAGCAGTAAATTCAAAAAAATAGAAAAAAATCAAAAAAATATGAAATTTCGTGGGACTCAAGATATTCAGGTGCGCAATATGTGTGCACGTTTTTGATGTGTTTGGACATTGTAGGAGCTCGTGGAGAAAAAAAACAAATTTTAGCTCAAAAAAACTTTGAAAAAATACACTATTTTGTTTTTTTTCTCTAGAGCGCCCCGTACGTCATTTGATCACCAAAACTTGCAAGCACTTTGTGCACTCAAGCCTCTTTGAAGCCAAATAAATTCAAATTTTTTTGAACTTTTTTGCTATTTTTTTCGAATTTACTGTTCATAGGCATAAATTATTTTTGTTTTCCTTTGCCACGAGCTCCCGGAGTGTCCAACCAACACAAAAATGTGCACGCGCCTTGCGGACATGACTATCTTCGACCCCACCAAATTTCATATTTTTTTGATTTTTTTGCTATTTTTTTCTGGATGGTCAAAGTACTTTGACCGGACGGTAATGGCGCAAAAGGGCATTTCTATAAGTGACACTAACGGCGGAGGGGCAAAACTGAGCATACCTGAAAATTAGGGGCAAAACTGAGTAGTGGGTTCGAGTTAGGGGCAGAACTGGAATTGGCCCTTATTTTAAAAGGCTGTTGTGAAAGTAGAACGATACAAATAGTGCGATAAGCAAGAGATGGGACTATTTGATATGTCCCCCTCCAGGGGCGAGCTGCGAGACGGTATGTAAGACGGGTATTTTGCTCGTTATAGAGACCACCTGGGAATTCGACGTAGCTTTCTGGCTCCTTGGTTGTTGCATCGTGTGTTCGGCGGTTGTACTGCCGGACAGGCCTTCCGAAGAGTGGAGTCCTGAAAGTAGGAAATAATGACAAAATCGGGAGCCCCTAGTGCGGTTGAGCCGCATTTTTGGGCGTGCCGTGGTTGTGCCCCTCCCCCTGTGCCCATGGTATTTTCAGAGCGTAGTTATGTACGTGTAGTACTGATTTCGCAGTTTCGCGAGGGCTGGGGTTGTGGCCGTATTGCTATGCTTGCTCGGAACGTGCCAGGCGGTCTTGTTGTAGGTTACTCCGGGCGCGCTTGACGGTGTCCGGACGTTTAATAGCCGGACTGGAGAATTGCCTTGAGAGGCTTCTTTGTACTTCCGCTGCGAGGGCCACCGTGTGCTCCTCCGTTCGGAGAGAGCGTTCGGTGTTTCCATTGACCGTAATGACTCCTCGAGGGCCTGGCATCTTGAGCTTGAGATATGCGTAGTGCGGCACCGCATTGAACTTTGCAAGTGCAGTTCATCCGAGTAGTGCGTGATAGCCATTGCGGAACGGGACTATGTCGAAGATTAACTCCTTGCTTCGGAAATTATCCGGGGATCCGAAGACCACTTCAAGTGTAACTAAGCCTGTACAGTTGGCCTCTACACCTGGTATGACGCCTTTAAAGGTTGTTTTTGTGGGTTTAATCCTTGAGGGATCTATGCCCATTTTCCGCACGGTATCCTGATAAAGCAGGTTCAGGCTGCTGCCGCCGTCCATAAGGACTCTAGTGAGGTGAAATCCGTCAATGATTGGGTCTAGAACCAATGCGGCGAATCCACCATGGCGGATGCTAGTGGGGTGGTCCCTTCGATCAAAAGTGATCGGGCAGGAGGACCATGGGTTGAACTTTGGGGCGACTGTCTCCAACGCGTATACGTCCCTGAGTGCACGTTTCCGCTCCCTTTTGGGGATGTGGGTTGCGTATATCATGTTCACCGTCCGCACTTGTGGGGGGAAGCCCTTCCGCTCCCTTCTTCGTCCTCGTCGTTGTGCAGCCCCTTGTCTCTGTTTTCGGCATTTAACTTGCCGGCCTGCTTGAACACACAACAATCCCTGTTAGTGTGATTGGCTGGTTTTTCGGGGGTGCCATGTATCTGGCACGAGCGATCGAGTATACGGTCCAAACTGGACGGGCCCGGAGTGTTCCTCTTAAATGGCTTTTTCCGCTGACCGGGCTTAGAGCCTCTGAATCCGGCATTAACTGCCGTATCTTCAGCGTTGTCGCTATTAATGCGGTGCTTGTGCTTGTTGTGACGTGACCAGCCATTGCTGTCCTTGGTATCCGAATTACCAGGGCTCTTGGTCATGTTATTGCTATGAGCCATCCAGCTATCTTCTCCCACGAAAAAGCGGGTCATGAGTGTCGTGAGGGATACCATAGATTTTGGCTTTTCCTGTCCAAGGTGCCGGGCAAGCCACTCGTCACGGATGTTATGCTTGAAGGCTACTAGGGCCTCTGCGTCCGGGCAGTCGACGATTTGATTTTTCTTGGTTAGGAACCGTGTCTAGAATTGTCTGGCAGATTCTTCTGGCTGCTGAATTATGTGGCTCAGGTCATCGGCGTCTGGTGGTTGCACATAAGTGCCCTGGAAATTGTCGAGGAATGCGGCTTCCAGGTCCTCCCAACAACCAATTGATTCTGCTGGCAGGCTGTTAAGCCAATGCCGAGCTGGTCCTTTAAGCTTGAGTGGGAGGTATTTGATGGCGTGTAGATCATCGCCACGGGCCATGTGGATATGAAGGAGATAGTCCTCGATCCATACCGCAGGATCTGTTGTGCCATCGTATGATTCTATGTTTATGGGTTTGAAACCCTCTGGGATTTGATGATCCATTACTTCATCTGTGAAGCATAGTGGGTGTGCGGCGCCTCTGTACTGGGTTGTATCACGACGTAGCTCAAATGAGCTTTGTCTGTTGTGTTTGGCCCGGCCGGATTTACCGTATCCGGCGTGACGGTTATCGTCTCGTGTCGTGGGGCGCCCGCGCAATCCGTAGATCGATCTTGTTTGCCTTGCCCTGTCTTCCAACATATCTCGCAGGTCTAGCGCATTTCCCCGTGCCTTGGTATTTTTTGAGCGACGCTAGGGTGCGGCTTGAGTGGAGGGTCGGGAGGACTCTCTGTCGCGGCCGTGAGGTGGCCGGTCAGCCGCATCATGCACTGGTGATATAGGCTTAAGTGCTTCCTCCTCTAAACGGGGTAGCGACCTGCGCTTTGGGTAGCTCTTGGAGGGGCGTTCGAGTTTGTATTCGTCGGCCGCAAGGACTTCCGTCCATCTGTCGGCTAGCAAGTCTTGATCAGCTCTAAGCTGTTGCTGTTTTTTCTTAAGGCTACTCGTCGTGGCCATAAGCCTGCGCTTAAACTGCTCTTGTTCGACGGGATCCTCAGGCACGACAAATTCGTCGTCGCCGAGGCTTGCCTCGTCTTCGGAGGGAGGCATGTAATTATCATCCTCTTCTTCTCTGTCTGCCGCTCTCTCAGGGGGGGATGGCTTCTCCATCCTCCTGCGCTGAATCTTGCTGGAGGGAATTGTCTTCGGCACTGTCCGGGGTGTTATTATCTCCCGTGCCGGCATCACCATTTTTACTTTGGCGGGACTTAGAGCGGCGCCGCTGACGTCGGTGCTTGGGTTGCTTCTTGGAGGGGTCGTCCCCCGTTGTTCCGTCGCCATTGCCTTCTTTGGGTGTATCCACCATATATGTCATATGACGAGGTGGCTTTCCAGTGCCCTATAGGCGCTGGTTCATGTTCGTCTCCTACATCATCGTCCATACCGTCAATGTCTTTAGAGTCGAAGTCGAGCATGTCGGTTAGATCATCGACAGTGGCTACGAAGTGGGTGGTGGGTGGGCGTTGAATTTCTTCGTCGTCCGCATCCCAATCCTGTTGGCCATAGTCCGGCCAGGGCTCTCCTGACAAAGAGAGAGACCTTAGTGAATTCAGAATGTCGCCGAAGGGCGAGTGCTGAAAGATATCCGCGGCGGTGAATTCCATGATCGGCGCCCAATCAGATTCGATTGGCAGGGGCGCGGAAGGTTCGGAGTCCGAAAAAGAGTCCGGCACCTTGGAGTCATGGGCTTCGCAGAGGATGAGGCTGGTGTTCGGCTCGATCGCCGTTGAGACTGCAGCCCCCGAGGCGGTGTCCAGCCACCCGTCCTCGATCGGCGCAGTTGGCTCCGAGCTAAGGGTCGGAGCTGATGCGGGCGCGGCCTCTAGGGTACTGTTCGGTGGCAGAGCTACGTCATACCCATCCTGACAGTGCGGCGCGCCCGGCTGTGGCTCGAATTCGTCGAAGATCAAGTCTCCACGGATGGCGGCCGTGTAGTTCAAACTTCCAAATTTGACCTGATGGCCAGGGGCGTAGCTTTCAATCTGCTCCAGATGGCCAAGCGAATTAGCCCGCAGTGCAAAGCCGCCGAACATGAAGATCTGTCTGGGGAGAAAGGTCTCACCCTGGACCGCATCGTTGTTGAAGATCGAAGGAGCCATCGGGCCTAAAGGTGACGACACAGAGGAACTCTCAATGAAAGCACCAGTGTCGGTGTCAAAACCGGCGGATCTCGGGCAGGGGGTCCCGAACTGTGCGTCTAGGCGGATGGTAACAGGAGACAAGGGACACAATGTTCAGGTTCGGGCCCTCTCGTTGGAGGTAAAACCCTACTCCTGCTTGATTAATATTGATGATATGGGTAGTACAAGAGTATATCTACCACGAGATCAAAGAGGCTAAACCCTAGAAGCTAGCCTATGGTATGATTGTTGTTCGTCCTATGGACTAAAACCCTCCAGTTTATATAGACACCGGAGAGGGCTAGGGTTACACAGAGTCGGTTACAATGGGAGGAGATCTACATATCCGTATTGCCAAGCTTGCCTTCCACGCCAAGGAAAGTCCCATCCGGACACGGGACGAAGTCTTCAATCTTGTATCTTCATAGTCCGAGAGTCCGGCCAAAGGTTATAGTCCGGCTATCCGGACACCCCCTAATCCAGGACTCCCTCAACAGTGATGTTATGGAGTACGTGCCTAAGTACTCTACTACTACTATATTAGTTGGAGGCACATATTAACTTTTATATTTGTTTACGTGTATGCCCCGAGACCTTCCAACTAGACGTGTCTTTCTCTCCAGGTCGCACTTTATATCGTTCATACCACTAAGTACTACTACGTGTGGTCTCCGACCCAGAAGTGGAAGAAGTGGAGATGCTCTACCATGCTGTTTTTTTACGCTGGGCTCTACCACGCTGTTCATGTCCCACTCCTTTCGCTGACGTGTGGGACATCCAGCACATGCCGTGTTTGGCACCCTTCGTCGTAAGAGTTGAAACGCTAGCATTCATCAGAAATAAAAAATAATTATAAATCGGCAGTGATACTACTTTTTTGCGAACCAATCAGCACTGATACTATACCACGCGGTTTCCTTGCTCCTCAATATCGGAAAGAATACTTTCGTTCGCCAACATGTGGGACGTCGACCATCCTGGTCCACTTGCCATGCACGCAGAACTCCAAGGGAGAGTCACCCAGGTCGTCGCGCGGCAGTAACAATGACCAATGAGCCGTCAAATCACAGGCCCACTTCCCACTTTGAAGTTGCTCGGACGAAGGAACCATCATGACTTCGTTGAATTCCGCTTGTTGGGGAAAACTACTGTACCAGCAGTACTGCTAGCTACAGTAGTTACTCCAACAGAGGCCTCCTTTTGTTCATAGGATAGGAATATGAAAATCATAGGAAGTGAGATGACATGCATCTCAATTCTTATAGAGAAAGAGATGCCATTTGATGCTTAGGATAGAAAATTTTCCATTTAGTCTAGGCTAATGTACTGGTAATTTGCTCTAAAAACTACAGTAGTAACTAGTAGTATTGGTACATGCTCGTACTCAGACACAGGCACACACACTAACTACTAGTACTACTACTTCTCACATGCTGGCCAGACGTCGTCGTTCTCCTTCCGACTTTGTCGGCGACACCCCCACCGTGTTTGGATCTCCGCCGACCTTGTTTGAAAGTTTTCATCAAACTGGACAAATATAAAAATTAAACGTAAAACGGCGCCCAACAGGATTCAAACCTGCGACCCCGCAGACAAAGCCGACGCGCGCAAACCACCAGGCCACTTGGACGCAAGTGCTACATAAGATGCGAGATTTCTTTTATAGCAGCTTGAACACGTTGGGCTGGCTGTTGGGCCCATCGCGGATACGTTCCGTTAATAACTCATTTTTCTTTTTTTTTAATTATTGATTATAATATTATTACATTTTTGTCTGATTTTTAACATTTCCGTTAATTTTAACATTTAATAAGAATTAAGTGGACTTTTTTTAGAAGATACTATTACATGCACGGCCCAAATTCTATGTGTCTTCGCTAGGACCACAAGCATGCACAATTATTGT
Source organism: Triticum urartu (assembly GCF_056163025.1). Lineage (NCBI taxonomy): Eukaryota > Viridiplantae > Streptophyta > Magnoliopsida > Poales > Poaceae > Triticum > Triticum urartu. The sequence continues at coordinate 405,899,882 of NC_141873.1, forward strand.
GTAACCTCATTATATTATACAAATACGCAACTATTGCAAAAATTATATGCCCAACACACAGTTTTTTTACTTACTCGTATATTTATTATATTTTGGTAAACACACTATTATTAAAAAGTTGATAACATGTATTAAAAAATGTTATCATAATAAATTTAGAAATGAAATAAAATAACTCATCATGTATTAAGAAAATGTTCAACATAAATTACAAAAATGTTCATCGTATATTAGAAAATTGTTCAACATAAATACAAAAATGTACACCGTATATTAAGAAAAATGTGTGAACATATATGTTTGTTTGTGTTTCCCTATTTACAAAAAGTTCATCGTATATTAAAAAGATGTGTATATTAAAATTTTCTTATTAAATGTTATACGATACTGAAAAAGGTTATATGATATTAAAAAACATCATCACGTCATATAATTAAAAAAATGTTCATTGCATCATATATTAAAAAAGTGTATCATATTTTAATATACAATGATCTTATTGAAATATAAGATGAACATTTAAATATACGATGACTTTTTTCCGTACTATAAAAATGTTCATCGAACACATACATTATATACACAATGTGTGTAACTTTTTCTATATATGATACGCACATTGCGTACGTCCCATCTGAGAAAAGATAAAAGAGACATACAAAAAAAACAGGAATAAAAACAAGTACAGGAAAAAAACGAAATGGCCCAACCTATAAAAGCGTGCACGTCGAGAGGAAATATGCTGTGGCGCAATGGCAGCGACGTTGCGCTGCGAACCCACCATCGCTAGTTCGACTCCTGGCATCGCGCTGGGCGCGTGTGTAGGTTTTTTAAAAAAAAATCCTAGCAGGGCCCTTTTTACCAAACCAGGGATGGATGCATAATTAAATAAGAGGTAAGGGTCTTTTTTGGAAAAGAACATGCCACATCAGCACTTGACAGGCGGGCCTTAACGGTCAGATACACTGTCAATACGCGGTTTAGACTATTTTGTAACAGGCAGTCCCAAACATGGTACTGACATGTAAAAATTACGAAAAGTGGTATCAATCCGCCACCACCGCCCCAAATGTGGTACTATCGTGTAATTTACTCTTGTATACGAGATATGGTGATTATACGGTCACTGGCTCAGCGTATAGCTCCGTATTTGTCTGGTTGACCAGTCAAACAGTCCGCATGCGCCTCATCAGCTCGTGTTCTTTATCTATCTACGCGGGCCTACCTATCAATGGAGAAAGAAATACTGTAAAAACCAAAATTATGCGTATGTGGGGAATCAAACCACGGACTCGTCGCTGCAACGCACCCTCATCAGCCAAACGAAAATGAAATACTTCGCGTCAGACACTCACGCTCACGCTGTCAAAGCATGCTAATGCATGCACGTCGCCCTCTAAATCAAAGTCCTGCTCATGGCGCAACGCAAACGGCAAGCCCATCACCTGCGCGCCCCGGCGGTGCCTGACATTACTGTTTAGAAGTTTGATGGAGGCCTATGCGAACGCCGAGCATGTATTCACCTAGCTCAACACCAACGGTCATACTCGGACCGCCTTGCTCATGTATATCGTCCATCACAACGACAATCTATAAAACAGCCTAAGCTAGAGAGGGTACTATGGTAGTATGGTACGGAGTATGTACTATCGTGAGCGACCGATCTTAGTGCCACTGCACACCGAAACCCCTTCCATTGCTAGCGTGCGCTTCCCGCCTGAAACGGTCACCGTCTCTCCAGAATGTCAATGCCGCATTCACCGGACTTAACTGCAGGTGCAATTGGTGTGCCACTGACATGCGGGCCAGATGCCCGTTGGGCCCACATGTCAGTAACCCAAACGCATCTGCAGTTAAGTCACTGAAGCAGCGTCCGCATTCACGCTCGACGAACCTACTCCGGCGCGAATTCTCCATCCGTCTGCCGTGGCTCATTGCCATTCGCCCGCTATATTAACTTGAGCCCCAGCTCCCAGCCATAGCCAAAGACCCACACTTATTTTCCTCCGGTCCCTTCCTTCTGTCGGCACCACTTCAACCATGGCCTCCTGGCGCTCCGAAGCTCTCTTGGACGTACTGTCGCAGGAGCAGACGAGGGACATCGGCGGCTCCGCTCCGGGCGCGCTCCAAAGCTCTCTTCGACATACTGTCATAGGAGCAAACGAAGGAGATCAATGGCACCCCCCCCCCCCGGCCGCCCTCCGCCACCACGACCACGAAGTCGGCGCGCGTGCGCGGGCGCAGCCGGCAGCGAGGAAGAGTAGTACACGGTAGGTCGCCGCCGCTCTGGTCCTGGGAAGGCCATCGCTACTCCACTCAGTCGACGCCAAGCTTGGTGGGGTAAACATCGGCGGCCGATTAGCCGCTTGACAGCGACGTGGAGGCGGAAATCTTCAGAACCTTGTGCTCCGGAGGAGGAGGTTATCGAGGCGGATGAGGAGGAGGCAAAGGCAATGGCCGGCTTTCTCGGGTTCATGGCCGGACATGGTGGTCGGGCGCCGACGATCGTTTAGATTAGGTTTACAGTAGGTTTTAGTACGGTTTGTGCGAAATATGTAATGAATTTCGTCCAGTTTGTAGGAAAAGTTTTCGAAATGTAATGAATTTCATCCGGTTAATTTGAAATTTTCTTTGTTTGCATTAATTTCGTCCGGTTACTTCATATAGTTGTCGAAAGGTATGAGGGCAGCATCGGATGGCATCCATCAGTGTCCTCGGACAGATGCCGGTGTAAATTTGTGGGCCAGCGCTGGAGATGCCCTGACTATCATGCTATAATCGCTAACAATCCTCCATTATTTGGCAGGGAACAGTTATCCCTCGATCAAAATCAGATCCGCGGTGTTTCGCACTCCTCCTGCATAAGAGTGTAAACTCTTGCTTACATAAAAATGGAGCAAGTGGACGGCACTATAGCACGTCATATCACACGAACTAGCCCGCCTAACGAGCGGGAAAGCACCGCCCTCGTCATTTTGTTCTGGATTTCTATCGATCGATCGCGCGAAAATGTTGCGCTTCGCAAGTTCTAAAGGAAAAGGCGGCACACTTACGACTCGTGCACGTCGCAACCCCGACAGTCCGGCTCGCACGCCGCTCACCAGAGGGGACACGCGTTGTCTTGCAATTTCACTGACATGTGGGACCGTAATTGAATAAACCGTCGATAACTGAAATCTAATCGCTCGGCGGGCGTCGACTGAGAAGAGATAAACGGGGGAGAGAGAAGAGATCGCCCGCCTGCCACGCACGGACTCCAAGAAATATATGGTGATAATGTGAGGTGGGCCATGCTGGAGTCCGGACCGCTTCTGGAGCCTGCTCTCACCGCCCTGGCCCCTCAAGACGCCAGCTGCCCGTCGCATGCATGCATAGCAAGTAGTACTCCTTATGTGGAGGAGAGAGAGGCATTGACAAAGTCAAGGAGCAGGCTCTACAAGAGCCCGTCTCTACACGTGCTCCTAGGTATAAAAAATAATTCTAAAAAAAGGCATAAAAATTGTGTCTTAAAAAAGAAAGGTAAAAAACATTTGAGAGGAAATAGATAGAGAGAAAGGGAGAAAAAGTTGTAACCTGGGCATTACATGAGGAAGGAGGGAGTGGTGCACATGCCAAGTTCACTGGGCTGCCGTGTTTCACACTCCTCCGCCGTAACAGTGGAGACAATAGATTTCATCAAAAATAAACAATGAATACTCGTTGCTCATCCTCTATATCGGAAAGAATACTTTCATTCGCCGACATGTGGGACGTCGACCATCCTGGTCCACCTGCCATGCACAAAATTATCCTGGTCTACCCCGATCGTATCGCAGGCCCAACCTTTCCCACTGTAAGTTGTTCAGACGAAGGAACCATCATGACTTCGTTGAATTCCGCTTCTTCAAGAAAACTTACTATACCCGCAATACTGCTACCACACGCGAAGACTAGACAGCACTGTACCACGTCATATCACTGAAACCCACTAGGCCAAACTAGCCCGCCTAGGTCATCTATTTTGGAATGGAGGGAGTATGTCTCTGCACTGCTATGATTTTGTGTTGCACGTTCTCTATACTTTTGCTACGATTTTCCTACCCGATGAACCAAATGAGGCCTGAATGTATGTCGACTATTGTCTGATCGATCGCTAAGCCTACAATTTTAGGAGCTAGGGCTATTGGTCGATCGACGAGGGATAAGTATAAGCGTACCACGAGCTCATCAGCCCCAACGTTTCTCTTCGGTGAGTGTTTTGCAAGTACTATAGCTCGCACAGTAGCTAGCCTACTAACACCAAGAATCATCAAACAAGCCTTGCTGATATAATAAACAGTTCAAACTTACATCTAAGCATGCCATATATTACATCAAAAGTTGGTGAGGATACATCTGTTTCCATAACTCGGAGAGGGTTCGCATGATTCACTATCAAACAAAAGTAGCAAGATCCGCCCACAGAAGACAGTGCACTAGCCCTAAGATGGTTTGATAACACGCATCGTTCTGGTAATTAAACATAGGGCAATGCAAACTACCCAGAAGGATTAGTGCGACCAACTATTTCTTGTCATTGATCTCTCGGGCAATGACCACAACACGGACAGCGGCATGGGAATCGATTTCTGGGGCGATGTCCACAGGACTGACCGCGACATCGAAATCGATCTCTCGGGTGATGTCCACGGGATGGACAACGGCATCGGAATCGATCTCCGGGGCGATGCCAACAGGACGGGCCACGACCTCGGAATCATCAAGGACGTCCACCGGCACCTGCACAACCCTAACATATTAGCAAGCACATTGCAAATAATCAAAAACCACAACTATGGTAATAAGCCATTATTTTTTACCTTGTGCAGCTCCGGGGGATCTCATCCCTCTGGGGGCCATCTCCTCGTCCTCGATGGGGGCCATCACCTTGCCAGGGGAATACTGCTTCTCAACGGCGACTATCTCCTCAAACTCGGTCTTGAGCCTCACATAGGTGGCAATCAGAGTTCCTGGGGTAGGCACGGTGGGGCCCTTGCTGTTCTTCCAACTTTCATTGAGGAGTTCGTCCGCCAACGTCCTCAACTCTTTGGCCAGTGCTTGTTTCTTGGAGTTCTTCGTCTCCATGGGTTGGCCCGCCAACATGGTCAACTCGTTGGTCGGTGCTTGCTTCCTGGAGATCGCTGTCTCCAGTGGGTTGTCCGCCGGCAACTCTTTGCCTAGTGCTCCAGGATCCACCAATGAACTGACAAACAAAAAGCAATCGAAAGGAAACCACAATCGCAATGAAAACGGGAAAAGAATAGGATGTGAGAATCGGTCGGTGCTTCGCAAAAAGAAGATTCTTGGAATGAAAATATAGCAGCATAAATGATTCGCCCACCTTTCCTTCGTCGGTACAGAAGAAAAATGGCAGAAGTGAGTAGCCTGGAGTGAGGTTTTCTTCAAGAAAGGGAAGAAAGGGCTTGAACGAGCGTTCCAGTGAAATGATGGTTGCTTCGTCCAGTCCAACTTGGAGGCCACCTTACCACTACTGGTAAAGGTGTGGGTTTTGTGATATGACGGGTCATGATGGCCACGCCGGGGTGACAGTTGAGTCTCGACTGTAGCGCCTCGCTGTGATTTGGTGGATGGCACGCGGGCCCGGATGCTTTGAAATGTCCCGCATGTAGATAGAGCGGCTAGTCATATAGGAGTGCTCAATATTGTGCATGGCGACCAAGGTGGAGAGGAAAACAAGAGAACAACATAATTAATGCATGAGTTTAATTAGGGTAGTTTTGTAAAGTACGAGATACATTCCTCCAATCGCAAAATGCCTTGGTTCATGAGATTTGAGATTTGAGCCCTATAAACCGAAAGGGGGGAGTACTGCACACGGTGTAGTCTAGTCACTTGTTGAAATCTCTAGAAAGGCAAATACTCCTTTCCGGTTTACAGGGCTATACTACTCCCTCCGTCTAGGTGTGTAAGTCATCTTACGAAAACCAAATAGTCCCAAAACACTTAGGCGCGGTGCATTAACTTCTACCTTGTTTCTTGTTTCTTGACATATCAACCAATAAGAGATGAGAGGTGTGCATGCTTTTAATGACTTGCAATGGCTACTTCATTGCATGCAATGCTATTAATTAGCAAATAAACATTGGTGACCCCAGGAGGAAACGGTGCTAAGCGCGTGGACCTATGCAGAATGAGTATCAACCAATGGATAATGGAGTTTAATTGTTAAACAATAGCAATTTTGTCTCATGCAAGAGCCTGGCTAGTACTCCAAGGAACCGCACCACGCGAGCGTTCGCAACTGCCACGTTCGGGTTGCGCTTGGCTCTTTGCCTCTTCGAGAAGATGAACAATGATGTTACTCCTACTTCTACAGTATCGAATCCACTGCTGCATGTCCGTCCACCTCGTGCGGGAGGGATAGCGTGTAGCAAAAGCTTCTACTTATTGCTCCTTCCTTTGTGTCTATGATAGGTGGGCCCAACAGGTGGTTGGCCCTCCTGTCATGCAGCCAAAGGCAGGTGCAGTTAAGGCACTGGAGCTCGGTCCGCGAGGGAGAGGGTGTTGTAGTAATAAAATTTCTCGGTCTTGTACGAGTTGACGCGACACATCGAAGCACTGCACTAGATATAAGTCTTTTTACACACTTCAAATGCGCTACTTCGTATGTAGGAGTAGACATATTTTGCTTCGTATGTAGTCACTTATTGCAATCTCTAAAAAGACTTATATTTGGAAACGGAGGGATTACAATGCATGCATGCATGTCGTGACTTCCTTTTAATACTTGCATGTGTTGATCTAATGCACCTTGCCAAATTTTGACTATAAATTTAACTAACCAAATTTTTATGCATGTCACAAAAAATTACGGGGCTGTTTGGATTATGACTATGTTTGTATTATGTTGCCACATTATTTTTCCCACACTTTCCACGCTTGCCTAACCTAAGTTGCTCAAATTGTTAGACACACTTTGGCTTTCCTAAGGGAATCTTGCCACAATTTTTGTGTCTATGACATGTGGGGTTCACTGCTAATAAAAAAATTCTTGTCTTAGGTGTGGCTAATAAAAAAGACTTATATTTAGGAACGGAGGGAGTAGAAAATATAAATAATAATGCATGTTGGGGCTACCCACGTTTCCGCTAATTTTAGCCGTGGGCTTGTTCACAATTTTTACGAGGGGTGGTTGTTCATTTAATGGAGGGACTTGTAGTACCAGACTTGAACGATACAAAGTGCGACCTGGCACACCGTAACACCACTTGGAACAAGCAGGTAGCTATCTCAAAAAACAATCAACAACTAAAAAACCGTGACCTGGCATGTAGTAGTACACAATTTTAAACGATTGTTTTGATGGAGTGAAAAAGGAAAACTACCCCACTACGTATATATAGGTCGGAGCCTCCGCGCTTGCTTGCTAGGGTTGCTCTATTCACACACTGTCATCCTCTCCAGATCTAAACAAGATAGGGGTAGTAACACTGTCTTTCTCCCTTCAAAAAACACTGGCTTTCTATCCTCACCGCTGGTTACAGATCCGGACGTATCCCCCTCCGCCGGTGAAGGGGAGGAGGGGCACTGTTAGGCCGTCCTCGATAGCGAGGGAGGAGACCCACTGCCGGCCGCACCGTTATCTTTGGCCGAGCGCCGGCGCGGGAGGTCCTCCGATACCTTCGTCGTTGCCTGTGGGCGGATCCGGCCTCCCGCCGCCCACCTATCCACATCCCGACGACCTTCAGGTATATATTCGTTCGAAACCGCCTTAGCTCTACTTCCCCAGCTCGCTATGTCGCTGCATGTGCATCATTTTCTACCTCTCATCCCCTGATAACCAACAAGTATAGGAGATCGCAATAGTTTTCGATAAGTAAGAGTGTCGAACCCAACGAGGAGCTAAAGGTAGAACAAATATTCCCTCAAGTTCTATCGACCACCGATACAACTCTACGCACGCTTAACGTTCGCTTTACCTAGAACAAGTATGAAACTAGAAGTACTTTGTAGGTGTTGTTGGGTAGGTTTGCAAGATAATAAAGAGTATGTAAATAAAAAGTAGGGGCTGTTCAGATAAATAAACAATAAAGTAAATATAGCGAGTGTGGAAAAGTGGTGGTAGGAGTTGTGGAATTGCCCCTAAGCAATTGAGTACTTTACTAGACCGATAGCAAGCATTATGTGGGAGAGGTCACTACTAGCATGTCATCCCTGACTTGGAATTCTATGCACTTATGATTGGAACTATTAGCAAGCATCCGCAAATACTAATGTTCATTAAGGTAAAACCCAACCATAGCATTAAGGTATATTGGTCCCCCTTTAATCCCGTATGCATCAATTTCTATGCTAGGTTGAAGCTTCTGTCGCTCTTGCCCTCCAATACATAGTCCTATCAACATACAACTAACCCTAGGGTGTGATCCATGCGCGCAATCATATGATGGGCACCAAAGGACAATAACATAACCACAAGAAAATTAAATCAATCATAGCAATTCATCAACCACCGATAGGACAACGAAAATCTACTCAGACATCATAGGATGGCAACACATCATTGGATAATAATATGAAGCATAAAGCACCATGTTCAAGTAGAGGGTATAGCGGGTTGCGGGAGAGTGGACCGCTGTAGATAGAGGGGGAAGGTGATGGAGATGTTGGTGAAGATGGCGGAGGTGTTGGTGTAGATCACGGTGATGATGATGGCCCCCGGTGGCACTCCGGTGCCACCGGAAGCGAGGGGGAGAGAGCCCCCCTCCTTGTTCTTCTTCCTTGACCTCCTCCCTAGATGGGAGAAGGGTTTCCCCTCTGGTCCATGGCCTCCATGCCACGGGAGGGGTGAGAGCCCCTCCGAGATTGGATATGTCTCTCTGTCTCTCTCTGTTTCTGCGTGCTTAGATTCTTCCCTTTCACCGTTTCTTATATTCCCGGAGATCCGTAACTCCGATTGGGATGACATTTTGACACGATCTCTATCCGTAAATTAGATTTCTTGCGGCAAAAGAAGGGCACCAACCGCCTTACGGGTGGCCCACAAGGGTCAGGGGCGCGCCCAGGGGGGCAGGCGTGCCCCCCTACCTCGTGGCCACCTCGCGCACCGTCTCGCGTGGATTTTTATTCCCAAAAATCATATATATTTCAAAAAAAATCTCCGTCAGTTTTTATTCCGTTTGGACTCTATTTGATATGGATATTCTGCGAAACAAAAAAACATGCAATAAACAGGAACTGGCACTGGGCACTGGATCAATATGTTAGTCCCAAAAATAGTATAAAAAGTTGCCAAAAGTATATGAAAGTTGTAGAATATTGGCATGGAACAATCAAAAATTATAGATACGACGAAGACGTATCAGCATCCCCAAGCTTAATTCCTGCTCGTCCTCGAGTAGGTAAATGATACAAAAGATAATTTTTGATGTGGAATGCTACCTAGCATAATCTTCATCATATGTATAATCATGGCATGAATATTAAGATACGAGTGATTCAAAGCAATAGTCTATCATTTGACATAAAAACAATAATACTTCAAGCCTACTAATAAAGCAATCATGTCTTTTCAAAATAACATGGCCAAAGAAAGTTATCCCTACAAAATCATATAGTCTGGCTATGCTCCATCTTCACCACACAAAATATTCACATCATGCACAACCCTGATGACAAGCCAAGCAATTGTTTCATACTTTTGACGTTCTCAAACCTTTTCAACTGTCACGCAATATATGAGCGTGAGCCATGGACATGGCACTATAGGTGGAATATAATATGATGGTTGTGGAGAAGACAAAAAGGAGAAGATAGTCTCACATCAACTAGGTGTATCAACGGGCTATGGAGATGCCCATCAATAGATATCAATGTGAGTGAGTAGGGATTGTCATGCAACGGATGCACTAGATCTATAAGTGTATGAAAGCTCCAACTGAAACTAAGTGGGTGTGCATCCAACTTGCTTGTTCATGAAGACCTCGGGCATTTGAGGAAGCCCATCATCGGAATATACAAGCCAAGTTCTATAATGAAAATTCCCACTAGTATATGAAAGTGATAACTCAAGAGACTCTCTATATGAAGAACATGATGCTACTTTGAAGCACAAGTGTGGAAAAAGGATAGTAGCACTGCCCCTTCTCTCTTTTTCTCTCATTTGTTTTTTTTTTGGTGGGCTTCTTTGGCCTCTCTTTTTTATTTGGGCTTCTTTGGCCTCTTTTATTTTTTTGTAAAGTCCAGAGTCTCATCCCGACTTATGGGGGAATCATAGTCTCCATCATCCTTTCCTCACCGGGGCAATGCTCTAATAATGATGATCATCACACTTTATTTACTTACAACTCAATATTACAACTCGATACTAGAACAAAGATATGACTCTATATGAATGCCTCTGGCGGTGTACCGGGATGTGCAATGATCTAGCGTAGCAATGACATCAAAAAACGGACAAGCCATGAAAACATCATGCTAGCTATCTTACGATCATGCAAAGCAATATGACAATGAATGCTCAAGTCATGTATATGATGATGATGGAAGTTGCATGGCAATATATCTCGGAATGGCTATGGAAATGCCATAATAGGTAAGTATGGTGGCTGTTTTGAGGAAGGTATATGGTGGGTTTATGGTATCGGCGAAAGTTGCGCGGTACTAGAGAGGCTAGCAACGGTGGAAGGGTGAGAGTGTGTATAATCCATGGACTCAACATTAGTCATAAAGAACTCACATACTTATTGCAAAAATCTATTAGTCATCGAAACAAAGTACTACGCGCATGCTCCTAGGGGGATAGATTGGTAGGAAAAGACCATCGCTCGTCCCCGACCGCCACTCATAAGGAAGACAATCAATAAATAAATCATGCTCCGACTTCGTTACATAACGGTTCACCATGCGTGCATGCTACGGGAATCACAAACCTCAACACAAGTATTTCTACTAATCCACAACTACCCACTAGCATGACTCTAATATCACCATTTTTATATCGCAAAACTATTGCAAGGAATCAAACATATCTTATTCAGTGATCTACAAGTTTTATGTAGGATTTTATGACTAACCATGTGAATGACCAATTCCTATCTTCTCTCTAAATAGAGATAAGTGAAGTAAGAGAGTTTAATTCTTTCTACAAAAGATATGCCCACCCTCTAACAAATATAAGTGAAGCAAAATAGCATTCTACAAATGGCGGTTTTCTATGTAAAGAGAAACATGCAATCCAAACTTCAAATGATATAAGTGAAGCACATGAAGCATTCTATAAAGCCATACTCAAAAGGTATAAGTGAAGTGCAATGAGAATTCTATAAATCAACCAAGGACTATCTCATACCAGCATGGTGCATAAAAGAAAGATGAAAAATAAATGCAAAAGACGCTCCAAGATTGCACATATTGCATGAACGAAACGAATCCGAAAACATACCGATACTTGTTGAAGAAAGAGGGGATACCTTCCGGGGCATCCCCAAGCTTAGACGCTTGAGTCTCCTTGAATATTTACATGGGGTGCCTCGGGCATCCCCAAGCTTGAGATCTTTCCTCTCTTCCTTCTTCTCACATCAAAACCTTCTCAATCATCGAACACTTCATCCACACAAAACTTCAACAGGAAACTTGGTAAGATCCGTTAGTATAATAAAGCAAATCACTACTCTAAGTACTGTTGCAAACCAATTCATATTTTGTTTTTGCATTGTGTCAACTGTAATATAAATTTTTCATGGCTTAATCCACTGATATAAATCAATAGTTTCATCAAAACAAGCAAACTATGCATAAAAAACAGAATCTGTCTAAAACAGAACAGTCTGTAATAATCTGAACATTCACCATACTTCTGATACTTGAAAAATTCTACCAAAATTAGGAAAAATAAACAATTTGTATAGGAAGACAGTGCAAAAATAATCAGAACCATTTGACATTCCAGCTAAAAATGTAAAATCGCGCACTACAGCCAAAGTTTCTGTCCTAAACCGTACAAACCATCAAGCAAATGTAAACATCCTAAAGGCAAACCTTGGCACATTATTTTTATTTCTAAACTTTATAAAAGCACACAACAGAAATAAATGACTCTCTAAAACTTCCGGGTTGTCTCCCTGGCAGCGCTTTCTTTAAAGCCATTAAGCTAGGCATATAGTGCTCAAGTAATGAATCCACCCAGATCCCAAGGTATATCAAAGCCAATTTTAATTAACAATGATTTGTAATTTAGTAGTGAGCACAAAGTAACATATATAATGTAATGACGAAGTCTAACTCTCTTCCTATGCATCGGCATGTCATAAAAGAACAATTCATGCACACAAAGTAAAGGCCAATGCATAGTATAAACAGTTTTTTGCGATTTTATCGTATTGAAAACATATAGAGGTGGAGATATAGTTCCTCTCTCATAATAATTGCAAGTAGGAGCAGTAAGCACATGCATATTATATTCATAAAAATCATCATGTGTAATAGTAAGACGCAACCCATCAATATAATCCTTAATAAGAGCAAACTTCTCCGATATAGTGTAGTTTGGAGAATTCAAAAGGATAATAGGACTATCATGTGTGGGTGCAATAGCAACAATTTCATGTTTAACATAAGGAACTATAGCAAGTTCATATCCATAAGCATAATTCATATTGGCATCTTGGCCACAAGTACAGCAAGCATCATCAAAAAGGGATATTTCAAAAGAATCAACGGGATCATAACAATCATCATAGCAATCATCCTTCGGTAAGCACGAAGGGAAATTAAACAATGTATGAGTTGAAGAGTTACTCTCATTAGAAGGTGGGCACGGGTAGCTAATCCGCTCTTCCTCCTTTTGTTCTTCGCTCTCTTCCTCATCTTTTTCATCCAATGAGCTCACAGTTTCATCAACTTCTTCTTCCATAGACTCCTGCAAAATATTAGTCTCTTCTTGGACAGCGGAGAATTTCTCAATAAGCGCATTAATATAGGAATTATATTCATAATTATCATAGCAATATTTTAAGATAGCTAAATTTTCAGGCCTATAAACATCATCATCATAAGCTTCATGCTTTTCAAACAAAGATTCAATTTCATAAGCACCCTTAAAAGCAACAAATTCTTATATTTGTTCCACATCATAGTAATCATATATACCATTAGCATAAGAAGCTAAGGTTTCATTATCATTAAATTCACATGAAAAGGGAAGGTGTGGAGCCTTCACCTTAGAGCAACAAGTATAATCATATCTCAAGCATAGTTGCCTAGCATACCAATTCAATATATGAATTTTATCCCATAATGGTTTCCCTTTTTGTGTCAAGCGGTAATCCCTAAAGTATTCACGTTGATCCAAAGTTACTCCCATTACATAATTGAATGGGGTTTTCTGAGGATTATTAAAGTAATACATAATATCTTTCACATAACCAGCATTGAGGGTTTTAGGAGGTTCCCAATCTCCATGAACAGAAAGTACACCTAATTTTTTTGGTATTTCGTGTTCCATATCCATAAATAAAGATAAAGAACAACTAAGAACAGCAAATAAAAATTACTTAGTGATAAAGCAAACAGGCACACACGAGAATATTCACCCCACGCTATTGCTCCCCGGCAACAGCGCCAGAAAAAGGTCTTGATAACCCACAAGTATAGGGGATCGCAACAGTTTTCGATAAGTAAGAGTGTCGAACCCAACGAGGAGCTAAAGGTAGAAAAAATATTCCCTCAAGTTCTATCGACCACCGATACAACTCTACGCACGCTTAACGTTCGCTTTACCTAGAACAAGTATGAAACTAGAAGTACTTTGTAGGTGTTGTTGGATAGGTTTGCAAGATAATAAAGAGTACGTAAATAAAAAGTAGGGGCTGTTTATATAAAAAAACAATAAAGTAAATATAGAGAGTGTGGAAAAGTGGTGGTAGGAGTTGTGGAATTGCCCCTAAGCAATTGACTACTTTACTAGACCGATAGCAAGTATTATGTGGGAGAGGCCACTGCTAGCATGTCATCCCTGACTTGGAATTCTATGCACTTATGATTGGAACTATTAGCAAGCATCCGCAACTACTAATGTTCATTAAGGTAAAACCCAACCATAGCATTAAGGTATATTGGTCCCACTTCAATCCTGTATGCATCAATTTCTATGCTAGGTTGAAGCTTCTGTCACTCTTGCCCTCCAATACATAGTCCTATCAACATACAACTAACCCTAGGGTGTGATCCACGCGCGTAATCATATGATGGGCACCAAAGGACAACAACATAACCACAAGCAAATTAAATCAATCATAGCAATTCATCAACCACCGATAGGACAACGAAAATCTACTCAGACATCATAGGATGGCAACACATCATTGGATAATAATATGAAGCATAAAGCACCATGCTCAAGTAGAGGGTACAGCGGGTTGCGGGAGAGTGGACCGCTGTAGATAGAGGGGGGAAGGTGATGGATATGTTGGTGAATATGGCGGAGGTGTTGGTGTAGATCGCGGTGATGATGATGGCCCCCGGTGGCACTCCGGTGCCACTGGAAGCGAGGGGGAGAGAGCCCCCCTCCTTCTTCTTCTTCTTCCTTGACCTCCTCCCTAGATGGGAGAAGGGTTTCCCCTCTAGTCCATGGCCTCCATGGCACGGGAGGGGCGAGAGCCCCTCCGAGATTGGATCTGTCTCTCTGTCTCTCTCTGTTTCTGCGTTCTCAGACTCTTCTCTTTCACCGTTTCTTATATTCCCGGAGATCCATAACTCCGACTGGGCTGAAATTTTGACACGATCTCTATCCGTAAATTAGCTTTCTTTCAGTGAAAGAAGGGCACCAACCGCCTTACGGGTGGCCCACGAGGGTCAGGGGCGCGCCCCCTACCTCGTGGCCACCTCGGGCACCGTCTCGCGTGGATTTTTCTTCCCTAAAATCATATATATTCCAAAAAAATCTCCGTCGGTTTTTATTCCGTTTGGACTCCGTTTGATATGGGTATTCTACGAAACAAAAAACATGCAACAACCAGGAACTGGCACTGGGCACTGGATCAATATGTTAGTCCCAAAAATAGTATAAAAAGTTGCCAAAAGTATATGAAAGTTGTAGAATATTGGCATGGAACAATCAAAAATTATAGATACGATGGAGACGTATCAGCCCCTCTCGATCGGATGGTCCAACGTCACATTTTTTTCTATTGTTAGAGGTGAAGCTACTTCATGGAGTCGAATCTAGTACTCCCTCCGTCCGAAAATACTTGTCATTGAAATGGATGTATCTAGATGTATTTTAGTTCTAGACACATCCATTTTGATGACAAGTAATTCCGGACGGAGGGAGTACTTGGTTCAAACAAGAAATAAAGTGGGGGTGGGGGAATTTAGTATGTAATAGGACTTGGTACAAACAGGAAGGAAAGGGGGTGAAAGTAGTACAGACTGGTCATCCAACTGGTCTCTTGGTCGAAAAGGGAAATATAGGGGTAACGTTGTACACAGTGGTATGACCAGGACTAGATTTGCTATCCACACATAGGAGTGGGTGGCTAGAGTGAACAAAAATGGGACCAACCCAGATATGTTTCTTGGATGTTTGTTTCTTGGGGCAACAAAGTATGAGTCACCACTTTATGCCCCTGTTTACGTACATGGTGCTGGACTGCTGGTGCACCCACTGTCCCATGCCCTTCTACCAAATATTTAGGCTCTGTTCGGAATAAAGGGGCAGAAAACATAGGTCTTGATGAAAATAGAGGAATAGGAAAGGAATGTAGGTATAAAACTATGGAACAGCGAACCGGAGGAAACTCTCAAGATAATGTGTTCGGATGGACTACAAAATGTACAGATTTGTTTTTTTAGAGTAGCATGCTTGGCAGTATGAGATGCTATTTGTTTATTCAGCTGCATAGTGACTACTCTTGTCCTCACCTCACGTACCACACATAGGTTGATTTTTTTATTCCGGCAACACAGCACAACAACCTGTCTGACGCATGGCAGCGAGTGCCTGCCTCGGGCTTCTGCCCAAAAAATGAGCAGCGCGTGGATGTTTCTAATCCTATGGAATCAGTACTACCAGACCAGCTTTCCTATGAAACACTATTCACCTTTCCCGTGTTCCGAACGGTTGGAAAGGAAAGAATACCATAGGAATTGTGTTCCTACGAAAATCCTGCACCAAACCTGTGAACCGAACGCAGCCTTAGCTATTCTTAATCTAAGGTCCTAGTAAAAATGAAGTCATGCCACTGTTATAAGAAATGACAAGTTTAGCCAAATGTTTTTGCCTGTAATTGTTTGAGACTCTGACTATTTCCTCTGTGCCTTTTTGTGCAAACAGGGATATCCAATTCACCTGGTTGCTGTTGTGACCTTTTGGTGCACTGCACAAAACTCTTCTTAAAAGAAGTGACTTTTGTGCTGTTTAACTGGAATGTCAGCATGGAACAGTTGGTTCATTTTGGTGGAACTACACAAAGGGAGATCTGTGTTCCAATCCTCATCATCCATATTGGCGCCATAACGATTTGTGCACCCACGGGTACACGTGAGTGCTTTATCATCTCTTATGGGACTACATGAATAAGCTTTTTTCTCAGGTTGGTACGGGCCTAAGGCCTTCATCCATATTAGTTTGTTGTCATCTCTATTTGTATTGTGCTACTGTCATGAGAAACTCCTTTATCTTTGCACGTTAAAGTTTTGCAACCTATGATAAATGGCAATGCTTTGAGTGTTGAGTTGAGCTAATTGGCACTGATTAAATAAACTAATACCTCTCTTTAAGCAAGACTACTATGTTGCTAACTTTACCCATTAAGATAATGAGGGTGCTTCTATTTGTTAGTGTATGTTTCATCAACTAGTCCCACTATTACAGTAATCTCACTCTCTCAATATATGTGCCAACAGGGATGCTCGATTTTGGTGGAACTGCACAAAAACTTTGGGTGCTTCATTGCCTCGACAGCTTCCATCCTTTCATGTCAGTCGCTAATCTCTGCTTGCTTTCTTCTTTGCTGTCAGTCGCTTGGCTTATCTCGGCTTCCACTCAAAGGAAATAGTAATTGATATGCTACCTCACACAGGTTGGTACTGGTCTTTATCCTGATTATTGTGCTTGTCATATGTATTGGTAATTTGGTATTGTGCTACTATTTTCCGATTTCATAAAGGAGTAATTTGGAGCCTGAACTCGCAGGCAAATCATTACATCGGGTGATTTCAGTAGAACTGCAAAAAATGGTCAGATAGACAGGTACTTATGTTGCTGCTATGTACTCCAAAGTTCACTCAGACAAGCATCGATGTTGACAAGAAGTGCCTATATTCATTCGAGTATCAACCGGCGTCAACCAATTGTCAAGCTCCAAGTATTAGGAGAGTGAACGCCAAAAATATTGCTTGGTGCATAGCCCAGAAAAACGCAGTCCAGTCTTTGGTCCCAACTTGTGCCTTTTGGTTATCGGCACAGATGGTAGCGAACTATATGGCATGGAGTCTAAAGATTCCAGACAAGTTGGTTGACACGTATATTCATCTGGCACTCAATCAGTCTGCACGCCAAGGATGCTCCATTTTAATTGAACTGCACAAAAAAATTGGGTGGTTCATTTTCTCAACCGCTCCTTTCTCGTCTGCAATGTAGAATTTTGGCGAGATATAGGACCAAGATGAGCCAGTAAACTAGTTGGATGAAAGTAGTGGCCAAGTTGCTCAAACCTCCCTCGGCACGAGGCCACTATTTGAGGATAAACCTACAAGCAAAGTTCAGATTGTCTGTGCTGCCTCTTATGTACTCGAAAGTTTACTCGTACAAGAACTAATTTTAGCAAGAAGTACCTCCGATTAAACACCATTTACCAGTCTGTACCCTAGGTAATTAAAGTTCTTCCATGGATCATATTGGTTGTGATCTCAATCATTTGGATGCATAAACATACTGAACATGTGTATATCTGAATCTTTTTGTGAATTATGTATGAATATTGTCGTGTGATCTATCAATCATTTAGATGCATAGATATGCTGAGCTTGTGTATATATGAATCTTTTGAGTTGTTGATAGTGAATGTTGGCTATGAATATGAACGTGTCCTATGAACCTGAGTTTGATATGAATGTTTACCTTTTCTGTTGTATTTGTGTGTGAACTTGTTAGTATGCCTAATGTGGGGTATAAAACGCGGGTCTCTTATAAAATTAATGATGTGTCCAATTTATGTTTTCCCTTCTAACCACATTATATATATTTATATTGTTACTATTATCATATATTTTATAGACTTATATATACATTATAAAAACATCCCACGTGTTATTAACTTATAAAATTAAATGTTTAACGGAAGTTGGCAAGGAAAATCCTGGTTGTTTTTGACTCACACGCAAGGAAAATCCTGGTGATTGCGTACAAAAGCTTGCGAAGATTTTAAGGACCAATTTAATAATAACGCGCTCATTTTTATTTTGAGCAATAACTCGCTAATTTCTTAATTATATATATAATGTGCCTCTCCGGTTTATTCTTTGATATTAATTGCTCCTTCTAACATAACATTATATATATAACGAGCCCACCTAATACATGTATTTCAAGGAAGTGCAAATGGGCTGGGATTCCTTAGAAAATATAAATGGGCCTGATTGACGCGAAATTATTTGTTCACCCAGCCCAGCAAATGGACTGTACATTCTAGAAAACATGGGTTAAATATATGCCACATTTTTGCAGGCTGACATGTGGGCCAATAGGTCGAAGCCTACACAAGGCGTTGTCAACTTGGTCAACAAATGATTGTGTCATCCACAGCCATTGGATTTATATCCAACGGCCGGCATGCGCCTTCAATCTCTCTCTTCTTCCTCCAGCGTCGCCGGGACCGCCTGGTCCGGCCTCCGGCGGCTAGCGGCTCTGCTTAGCACGCATCACTGCAAAGCACTACCCCACCGCCGGCCAGGCTATCCCTCCACCCCTCGACACCTCCTGTTATTCTCCACAGACTACAGACCCACGCCGCAACAGAACAAGGTATAACCCTTCTCCTCCTCTCAATCTGCGACTCCACTGCCGTGTTTTCCCATCTCCGAGTCGTTCCCGTCCGGGGCCTCGCCGTCGTCCACCGCCTCGCTGCGTTCGGTGCGGCATGGTCAACAAACGAGAGTCATCGGAAGAGGACTGTACGTGGAGAGCCTGACGGCTGGGACCCACGAGGTCCATGGTCGCACGCAAGGAAAGTTCCTCCTTATTAAGCTGAAAAAAAATGTTTCCTCCACCTGACAGCTGGGACCCACCGGATGTATCTTCGCACGGAAGGAAGTGCCTCCTTGTTTTGCAAAAAATTATTCATCCTATTGACAGCTGGGACCCGTTAGATTTGGTGACTGACTTGTGGGCCTACTAAGTGGACGTCTACGCACGGCTTTGTCAACTTAATCAACAAATGATTCTAGCAGCTGGACCGTTGGATGTTAATCCAACAGCCATGCTCCTTCCTCGACCTCTGTTCTTGCTCCTGTCTCCCGTGGGCGGCACCGTGGCTATGCTGCCACGCACCCGAACCAGTGAAGTTTCCCACTCCTCTCCATCTGCGACTCCACTGCCCTGTCTTCCCCATCTCCGGGTCGTTCCAGTCTGGGTGCGCTCGGCACGGTGTGGTCAACGTGGTCAACAACCGAGAGTCATCGGAAGATGACTGTGCGTGAGAGGCTGACAGTGGGGATGCACCACGCCCATGGACGCATGCATGCAACGGAACGCGGCGAGGTCAACGTGGTCAAGGAACGACTTCCATCAGAAGTATACTGTACGTGGAGAGTCTCAGCTGGGTCCACGGCCGCAGCAAGTAAGTGCCTCCTTATTACGCGGAAAATAATGATTCCTCCAACTAACAGCAGGGACCCACTGGACGGGCCACCGTATTTTGCGAAAAAACGTTTGCCCCCTGACGGGCCATCGTATTTCGTGAAAAAACGTTCCCCCCGCTGTCAGCTCAGACCCACCGGAAGTGCCTCCTTATTACGCACAAAAAATGGATACTCCCCTGGCTAGCTGGGACCCACCTTGGTGGGAGGCTGACTTGTGGGCCTACTAAGTTGACGGGGACGAAGGGCTTTGTCAACTTAGTCAATATGAACCATTCTAGCTCCAGTGACCGTACGATGTCCATCCAATGGCCGTAGTGCTTCTTCAACCTCTGGTCTTCTTGCTCCAACCGCCTAAAGCAGCGTCGGTCGTGCCGCATGCTCCTGCCTCCCGTGGCCGGGTGTGCTGCCGCAGAGGCCTCACCGCCCCCTACTATTCCCACCACTGGCCAGGCCCTGCGGCGACGGCAGCCTCACACCGCAGCCGAACCAGTGAACCCACATACTCCTCTCCGCGCGGGCTTCCACTGCCGCGTCTTCCCCGGCTCCGCGTCGTCCCATTCCTAGGCCTCGCCGTCGTCCACCGCCGTGGTGCTCTCCGCGCGGCGTGGTCAACGTGGTCAAGGAACGACTTCCATCGGAAGAGTACTATACGTGGAGAGGCTGGCAACTGGGTCCACGGCCACAGACCAGTTTTTTTGTGATTTGCCAAGTAAGTCGCTTTGTCAGGCTTGTTGGGCTGTAAATCTTTCAAGACGGGGAGAGCTTTCATTCGGCTGGCCGAGAAAATGGCCCATCAGTAATGAGAAATGGGTTGTACATTTTTAAAATACATCAAATCGGAAATTAGTTTCAAATATCTTTTTTTCATTTCAAGATTTTAAATTACATTAATTTTTATGCGTGGAGCATTTGTTGGATTTTATATTGATATACATTTATTTTTAAAATCAGTTTGAATGTGAGTCGAAATTTCGGGATTAAAAACAGTTCAGACCGCACCGAAATATGCAAAATTTCGTATAATTTTTTAACTGTGGCCACAATATGGGTTGTAATGCTAAAAAAAGAATATGGGCTCCAAAAAAACCTTAATAATTAGCAAATGGGCTGTAAATTATTAGAAATAATGGCAGATGGGTTGTATGCTGTTTTCCACAGATTTGAGGCTTTCCTAAAAAAAGGTTGACGTACAAGCAGTGACTGTTGGATGGCCATCCAACGGCCGTCGTGCTTCTTGAATCTCTGCTCTTCCTGCTCCAGCCGCTCAAACAAGCGCTGGTGGGACTGCCTGCTCCCTCCTCCCCGCGACCGGCTCTGCTACCGCGCAGGCCTCACCGCCCCACCGTACTCCCATCGCTGGCCTAGCCATCCCTCTACTCGCCCACACTTGCTGTTATTCTCCGGCGATGGCAGACGAACCAATAAACCCTCGTACAGTCGTACTCCCCTCTGCGTGGGAAACAACTGCCGAGTCTTCCCTGCCTCTGTGTCGTTCCCTTCCTAGGCCTCACCGTCGTCCACCGCCTTGGTGCTCTCGGCGCGGCCTGGTCAACGTGGAGAGGCCGATAGCTAGGTCCATGGCCGCACGCAAGGAAATGCCTCCTTATTACGCGCAAAATAATGATTCCTCCACCTGACATCAGGGACCCACCGAAAGGGCCTCTGTATTTCACGAAAAAAACGTTACCGCCGCTGACAGCTCAGACCCACCAGCTATATCTTCGCACGCAAGGAAGTGCCTCCTTATTACGCACAAAAAAAAATGAATACTCCCCCTGTTAGCTGGGACCCAGTATAGTGGCAGGCTGACTTGTGGGCCTACTAAGTTGATGGGGACGGAGGGCTTTGTCAACTTAGTCAATATGCACGATTCTAGCTCCAGTGACCGTACGATGTCCATCCAACGGCCGTAGTGCTTCTTCAACCTCTGGTCTTCGTGCTCCAGCCACCCAAACCAGCGCCGGTCGTGCCTCGTGCTCCTGCCTCCCGTGGCCGGCTGTGATGCGGTGGAGGCCTCACCGCCCCCTACTACTCCCATCGCTAGCCAGGCCATCCCTCTACTCACCCACACCCCCTGTTATTCTACGGCGACGGCAGCCTCACACCGCAGCGAACCAGTGAACCCTCGTACTCATCTACGCGTGGGCATCCACTGCCACGTCTTCCCCGGCTCCGCGTCGTCCCCTTCCTAGGCCTCGCCATCGTCCACCGCCCTGGTTCTCTCGGCGCGGCATGGTCAACGTGGTCAAGGAACGGCTTCCATCGGACGTGGACTGTACGTGGAGAGGCTGATAGCTAGGTCCACGGCCGCAGCAAGGAAGTGCCTACTTATTACGTGCAAAATAATTATTCCTCCACCTGACAGCAGGGACCCACCGGACGGGCCATCGTATTTTGCGAAAAAAAACGTTTGCCCCTGACTGCTGGGACCCACCAGCTACATCTTCGCACGCAAGGAAGTGCGTCCGGGCAAAAAAAAGATTCGCCCCCTGACTGCTGGGACCCACCAGCTACATCTTCGCACGCAAGGAAGTGCCTGACAGTCGGGACCCACCTGGTCAAAGCGTATGTAGCGTTGTCATTCTGGTCGCGAACATGTACGTACATATATGCTGGTGGATGTAGAGGCGCACATGTGTCGTAGTAGAGGCGCGTACGTGTCATAGTAGAGACGCGCACGTAGCATGTACATGTACATACAGCGGCCAGGGTGCAAGAAAGAAAATACGGCCACGTATGTGTACATACGGGCGGGGTCTCGAATGCCTACTCGCGCATACGTACGGCAAGGGCTCATGTACATGGTTGGGTCAGAACGGAGAAATAGCATCGTTCGTGTTCATGGGGAGGCAACGGAATGCGTCGTGTTCATGGGGAGGCAACGGAATGTGCCGTGTTCATCGGGAGGCAACGGAACGCGTGGGAGCCAACCGGCTGGGTCGGGACGGAATGCGTGGTCGTGTTCATTGGGAGGGCTTGGACGGAACAGACGATGGAAACGAGGCCTGGCATACCGCAGAATGGAGGAAACGAACCTCCTACATTCAGAACATGGTCCTGTTGATCGGGAGGGGTGTGGCGTACCGCAAAACGGAGGAAACGGACCTCCTACGGTCGAAACAAGGGTCCTATTGATCGGGAGGGGTGTGGCGTACCGCAAAACGGACGAAACGGACCTCCTACGGTCGAAACGGGGGTCCTGTTGATCGGGAGGGGTGTGGCTTACCGCAAAACGGACCTCCTACGGTCGAAATGGGGGTCCTGTTCATCGGGACGGGTGTGGCGTACCGCAAAACGGGACTCCACGGGATACTGTTCATCTCCACCGTCGACCTCCTCCAGCCTCCACGGGCTACTGATACGTCTTCGTCGTATCTACTTTTCCAAACACTTTTGCCCTTGTTTTGGACTCTATCTTGTATGATTTGAATGGAACTAACCCGGACTGACGTTGTTTTCAGTAGAATTACCATGATGTTGTTTTATGAGCAGAAAACAAATATTCTCGGAATGACCTGAAACTCCACGGGAGGTCTTAGAAAAAAAAATAAAAAATCCTCGCCAAATTGAAGACCAGGGGCCCCACACCCTTTCCACGAGGGTGGGGGGCGCCCCCCCTAGGGCGCGCCCCCCTACTTCATGGGCCCCCTGTTGACCCTCCGACGCCAACTCCAACTCTATATATTTGCTTTCGAAGAGAAAAAAATCAGAGAGAAGAAATCATCGCGTTTTACGATACGGAGCCGCCGCCAAGCCCTAAAACCTCTCGGGAGGGCTGATCTGGAGTCCGTTCGGGGCTCCGGAGAGGGGGATTCGTCACCGTCGTCATCATCAACCATCCTCCATCACCAATTTCATGATGCTCATCGCCGTGCGTGAGTAATTGCATCGTAGGCTTGCTGGACGGTGATGGGTTGGATGAGATTTATCATGTAATTGAGTTAGTTTTGTTAGGGTTTGATCCCTAGTATCCATTATGTTCTGAGATTGATGTTGCTATGACTTTGCTATGCTTAATGCTTGTCACTAGGGCCCGAGTGCCATGATTTCAGATCTGAACCTATTATGTTTTCATCAATATATGAGAGTTCTAGATCCTATCTTGCAAGTCTATAGTCACCTACTATGTGTTATGATCCGGCAACCCCGAAGTGACAATAATCGGGACCACTCCCGGTGATGACCATAGTTTGAGGAGTTCATGTATTCACTATGTGCTAATGCTTTGTTCCGGTTCTCTATTAAAAGGAGGCCTTAATATCGCTTAGTTTCCAATAGGACCCCGCTGCCACGGGAGGGTAGGACAAAAGATGTCATGCAAGTTCTTTTCCATAAGCATGTATGACTATATACGGAATACATGCCTACATTACATTGACGAACTGGAGCTTGTTCTGTGTCACCCTACGTTATGACTGTTACATGATGAACCGCATCCGGCATAATTATCCATCACTCATCCGGTGCCTACAAGTTTTCCATATACTGGTTTACGCTTATTTACTTTTCCGTTGCTACTATTACAATCACTACAAAATACCAAAAACATTACTTTTGATGTCTTTACTTTTGTTGCCGCTACCACCACTATCATATTACTTTGCTACTAAACACTTTGCTACAGATACTAAGTTTCCAGGTGTGGTTGAATTGACAACTCAGCTGCTAATACTTGAGAATATTCTTTGGCTCCCCTTGTGTCGAATCAATAAATTTGGGTTGAATACTTTACCCTCGAAAGCTGTTGCGATCCCCTATACTTGTGGGTTATCAAGACTAATTTCTGGCGCCGTTGCCGGGGGGCATAGCTCTATTCTTTGAGTCACTTGGGATTTATATCTGCTGGACACTATGAAGAACCTGAGAGATCCAAAAACCAAGATCTATCCCTCAACTACGAGGGGAGGTAAGGAACTACCATCTAGCTCTGCACTTGTTTCACCTTCTGTTATGAGTAAGTTTGTGACACCTATATCTGCTTCTGCTATTCGTTCTGATATGTCGCATGTTATTGATGATGCCGCTTCTGCTATGCATGATACTTATGATGAAACTGCTTCTATGCCTGATACTACTATGCCCCTTAGTGAATTTCTTGATGAACAAATTGCTAGGGCTAGAGAAAAAGAAATTATTGAATCTGAATACGATGATGATAGTGATGATGAAAATATGCCTGTTATTCCTGAGGGTTATTATTTGATCAAGATGCTTCTTTAGCTATTTTAGCTTGCAGAGATAGATATGAGCTTAAGAGGTTATTAATTAAATGGAACAAAGAATCACTTAGAGATAAAATGAAACCCGATCCTGCTTTTGCTACTTCACCTATATGTGTTCCTGATAAAGATTATGAATTCTCTGTTGATCCTGATATAACTACTTTGGTTGAATCTGATCCATTTTATGGCTATGAATCTGAAACTGTTGTGGCACATCTTACTAAGTTAAATGATATAGCTGCCCTGTTCACTAATAATGAGAGATCACGTTACCTCTATTTACTCAAAATATTTCCGTTCTCATTAAAGGGCGATGCTAATATATGGTTTAATTCTCTTGATCCTTTGTGTGCGTAGTCCCCAGGATATGATTTATTACTTCTCTGCTAAATATTTCCCTGCTCATAAGAAACAAGCTGCTTTGAGGGAAATATACAACTTTGTGCAAATTAAAGAAGAGAGTCTCCCACAAGCTTGGGGGAGGCTTCTCAAGTTACTTAATGCTTTGCCTGATCATCCTCTTAAGAAACCTGAAATACTTGATATCTTTTATAATGGACTAACCGATGCTTCCAGAGATTACCTGGATAGTTGTGCTGGTTCTCTTTTCAGGGAAAGAACATCGGATGAAGCTGAAATTCTATTGAATAATACGTTGACAAATGAAAATAATTGAGCACCTCCTGAGCCACCTTCTGAGCCAACTCCTGCTCCAATTACTGAGCCTATTCCTAAACCAACTCCGAAGAAGAGAGGTGTTCTATTTCTTAGTCCCGAAGATATGCAAGAGGCAAAGAAATCTATGAAAGAAAAAGGTATTAAAGCTGAAGACGTTAAGAATTTACCTCCTATTGAAGAAATACATGGTCTTCATTCATCGCTTGTTGAAGAAACTTATGATCTCAATCATTTATTTACTGAAGAACCTCCTGATCCCGATATCCCGACACAGGTAGTAAAGGTAAATTCTCTCTATAGATATGATAAAGCTGAAGTCCCTCCTACTAAAATTGCTAGTCAGTGCTTGGATGAGTTTGATAACTTTATGTATAAGGAAGATGACTTCAATGCTTATTTTGGTAGACAATTAAAAGAAAATGCTTATATGATTAGACGCTTGGGTGATTATATGGCTGATATTAAAGGTGAACTTAAACTTATTAGCAAACATGCTTCTATGGTCACCACTCAAGTAGAACAAGTACTTAAAGCTCAAAAAGAAGTGCTTAATGAAATGAATAGTAAGAAAAATGATTATGCTGTTAGAGTGGCTACTAGAGGTGGTAGAATGACTCAGGAACCTTTGTATCCTAAAGGCCACCCTAAGAGAATCGAGCAAGATTCTCAAAGAAATAATATTGATGTTCCTAGTTCTTCTAAAAAGAAGAAGAAGAAAAATGATAGAACTGTGCAAACTTCTAGTGAACCTATTGCTGAACCACATGATAATCCAAATGACATTTCTACGTCTGATGCTGAAACACAATCTGGTAATGAACATGAACCTAGTAAAAATATTAATGATGATGTTCATGATGATGCTCAACTTAGTAATGATAATGATGTAGAAATTCAACCTGTTGTTGATCTTGATAACCCACAATCAAAGAATCAATGTTATGATAAAAGAGACTTTGTTGCTAGGAAACATGGTAAAGAAAGGGAACCTTGGGTTCAGAAACCCATGCCTTTTCTTCCGAAACCATACAAGAAAAAGGATGATGAGGATTTTGAGCGCTTTGCTGAAATGATTAGGCCTATCTTTTTGCGTATGAGATTAACTGGTGTGCTCAAAACGAATCCTTATGCTAAATATATGAAAGATATCATTACTAATAAAAGAAAGATACCGGAAGCTGATATTTCCACCATGCTTGCTAATTATACTTTTAAGGGTGGAATACCAAAGAAACTTGGAGACCCCGGAGTACCTACTATACCTTGCTCCATTAAAAGAAATTATATTAAAACTGCTTTATGTGATCTTGGAGCCGGTGTTAGTGTTATGCCTCTCTCTTTATATCATAGACTTGACTTGAATAAGTTGACACCTACTGAAATATCTTTGCAAATAGCTGATAAATCAAATACTATACCTGTCGGTATTTGTGAGGATGTGCATGTTGTGGTTGCAAACGTTACTATTTTAACGGAATTTGTTATACTTGATATTCCCGAGGATAATAGTATGTCTATTATTCTTGGAAGACCTTTTCTTAATACTGCAGGGGCTGTTATTGATTGCAACAAAGGCAGTGTCACTTTTCATGTTAATGGTAATGAGCATACGGTACACTTTCCGAGGAAACAACCTCAAGTTCATAGTATCAACTCTATTGGAAAAATTCCATCGATTATATTTGGAGGTTTTGAATTTCATCTTCCTACTGTCAAAAAGAAATATGATATTCTTATTATTGGGGATGTGCATATCCCCGTTGAGGTAACTTAGTGTTATTCGAAATTTCTCCAGTTTCATGATTAT
The DNA here is from genome assembly GCF_056163025.1 of Triticum urartu. Lineage (NCBI taxonomy): Eukaryota > Viridiplantae > Streptophyta > Magnoliopsida > Poales > Poaceae > Triticum > Triticum urartu. Next base: position 405,927,428 of record NC_141873.1, read on the forward strand.
CGGAATGAGTTTGTTAACAAGACTTGATCAACCTTGTTAGCGGATTCTTTTTGATGAGCATGAGATGGATGAAACTAGAAGCACAAACTTCTGTACCCTCTTTATATTTTTTGTTATTTATATTAAATAAAGTAAAAATAGTAGTTTTCTGTCTGATTCCTGACTTATCCGTGCAATATAAAAATATCCCGAAAATAAAAATCCTTAGAATGCCATGCCAATTTAATATGATTTTTTGGGAATATTTGAGGATTTACTGTGCAAAAATTACCGCGGGAGGAGCTGCCACATGGTCACGAGGGTGGTGGGCGCCCCCCCCCCCCCTATAGGGCATGCCCCCTGCCTCGTGGGCCCATGGTGGCCCTCCTCCACTTATTCCAGCACCCATCTTCTTCCCCTATCTCACACAAACCCGAAAAAACAACTCAAGCACGAGTTCCAGCCACTTTTGCTGTGATTTTCAATCTCCTTGCTCAAAGCACCTCTCGCAAAACTGCTTGGGGAGATTGTTCCTTGGTATGTGACTCCTCCATTGGTCCAATTAGTTTTTGTTCTAGTGCTTTATTCTTTGCAAATTTGTGCTGCATAGGTGACCATGTTCTTGAGCTTGCATGTCAAATTTATATGGTTCCTAGTAGTTCTAATGCTTGATATAGGCTCTAGGCACTTGTAGGAGTAGTTGCTATCAGTATTATTGAATTGGGTTTACTTTTATTTTGAAATTACTAAAAAATTCAGATTGTTTCAGAAAAATGATGAGGAGATTATTGAGGGGCTCATCAAGCCAAATCTCAAAGGAAAAGGCACCTAAACCTAAGTATAATTTGCCACGCACCGCGGAGATTCGGGCGTGTGAATGGCCTTCTGAAGATTTCTTGAGAGCAGCCGGTATCTATGAAGATTTTCATGAATTGGCCCACAATGCAGGCCTCACCGCTTTCCTCAACAACCAATGCGATCAGTATCTCTTACTCACAAATACATTTGTGCAAAACTTTTATTTTCATTACGTGGGCTGCCGTCCAAGCTTACAAGAAGCCTGCACCAGCCCCGGAACAGGAACCACAAGATGAGCCTCCACGACAATCTATTTATTCTTGGGATCCAGAGATGACTGTCAGCCAGTGGCAGTCAGATTCTTCTTCTTCATCACAGTATGATCCCAACTATTCTTCCTCATCACAGTACGACCCCAACAACTATTACTATGGATATCCGCCAGGCCAGCCGTGGCCATAAACCAACTTAGGCCAAAAGCCTAAGCTTGGGGGAGTACGTATTTCTCACCGACATTACATTTATGTTCACACACACTCATTGCTAGATGTCAGTGCTCATACTTTTTCACTATAATATCCATGCTAGTTTATTTTCTTTTTCCTGCTTTCTTCTTGTGTGTTTGCTTAACCTTAAGAAAAAACAAAAAAATAGTAGTAGTTTATTTTTCTGCTGTAGTAGTAATAATTAAAAATAAAACCCAAAAATATTTCCCGTTCTTCTTTCGCTTGTTGGGAGCTTTCCCGTGTAAATAGTTCTATTTCTTTTCCTTTCTTGGGGGTCAGTAGGAGAAGACCATAATTAAATTGTTGAAGTGACTCTTATATGCATTATTGATTGATTTAACCAAGAGCCCATATTGCCTTGTCTTCTCCTATTTATTGAATGCTCGCAGATTCCAGCTTAGTCCAATGCACGTGCACTCTTATTATTATTCACACCATTCGGTCGTGCAAGTGAAAGGCAATTATGATGATATATGATGGACTGACTGAGATGAGAAAAGCTGGTAAGAACTCGACCTCTTTTGTTTTTGTAAATATGATGAGTCTGTCATTCTTGATTCAGCTTATTATGAATAAACATGTTTGCAATGACAATTAGAGATCATAGTTGCTTGTGCCATGCTTGATTAGCTATGAGTTATAATGATTTACCTTGTATGCCAACATGCTATTGAGATGATTATGATGTGGTATGATGGGGTGGTATCCTCCTTTGAAGATTTAAGTGACTTGACTTGGCACATGTTCACGCATGTAGATGAAACAAAATCAACATAGCCTTCACGATATTTATGTTCATGGTGGATTATATCTTACTCATGCTTGCATCCAATGTTTATTAATTTTAATGCATGTACATGGCTGTTGTCGCTCTCTAGTTGGTCGCTTCCCAGTCTTTTGCTAGCCTTCACCTGTACTAAGCGAGAATACTGCTTGTGCATCCAATCCCTTATACCCCAAAGTTATTCCAGATGAGTCCACCATACCTTCCTATATGCGGTATCTACCTGCCGTTCCAAGCAAATTTGTATGTGCCAAACTCTAAACCTTCAAATAAACATTCAGTTTTGTATGCTCGAATAGCTCATGTATCAACAAAGGTTGTCCTTATATTCCGTGTTAGGCGGGTTATTCTCAAGAGGAGTGGACTCCGCTCCTCACTCACGAGAAAATGGCTGGTCACTGGTGTCGGTGTCAAAACCGGCGGATCTCGGGTAGGGGTCCTGAACTATGCGTCTAGGCCGGATGGTAACAGGAGGCAAGGGACACAAAGTTTTACCCAGGTTCGGGCCCTCTTGATGGAGGTAAAACCCTACGTCCTGCTTGATTAATATTGAAGATATGGGTGTTACAAGAGTAGATCTACCACGAGATCAGAGAGGCTAAACCCTAGAAGCTAGCCTACGGTATGATTGTATGTTGTGATTGTTGTCCTACGGACTAAAACCCTTCGGTTTATATAGACACCGGAGAGGGTTAGGGTTACCCAAGGTCGGTTACAAAGGAGGAGATATCCATATACGTATCGCCTAGCTTGCCTTCCGCGCCAAGTAGAGTCCCATTCGGACACGAGACGAAGTCTTCAATCTTGTATCTTCATAGTCTAACAGTCCGGCCAATGGAGATAGTCCGGCTGTCCGGAGACCCCCTAATCTAGGACTCCCTCAGTAGCCCCTGAACCAGGCTTCAATGATGATGAGTCCGGCGCGCAGTTGTCTTCGGCATTGCAAGGTGGATTCCTTCTCCAAATACATCACAGAAGAATTTGAATACGAGGATAGTGTCCGACCCTGCAAAATAAGTTCCACATTTCACCGTAGAGAATAATGCTTTCGCAGATCTAATCCGCTAGCTTGTTTTGGCAACATGACATTACGTCATGGCCCGGTGATTACTCGAACCATTTCTCTTAACCAGCTCCACACATAACGCGAGGCGGTTTCTTGACACGTCTTGCCAAAGCAGAGATCGTGTTCCCCTGATTACGGGATTCTCATTAATGCGGTCCATGGGTAACCCAACCGTGTCTAGGACTCCTAGATTATAGCTAAGTCCAAAACGGCTATGGAGAGGACGCTTGATATTCACCCTCTTTATAAGGGGACAAGGTTTTCGCTTTTTCCCTCTCGTGCTCAACCAAACCCTTCCCCCGCCTCGAGTTCTAACACCCAGAGCCCAGGTTAGGTGCTCCGGATCTTCAATCATGTCCGGATCCAGCCTTCAAGGCTGATGGATGCCCTCCTCCGTGGCGGAAGAGGACATTAAGAAGTTGAGGGAGGCCAGATACCTGACCGCCGAGGTTTCACATTGGCTGCCTGCTCGAGGGCAGGTCGTCCCTACTCCCGAACCCAACGAGAACGTTGTGTTCATCTCCCACTTCCTCCGAGGTCTAGGCCTCACTCTGGATCCTTTCGTCAAGGGCTTGATGTTCTATTACGGGTTAGATTTCCACGATCTAGCCCTGGACTCCTTTCTCCACATCACAACATTTATTGTCGTGTGTGAGGCCTTCCTCCGCGTTACCCCTCACTTTGGCCTGTGGCTCAAGACCTTTGAAGTAAAGCCAAAGATGATCGAGGAGCAACAAGTCGCGTGCGGAGGTGCATCAATAGGCAGGATGGCAGGAGCTCCATGGCCGAGAGGTTCCTTTCCAGAGGTGCCCGAATTATGGCAACGGGAGTGGTTTTATGTCACGGCTCCCAGAAGTGTCAAGTGGGCGGTTGCCCCTGCTTTCCGCTCGGGCCCCCCACGACAACTGATGTCATGGATTAGCAGGGGTCTGAGCTGGGGTCCAGCCGAGGACGGGCCTATGCTGCAAAGCCGCATCCGAGATATCTTCGAGGGAGATTTCAATTTGGTTGCAGTAATACAAGTTATGCTGGTTCGCCAAGTCCAGCCTTGCAAATGCCGGCCCCTGCACTTGTGGGAGTTCAACCCAGAGGGACCACGTGCCATTCAAAGTTTCCTCGGCCTGACGCACGAGGAGATGTACAAGTCATTCTTCGGACCTCAAGTGGAGTGTCCGGTTATCACCGAGGATGTGGGCCTGAGCAGTAACCGCGCCGCCGAACAAGTAAGAAATCCTCTAACCGAACACACTGTCTTTTATTCAAGGTTATTTTTGAGAGTTCGCCTTTTGACCAAGACTGGCTAACGAAGGCGAAGATGATTCGGTGTTTGGCCCCCCTCCCTGAGGGTTTGCAAAATCCGGTTTTGGAGAAGATGCTCGAGGTCGCACCTTGCCCGGAGCCCTTGAAGGAAGATACCGGGGGGGATAATACGGGCAAACGCGGGCCCCCATCGCTACCCGCTCCGACCGAGGGAATGAGCGTTTCCAGGAAGGAGGACGACCGGGGGAGGAAAAGGACTGCTTCCGAGGATCCAGAAGTCGAAGCCTCCAAACGGGAGAAGAAGTCTCCCACAGAGGGTCCTGCCTCGGAGGGTGCTTTTGCCGCACAAAGTCCGCGAGGGGATCAGCCCTCCAACGAGTCGTAAGTGATCCAAAATATTTTAATAGTAAGAGTATGCTATCTTTTTCCTCTGAGAAAACAACCACCGCATATATCTTGCAGTTCGGGCCTCAGCCCCTCTCAAATGAGTTCATCTTCGAGGGATCTTCTTCCGGAGATGATGGAGAGCGAAACGCCTCCCCCAGACTCCTCCGCTCTAGAAGCGGGCGACCCCGAAGTGTCGTCACGGAGAGCCTCTCCGGATCCGGTGAGGCCAGAAGATAGTCTCGTAGACCCCAGAAGTCCCCAGTGTCCGTCTCCCGAAGAGAGAATACGAAAAAGTCTGGCACCGTCTAGTGTGCGGTCGGACGTTCTGAGGGAGTTGGTGGGGTGAGCGGCCATCTCAGAAGAGCACCGTACGCTGATGGGTACGGTGATGGAGAGAATCTCGTCCGCTGAAAGGGGATTAGATGAAGCCTTTATGAGTCTATTGACAGGCTTTGAGGCATGTGAGATAATATGTGATAGTACTGCACATGTTATAGTAGCCCCTGAGACTCTAGTTGTCATCAAGAACGGCGGTGAACAGAGGATCAAATTCCCAGTCAATAACCAATATGCTTTTATGTGCAGGTGGTGGGAGCTCCGGTGGCTAGCCGGACTAGGGAGTTTGCCCAAGTAAAACAGCAACTGGATGCGGCAGACGCCGACATCGAGCTTGTGAACAAGAGGCTTGACGAGGCACAGGGTACGTGTTATTATCTGGTGAACGCCACATAGTAAGAGCAGCATAATGCCAGTATCTTTAATATGTTGTGACTGCAGATGGGCCTACCACCATGGAAGCCTTGCGGGCGGAACTTGCCCGAGCCAAGGAACAAGCGAGGAGTAGTAATGCGGCTGCTTTGAAGGCGGCCGAAGAGTTGAAAGCCGAGAAGGCCGCACTTTGCGAGAGCCAAGAGAAGATGGCCAAGATGGCTGTAGAATTGAAAGACACTACCGACCGTTGCCGGGTCCTTGGGAAAGAGAACCAAGCAAAGGCAACGGACCTTGAGAAGGCCACGGCGGTAGACAAAGACACCTGTTCTGCTATGAGAGCGAAGAAGGAGGAGCTGCGGGAAGCCGGGGATATTGCGGCTGGAAAACCCTTCATGTTACGGAGGAAGTTCGGAGATCCACGGTATGCCCCTCTAGATCGGCTATGGAGCTCGGCAGATGCGTATATGGATTTGGCGGCGAGCGCTGCCAATGCGGCCAAGTACTTCCAAGGTCAGACAGATCGTGAAGTGGACAAGCTATTCTGGACGCAATTCCATGTTCCAGAGCGTCCGCTTTCATTGACTGACTAGCTAGCCGAATGGGCCGAACTGAATAGGTTGTCCGGACTTGCCATGAGGTCTGTTGTGGATCAATTATGGCCGGAAGGGCCTAAGCCGAACAGCTATTTCAGCTTAGTGCAGCAGCTCCTTGATGCAGTGTCGCGCATTAATGCGATGAAGAGGTCGGCATGCATAGAAGGCTCGCGGATGGCCCTTGCCCGTGTTAAAGCATATTGGGCGGAGATGGACGCTACCACTGTTGCGGCACAGGGTTTGGCCATAGGCCGTGTGGCTGCCGAACACTATTTCGAGGAAGTTCTCGAGGGTGCTCGTTTGATAGAGGCCCAGTGCTCGAAAGATATTATGTTTGAGTGATATGTATTCTCATTGTAAACATAATGCTTTTATGAAGTGTTTATAAGGTTGTGTTTATACTTTTGCCTGAAAGTAGTATGATGCCTCCTGTGCGGCCCTTTATGTATACATGTGTATAACCTGAAAGATTGCAGCCGTCGGCTTCAACCCCCATGCATATAATGCGGAGGTGCTCGCAAAAAAACACGTGTTCACACTTAACCCAATGTCTTGGTCCTGATAAGGAGGTGATAGCGCAGCGAGCGAGGGAACCGGACTATAATGCTTGAACACTTTCACTTAGTCATAGGAGTTTGACAGTGGGGCTACTAGATAGCCCCTGGTGGCTCCGCACTCTCCCGATCGCGGGGTGCGTATACGCCTAGCCGGAAAACGGCCCTTCGTTAAGGCGGAGGAATTCTAACATTCCGATAGGTCATCGAGTGGTTGACCAGTCTCACGCTATATCATGACAGTCAGTTTTCGGCTTTCTCTACTGAGGCGCTCGTCCGGATGAACCAGGGCACAATCGCAGTAGTTCTCCTGGTGCTACCTTAGCCGGTAAAGCGGAACGTAAGGCACCAAAACACAGGAGCCGGGCAAACCCAACATTTGACCAAAGACAATGATTCGGAGCTGATGCATATAAGGCCGAACTCGCGACGCCGAACACTCCCTAAGGTATTCGGTCTTTATGGTATAAACCGGGCCAAAATAGTGCCGCTTGTAAGAAGCCCCTTGTGTCCAGGTACGTGCGTTATTCTGACGTGGCCACATGCCAAGACGTCAGCATCCTTCTCAATTGTGCGGAGAATTCGGTGGATATGTATCAACAAGAGACAGTAAAAAAGGTTTACGCAGGGTCTTAATCTAAAAAGAATCCTTGGACCGGGTCCCTGCTGCACGTCTGCGCCTGTGTCTCCGTTGTGTCGTATCCTGGACGGGTGTAGCACGATGATTATCTGTAAAAGAGAGGAGCTTAGGTAAAAAGGCTGTCATGCAAAAAGATAGTTTTTTAAATAAACCATGTATAATTCAAGGTGAGTAAGAATTGCCACTTGTCTGCGCACGTTGAGCCCCTTGTATTGTAATAGTGGACCTGCTAATTAGTTGGTGAGGCCGTTTTTTGTGTGCAGCTGTTAAGGCAGCCGCACGCTCTTCAGTGCGCAAAAATTGCTTAATATTTCTGTTCACTGTAATGATGCCACGTGGACTGGGCATCTTGAGTGTGAGGGAAGCGTAGTGTGGTATTGCATTAAAGCAAGCGAAAGCTTCATGTCCCAGTAGTGCTTTATAACCACTTTGGAACGGAGCGATGTGGAAGGTTAGATGTTCGCTACGGAAGTTATCGGGGGAGCCGAATATAACGTTTAGTAGCAGGGAGCCCGTGCAATGAGCCCCTGGTCCTTGCGTTACTCCTTTAAAGGTAATATTGCTATGGCGAATTTTTGTTGTGTCTATCCCCATTTTGCGGATTGTATCCTGGTATATCAGGTTTAGACTACTGCCACCGTCCATCAGGACTCGTGCGAGGCGGTATCCGTCAATTATTGGGTCTAATACCAGGGCAGCCCATCCTGCACGCCGGATACTTGCTAAGTAATCACGATGGTCGAAAGTGATCGGTTGAGAGGACTAGTGGCAGGACTCCGCGGTGATAGGCCTTTGGGCATATTTTTCTGGGAGTGCCGTTTTGTTTTTTCCATTGATCACGTGTAGCACGTTTACTGTTTTGACTTCTGGTGGAAATTTCTTTTGTTCCCCAGCGTCTCCCTTGAGAGGCTCATTCTCATCTTCGCTTGGTGTATCCTCCCCCTTGTGTATGGCGTTGAGCTTGCTGGACTGCTTGAAGACCCAACATTCTCTGTGGGTATGATTGGCTGGTTTGCCAGGGGTGCTATGGACCTGACATATTTGGTCCAGAATTTTATTCAGGCTGGACAGTTCGTCTCTGGCGCCTTTAGAGGGCGGCTTCTGACCTAGCTGAGAGCTTTTGAATCCGGCATTTACTGTCGTGCTCTTCGTGCTGTCTCCTTTGTTCTGGCATTTGTTATTGCTGTTGCGCCGTGATTTCCCGTTTCCATCTCTAACTTCGGATGTACTGGGGTTGCTGGTGCTGCATCTGGCTAGCCAGCTGTCCTCACCTGCGCAAAAGCGGGTCATGAGGCTTGTTAATGCTGCCATCGTTCTCGGCTTTTCTTGGCTGAGGTGTCTGGCGAGCCATTCGTCACGGACGCTATGTTTAAAAGCTGCCAATGCTTCGGCGTCCGGACAGTCAACAATTTGGTTCTTTTAGTAAGAAACATGTTCCAAAGTTTTCCGGCTGACTCTCCGGGCTGTTGAGTTATATGGCTCAAATCATCCGCGTCCGGAGGCCGGACATAAGTTCCTTGGAAATTTGCCCGAAAAGCGTCTTCAAGCTCTTCCCAACTTCCAATGGAGTTTTCGGGGAGGCCTTTAAGCCAGTGGTGGGCTGGCCCTTTGAGCTTGAGGGGTAAGTACTTGATGGCATGGAGATCATCTCCTCGAGCCATATGGATATGGAGGATATAGTCCTCAATCCAGACCCCAGGGTCTGTTGTTCCGTCGTATGCCTCTATGTTCACGGGTTTGAATCCCTCTGGAAATTCATGGTCCATCACCTCATTGGTGAAACATAGGGGGTGTGCTGCACCCCTGTATCTAGGTGTACTGCGTTGTTCGGATGTTTGTTGTGTTACATTGTAAGCTGGGGCGCGCTTGCGTGGTCCATAGATGGATCTGGTTGCGCCATCCTTTTGGTGCGAGCCCTCGCATGGGTCGCGTATTGACTTGTGAGTGGCGTTGTTTGCCGCTTGATGTTGGCCGTGAGGTCGTCTATCCGGCCAGGTGGCCGTTTTGATTTTTGGTTGTGAGGGGTCTGAGGCCTCCTCATCGAATTCAGGTAGCAATTTCCGCTTTGGGTAGCTCTTTGTGGGGCGATTGTCGCCGTACTTCGTTGTTGTGTTGGGTACTTTACTCCATCTGATTTGGAGTGTGTCATGCGCAGCCTTGAGCCTTTGCTTCTGCAGTGGCTACAAAGTGGGTGGTGGGTGGGCGTCGAATTTCCTCGTCGTCCGCATCCCAATCCTGTTGGCCATAATCTGGCCAGGGCTCTCCTGACAAAGAGAGAGACCTTAGTGAATTCAGAATGTCGCCGAAAGGCGAGTGCTGAAAGATATCCGCGACGGTGAATTCCATGGTCGGCGCCCACTCGGATTCGATTGGCAGGGGCGCGGGTGGTTCGGGGTCCGGAAGAGAGTCCGGCACCTTGGAGTCACGGGTTGTGCGGAGATTTATGCTGGTATTCGGCTCGATCGCCGTTGAGACTGCAACCCCTGAGGCGGTGTCTAACCACCTGTCCTCAATTGGCGCGGCCGGCTCCGAGCTAAGGGTTGGAGCTGATGCGGGCGCGGCCTCTGGGGTACCGTCCGGTGGCAGAGCTAGGTCATACCCATCATGACAGTGCGGCGCGCCCGGTTGTGGCTCGAATCCGTCAAAGATCAAGCCCCCACGGATGTTGGCCGTGTAATTCAAACTTCCAAATCTGACCTGATGGCCAGGGGCATAGCTTTCAATATGCTCCAGATGGCCAAGTGAATTAGCCCGTAGTGCAAAGCCGCCGAATACGAAGATCTCTCCAAGGAGAAAAGTCTCACCCTGGGCCGCATCGCTATCGATGATAGTAGGAGCCATCGAGCCTAACGGCCACGACACAGAGGAACTCTCAATGAAAGCACCAATGTCGGTGTCAAAACCGGCGGATCTCGGGTAGGGGGTCCCGAACTGTGCGTCTAGGCCGGATGGTAACAGGAGGCAAGGGACACGAAGTTTTACCCAGGTTCGGGCCCTCTTGATGGAGGTAAAACCCTACGTCCTGCTTGATTAATATTGAAGATATGGGTGTTACAAGAGTAGATCTACCACGAGATCAGAGAGGCTAAACCCTAGAAGCTAGCCTACGGTATGATTGTATGTTGTGATTGTTGTCCTACGGACTAAAACCCTTCGGTTTATATAGACATCGGAGAGGGTTAGGGTTACACAAGGTCGGTTACAAAGGAGGAGATATCCATATACGTATCGCCTAGCTTGCCTTCCGCGCCAAGTAGAGTCCCATTCGGACACGAGACGAAGTCTTCAATCTTGTATCTTCATAGTCTAACAGTCCGGCCAATGGAGATAGTCCGGCTGTCCGGAGACCCCCTAATCTAGGACTCCCTCAACCGGGATGCCCAGTCCCATGCTTTATGCAAACTAAATCAAAATTAATTGCAAACAAAACTCCCCCTGGGACCTGATGTATGTTGGAGGCACTCGTTGTTTCGAGCAAGCCATGGATTGATGCTTGTTGGTGGAGGGGGAGTATAAAATTTACCATTCTGTTTGGGAACCGCCTATAATGTGTTTAGCATGGAAGATATCGCCATCTCTTAGTTGTTACGTTGACAATGAAAGTATACAGCTCAAAATACAATTTATCTATCTCAAAACCGAGCTCTGGCACCTCTACAAATCCCTGCTTCCCTCTGCGAAGGGCCTATCCATATACTTTTATGCTGAGTCATCACCCTCTTATTAAAAAGCACTAGCTGGAGAGCACAGCCGTCATTTGCATTCATCACTATTAATTTATGTTGGGTATGACTATGATTGGATCTCTTTTACCATGAATTACAATGTCTAGTCAGTCCTTGATCTTTAAAGGTGCTCTGCATTTATTTTTTGCGGTCTCAGAAAGGGCTAGCGAGATACCAACTTGTTATATCATATTATGATTGTTTTGAGAAAGTGTTGTCACCCGAGATTTATTATTATTACTTGCTAGTTGATTATGCCATTGATATGAGTAACGATGAGACTTGAGAATTATTGCAAATGTGGTTAGTTATGATTTATATTGAAAACTTGAATGCTTGCTTGACATAGTTACAACAACAAGAGCAAACAGAGTTTGTAAAAAGTTTTTCTTTCTTTCAGTTTGTCAACTGAATTGCTTGAGGACAAGCAAGGGTTTAAGCTTGGGGGAGTTGATACGTCTCCATCGTATCTACTTTTCCAAACACTTTTGCCCTTGTTTTGGACTCTATCTTGTATGATTTGAATGGAACTAACCCGGATTGACGTTGTTTTCAGCAGAATTACCATGATGTTGTTTTATGTGCAGAAAACAAATATTCTCGGAATGACCTGAAACTCCACGGGAGGTCTTAGAAAAAACAATAAAAAATCCTTGCCAAATATGAAGACCAGGGGGCCCACACCCTTTCCACGAGGGTGGCGGGGAGCCTCCCCTAGGGCGTGCCCCCTACCTCGTGGGCCCCCTGTTGACCCTCCGACACCAACTCCAACTCTATATATTTGCTTTCGGAGAGAAAAAAATCGGAGAGAAAAAAATCGGAGAGAAGAAATCATCGCGTTCTACGATACGGAGCCACCGCCAAGCCCTAAAACCTCTCGGGAGGGCTGATCTGGAGTCCATTCGGGGCTCCGGAGAGGGGGATTCGTCGCCGTCGTCACCATCAACCATCCTCCATCACCAATTTCATGATGCTCACCGCCGTGCGTGAGTAATTGCATCGTAGGCTTGCTGGACGGTGATGGGTTGGATGAGATTTATCATGTAATCGAGTTAGTTTTGTTAGGGTTTGATCCCTAGTATCCATTATGTTCTGAGATTGATGTTGCTATGACTTTGCTATGCTTAATGCTTGTCACTAGGGCGCGAGTGCCATGATTTCAGATCTGAACCTATTATTTTTTTCGTCAATATATGAGAGTTCTAGATCCTATCTTGCAAGTCTATAGTCACCTACTATGTGTTATGATCCGACAACCCCGAAGTGACAATAATCGGGACCACTCCCGGTGATGACCATAGTTTGAGGATTTCATGTATTCACTATGTGCTAATGCTTTGTTTCGGTTCTCTATTAAAAGGAGGCCTTAATATCCCTTAGTTTCCAATAGGACCCCGCTGCCACGGGAGGGTAGGACAAAAGATGTCATGCAAGTTCTTTTCCATAAGCATGTATGACTATATACGGAATACATCCCTACATTACATTGACGAACTGGAGCTAGTTCTGTGTCACCCTATGTTATGACTGTTACATGATGAACCGCATCTGGCATAATTATCCATCACTGATCCGGTGCCTACGAGTTTTCCATATACTGGTTTACGCTTATTTACTTTTCCGTTGCTACTGCTACAATCACTACAAAATACCAAAAACATTACTTTTGATGTCTTTACTTTTGTTGCCGCTATCACCACTATCATATTACTTTGCTACTAAACACTTTGCTGCAGATACTAAGTTTCCAGGTGTGGTTGAATTGACAACTCAGCTGCTAATACTTGAGAATATTCTTTGGCTCCCCTTGTGTCGAATAAATAAATTTGGGTTGAATACTCTACCCTCGAAAGATGTTGCGACCCCCTATACTTGTGGGTTATCAGCTACCGTCAACCTCCTCCAGCCTCCACGGGCTCCTGTTCATCCAGCCTCCACCGCGCGCTACTCCACCCGCTACTGTTCAACCACCCCTCCACGGGCACCCCTCCACCGTCTACTATTCATCCAGCCCTCCACACCACGGGGTCCTGTTCAACCACCCCTCCACGGGCACCCCTCCACCGTCTACTGTTCATCCAGCCCTCCACCACACCACAGGGCCCTGTTCATCCAGAGGCAATGCCACCGCTCACTGTTCATCCAAACCCCCCGCAACACTCACTGTTCATCCCAGAGGCAGCATCGATCGGCTTCAGTTAGCAGCAGTAGCGAAGGAATCGCTCGATCGGGTTCAGTTAACAGCCATCGATCGATCGCTCGGGTTCAGTAACGCGTAGCCTGCAGTGCAATCGCTCAGGTTCAGTTAGAGCCCAACGCCTCGCTCGGGTTCAGTTAGAGCCAACGCCTCGCACACACGTGCGTACGTGTACGAGAGAACCGCGCATCGCTCAGCCCCTGATCTCCCACCGTAACCGGTAACTCCCCGAAATTTTCCTCGCCCTCGCTTCTACCATGGTTTTTTTCGTCATGGACGACCCAAAGAATGTCATGCAGTTGCATCTCCGGCCCGCCCAGGAAGAAAAGCCCATTTTCTGTCATGATTTTTTGCCATAGAAGTAGGAGCCCACCACATTTATGATGATACCGGGTTTTGTCACAATTATCATCATAGAAGTGTCATATGTATGATAGAAAAAAAATTCGTTCGGCCCAAAATGTCACGGATGTGTCTTTTTTTTGTAGTGTAGTTAACACGCATTTCCATTTTCATTTAACCATAACCAGTGTACTTAGACCGGCACAATACTAGCTTGAATGACCATGTTTGATTGTTGTTAAATGTCAGGCATGTTGCAGTTAGCACACCTTTCCACTTGTTTTGCTTTACTAGCGAGCTTAAACCTGCACACTGAAGCTATCTTTTGGAGATTATTTTATCTACCATGTGTAATGTTGGTTGATGTTTAGCCTGTTGTGCTTAACATGCTTCTTGATGTACCTACACAGGACAATTTTGGGAACGACTACTGTTTTCCATCGAGGTTAGTTTCATCCCATGGCTTATATCTGCTCACTGTTCAGGATATCTGTAGCTGGTACCATATAGGTCGGCGGCTGATAAGGCACTAATCGGTGAACCGGACTTTTAACTGAATATATCTGCAACCCTTTTTTCCTTAGGTTAACTAAGGCCATATGTAATATATCTGAGGCTACATAGCAACATGCGATGCACTTAATGTCTAAATATGCAATCCTAGGCTACATAGAAACAAGGAAGAGTGTTACATTAATGTTCTAATGATGTCTAGATATACATAGAAGAGCAGTAGCAGCAACAACAACAACACAGCCCTGTTTGGATACTCAACGTAGCTAGAGGTTAGAGTTAGTTTCTAGCTCATTACTAACCCTGAACTAACTCCATCCAAATAGTTTTTTGGATGGCAGGGTTAGATTGACAATAAATGCACCAGGAGAACTAGCTCCAATTAGCACCTCTTGGGTTGGATACTAGTTTTTTTGGGTGGGTTATAGATGCAACTAGCTCAAACTAGCCGTCATGTTTAGATATACTTTAGGGCTATTTGAGCCCGAACTAGCTCAAACTAACTGTAACCCATGGATACAGCATCAGATAATCTTTAAGAACGAACTAAACTCCTTCCGACCCATAATATAAGATGTTAATTCATCTAATATGTGAGTATATTGGATGTTATAAGATACTCCCTCCGTTCCTAAATATTTGTTATTTTTTAGAGATTTCAAATGGACTACCACATCCGGATGTATATAGACATATTATAAAAGAGTGTTGTACTACATCATTGTGCCATTGCTGTTTAGCTTCTAATATTAACTTGGTGCTTTTAGGTACATCTGTCATTGGTAAAGATCCGCGTTTCAACCCTTTATGTGTATGGGGCAATGAGATATCGATGAACCAGCATCAAGTGAGGAAGCTGATAAAGAATGTTAGTAAAATGGGTCCAAAGATGGCAATTAAACTATTTTTTACACTTTATCCAAGACAACAGCGAACTGCAGGATGGTAAGTAAGAACTCTGTAGCCTTCTTTTTACTGCCCATAATGAGTTGTTTTAGATGACAATGTCTGAAATCTTATTCCTTTGCAGTGGTTGCCAAAGCAGTTTACTCAAGATTACCTCTCAAGCTACATGATTGGTGGGCATGCAAAGGTTAAAGTATTTCTACCAGAACATGATGATTATCTAGATGTTTTCATGAAGACCGTGAAGGATGGGTGGTCGGCCATCACAAGGGGTTGGACTAGAGTCGTGCGTGCCTTCTGCATGGAGGAGGGCACAATATGGGCATTCTGCTTCACCTTGTTCAGCAATCAGAATATATTTCGCCTCTTTCTTTATCGTCTTTAATAGTACAAGTATACAACTATGGTTCATCATTCTTTATTTGGTTCTTATGTAATTCTTGAACATATGTACCTATGAATCGAATAATGCATTGGTTGTTTGAACCTGATGGATATGAATAAAGTTGTAGCATACATTCAAATTCAAATCCAAATCCAGTACAATTTGGAAAAGCAACAATTAAATTACGGTGAAATTACGCTCTCCAGGTTGTTACGGCACACACGGTTGGTAAAACACAAACGTTTGCGATATGCACCATAATCCGAGATGGTTCACAAAGAGGAAACGTGTGCAAGCATGCACACAGTTGCCGTTTGCAAAGCGTGTGCGATGTCAGGCAATATCACAAACGGTGCGGGCAAACTAAACATTTGTGTTAGTTGCCTTATCATACACGATTCACAACCATGAACTGGTTCTGATGAAGTATGCATCGTAAACGTTGCACCACAGAATAGCGTGTGCGATAGTTGTCGTGTACGACGATGTTACAATGGTCCGACGTTTAGTAATCCTATCCGACACTCGTACGATGATTAGCTAATCTTCTTAATGGAGAACTGTTTGTGATGGGCCGCGCATCATACACGTTCTATAATAGTGAACCGTTTGTAATGGGTCGCGCATCGTAAATGTAGCACCATAGAATACTGACTGCGATGGCAAGGCGAGCAGAAACGAGTAGGAGTACTGTAGGGGCCCTATCCCCGACGCTTTCTGGGTCGTGTGGGAAGGACCCCCTATCGCCCACACTCACTTGGCGACAGTTCCAAATGCCGTCACGGAAAGGGGTTTTAAACCATTTGTTTAGGACTGACGCGCACCAGTGAAACTATGTTCTCAGTCAACTTTGCAACTACAATTCATCATCTTTCCAAGAAGGGTCTCATATCGGAGCCTTTTGGCAAGTCCACATAATCAACCATCATTTAATCGTCTATGATTGCTAACACTCACCGCATACACATGCGGAAATTTTTTCAACCGGACACATAGAAAGATAGGGGCTTATAATTTTGCCTCCACATGGTGCTTGCCAAAGATAAAATAAAAGGGAAAAGAGGAAAATACGTTGACTCTTGCATAAAAAGTACATACATAAAGTAAAAGATAGGCCCTTCGCAGAGGGAAGCAGAGGTTGTCATGCGCTTTTTGGTTTGTATGCTTAATATCTTAGTGCAAAAGAACGTCACGTTATATTGCCCCTTATGATAGCAACATTTATTATGCAGTCCGCTGATACGTCTCCAACATATCTATAATTTTTGATTGTTCCATGTTGTTATATTATCAATCTTGTATGTTTTATAATCATTTTATAGTCATTTTATATCATTTTTGGTACTAACCTATTGACATAGTGCCAAGTGCCAGTTTCTGTTTTTCCCTGTTTTTTACATCGCAGAAAATCAATATCAGACGGAGTCCAAATTCCACAAAACTTTACGGAGATTTTTTATGGACCATAAGAAATATGTTGGGCCCTGGTTTCACCTGGGGGGAGTCCCGAGGAGGGGACAACCCACCAGGGTGCGCCAGGAGGCCCAGGCGCGCCCTGGTGGGTTGTGCCCACCTTGGGTGCCCCCAGGACCGCCTCTTTGCTCTATAAATACCCCAAAAATACCAGAACCCTAGGGGAGTGGAAGAAATATTCATCCAGCCGCCGCAGAGTCCAGAACCATCAAAACCAATCTAGACACCATCTCGGATGGGGTTCACCACCTCCATTGGCCTCTCCGATGATGCGTGAGTAGTTCTTTGTAGACCTTCGGGTCCGTAGTTAGTAGCTAGATGGCTTCATCTCTCTCTCTCTCTCTCTCTCTTGATTCTCAATATAATGGTCTCTTGGAGATCCATACGATGTAACTCTTTTTGCAGTGTGTTTGTTGGGATCTGATGAACTTTGAGTTTATGATCAGTGACGGTGTCCTGGACTAGGGGGTACTCACCACGTCATCTCCCGATCTATTAGATTGGGCCGAGGAACCCCGTGGCCGTATACTCATGGGCCAGTTCGGACGGCTACCGCATACAAGGAAGATTCCACAAGACTTGGCGATCAAGACAAGGACTTCTCCCCACCGGCGTATTCGGCTTGGACTCTTGTTATCCTAGGCCTCTGGTGCATTATATAAACCGAGGCCAGGCTAGTCGATAGAATCAACTCCATACACAACAATCATACCATAGACTAGCTTCTAGGGTTTAGCCTCCTTGATCTCGTGGTAGATCTACTCTTGTACTACCCATATCATCAATATTAATCAAGCAAGAGTAGGGTTTTACCTCCATCGAGAGGGCCCGAACCTGGGTAAAACAAAGTGTCCCCTGTCTCCTGTTACCATCCGGCCTAGACGCACAGTTCGGGACCCCCTACCCGAGATCCACCGGTTTTGACACCGACATTGGTGCTTTCATTGAGAGTTCCGCTGTGTGATCGACAAAAGGATCGATGGCTCGCCTGCAGATCAACTGCGACTTCGGCATCTTCGTCACCAGCTCGACTGGTCACCTTGGTTCGATCAAGAATTGTGCCCCGTGTTCGGATCACCATGTCCAGACGAGGGCCTTCATCAAACATCAACTCCGATCTCTATCAAGATCACGGAGGAATCATCTATGGAGCTCGGGGGCTCAACGTCAACATTGCCTTCAAGCGACCGTGCTGTTTTTCTAGACAACGAACTCGTATCTTCCACCACCACCTCCTCGAGTATCGCTTTGACGATCGCTTTGGTGGAATTGTGCGGAATTGAGTCTACAACAACCCTGGAAAATTTCGTCGAGTTCCGATGGAGGAATCTCTGGCAATCCACGATATACCGGAGCCCTGTCAAATCTGAACGGGAATTTGGATGAGTTTAGGGCGTGGTGTCCAGCTTCTAGCTCGGACGTCCTTTGGAAGATCCAACCGTTGATCGGCTGCGGAATTCCTATATCTACCACCTCTCAAAATTTCGGCTCGATCCGACCGTCCAAACTCCGGGAACCTTCCGATTAGTGCATCACTTTTCGGATCTGTTTTCTGCGCGAAAACGAATCCGACCCGAGTTCATCTTTTTTATGAACAGGATTTCGGACATCCCTTTTGAAGGAAGTTTTGTATGGGGTGTCAAACCAGTCCGGCAATATTACTCCACGGCTGCCGACCTGTGCTAGACACGGCGTCACTTTGTTGAGCCGAGCTCAACTTCTTCGGATCATCAGCTCGGCCAGCCGAACAAGAGCCCGGCATCGCGAAGGATAAACCATCACCAACATCGCCGCCCCATGGATTACACGGAGCGGGCATACCGGCATCGCCGCACGGTCGCTTCATCAAGCCGGCATCGACCACGTCACGACCTGCATTGACAGGGCCGCACAATTGCTTCTTCAAGCTGGTGTCCATCACGCCGACCTGCTTCGACTCATCGGCTGACATCGAGGCTTCGACATCTCGGCTGGACCGGGGGCTCCATCATCTCTTCATCAACCTACTCCGGTAACGGGCGTGCGGATCGAGTCCCAATTTTGGGAATCACCTTCCTTCGGATTGCTACAATAAATAAACCAGGTGCTATTAATCCCAGTATTTTTTGCTTGTTTGGGTTCATTTTTCCCAAGAAATTATTACTCTGGTTTGTCCGTCATATGTACACAGGTCTATCAAATGGTGGCTGCATTAACGACAGTCGCATGGTGGTTCGGTCAGTTTCCGTACATAGTCCGGCGAACGCCGCACTCGGAGCTCGGACCGACCTGCGAATTCAGGCTTTGCCACGCCTTTACCGCATCACGCCGACGCCCTACATCGACTTGACTTCGGCGCCAGGCCATATTTCTTCTATTCCTCACTTTGCATAAATTATTTATTATGCAACATTTTTTTAATTATCATTATTACTATTATCTCCGGTTTGCACTATTTTTTGTGCACATGAAAATGATCCGGGGACTTCGGCGTCACTCTGCCGGTCTGCATTGACCGTGCTATGTCACCACTTCGGAGTGCCGAGCTCTTCGCTCCACCACCTCGGGACCGGCTTGGGGGATGGCACCTTGTCCCGCATCAAGCTCGGACCGCGTCATCAATACCGAACACATTAACCAGCTAAGTTGCCTTCATGCTCAAAGTTTTAAATTTTTAACTTGTGTTCGGCTCGACCAAGCATTATACTTTTTTGGAAAAAAGTTGCTTGTAAAATTTTTTCCTTGTCCAAACTTTGTTTGTGACGTGCAAATTCAAATACCCAATTCATTTGGGGGCTTCCTTCATGAAGCTTTTTTCCTCTTGCATATGATTATACTTGTACGGCTTCGTTCCTTGTTCGTGTACTATGCCACAATATGCACCACATTGACTTAAGTGATTTGCAAGCTGGGTTGCCTCGCTCCTGTGTTTACCCCTACGTTCCCGATTGTTCGGCTAGGGAGTAAAGGGAGCACCTCTGCGATTGTCACGATCGGGTCGCTCGAGCCGGACCTCAGACCGGATGAAGCCGAAAGCTAGCGCTCTTATAGTTATTCAATGATGGTTGGCACACAACGGAACTCATGAGTACAAAAAATCTATTGCACAAGCCTCATAATAACAATGAGCACCGAAGAAAGGTATCGGTGGGGGTACTATTTTCTTTGAAGATGCTTCTTACACTTCACGGTAATATAGCATAAGTTCCCTGAGCGCGCTTTGTCTGTTACAGCCTTATGGCCTGATTGCCTGGTTATTCGAAACACCGTCGATATTCTCGACCGATGGAGTACATAACACTTTTCGGTCCTTGACCGAAGAGGGAGAAGCTGGCGGTCGGTTAAGACGCGTTTAAAGTTCGGTTGAACATAGATATGATATAAGTACTTCGGTACATGAAATCATTCTTTCACCCAAGTCACTTGGGGGATCTTAAATTTATATGAGCTATTTTATAGTAAATGTGTTTTCTTCTTGGTCGTTGCAAAGTCTTTTTCTATCGCTCCTTTTTCGACGTGAGTGTGTGGTCAATAGCCAGCCGTAGGCTGACCCGCTTGAAGTCTTGAGATCGGATGTGTAATGTTAAAGCACGACAGAAGCACTCTTTTTTTTCTAAAAACCAATTTTCGGATTGGCACCGAACACTTGATATTGTTCGGACGTCATGTTTTTACTGACGTTTCTTGGTTTTCCAAGCTTTTTGGCACTTTTAAACTATTTGTACTTTTCCAGCATTAGTCTCGCAGTGCAACCCGGACACCTTTAGGGATTCGGCAAAAACATTCTCAGATATTGCTATATATGCATCGGTTTCGAATTGTGTCTTCGGTCAATAGTTGGGTTGCCCGGCTCCTGCACTTGCTTCCTATGTTCCGTTTTGTTCGGCTAGGCGTGCAAAGGGAGAACCACTGCGATTGTGCTTCTAGCTCACATGGTTAAGCACCTTAGTGGAGAAAGCCGAAAACTGACTGTCACAATAAGCGTAAACTGGTCAGCGATCCGATGACTATGACGGGCCATTCATAACATTGGCCGAAGTGTTTACGGCTTGACCTCGACTGTCGCCGAACACTACCGGGGGCTATTAACTGGCCTCCCAAACTAAATCCTCGATATTTTGCTCTTACATTCGAGCTGAGGTTTCATGATCATGCTTAGCATGAAAACCCAAAGAAAGGAACCGATAGCGGGACTATTTTCTTTGGAATACATTTCTTCTGTTAAACAGTAATATAACATATCTCTCTGCGTACCTTTGTTTATAAAACCGTGTGGCCAGATTGCCTTGTTTGTCGTAAATCTTTGCCCTCATAAAGGCTTTATAAAGTAGGACAAACACTCCTCGGCTACTGGCCAAGGAGGTGGAAGCCGATGGTCGGTCAACAAAGTTTTGTACAATGCGGATCCGAGCATTAATGACGTAAAGTACTTGGATACATGGAGTCATTACACATAATTTGTGATTTTACTATGGATATTTATCCTTAATTCGGCCACCCGTGCCCACATTAAGGCTCGGGGGCTACTGGGCTTCGGGCTTATTATTTACAAATATTAAAGGGGCACATTGATCCCCTGATCTGGTGTTGCCACCCGACCAGTGTCTCGGGGGCTACTGCATTGCTTGTCCAATGCAGAAAATTTTATGTGCAATATAGTTTCCGAGGAGATTTTGATCCTCAGGTTGGTCGGCCGCACCCAACCCGAGTCTTGAGGACTGAGCACGCCGCTTTTGTGTCCCGAAGTATTCTGCCGAGCTAGGACTTGATCCTCAGGTCGATTTTGCAAATCAACCTGAGTCTCAGCGGCTACTGGGATCAGCGGTCTTATGTCATCCTTCATGTGCATCTCGGGTTTTAGACCGATACACACCTTGAGGGCTACTGGCTATATATCTCGGCAGAGAATAAATTGCACCAATAAAAAATATTGACAAAAAATCGGCCCATAGTCGGGGTGGTGCACCACCTCGGAAGCAGTCCGGCATAAAGCTCGGGAGCTAGTGGCTGGCTCCATAGAGGGCATTTCCGGCATTAAGCTCGGCTAAACTCCTTCAACTTTTTTGAACCAAGGTGATATGACACCTCGGATATAGTCCGGCGTTGGAGCTGGGACATTGTCCGGCGTTGGAGCTTGGACATAGTCCGGCGTTGGAGCTCGGATACATTCCAGCGTTGGAGCTCGGAAGCGGTCCGGCATTGGTGCTCGGCCGCAAAAGATACCTCGAATGCAGTCCGGCGTTAGAGCTCGGACGCAAGAGGACACTGCCTCCCGGGAACAACTTCAAACCCGAGGTGTGGCACAAAAATAACAAGGCATTGATAATGGCTGGAAACTTAAAGGGGCTCCTCGGATACCCGACATGTAAACTCGCCGGATGCATTTCGGTGATCCTCAAGATCGAAGATAAAGAAGATTTGTTGAACCAGTTTTCAAGACCGGCAACCGAAGATGAAGAAGAGTTCGGAAGAATCGAGGAGCGTCCCTAACTTGAAGACCAGTTCAGGGGGCTACTGACGATGTCCTGGAGTAGGGGGTACTCACCACGTCGTCTCCCGATCTATTAGATTGGGCCGAGGACCCCCGTGGCCGTATACTCATGGGCCAGTTCGGATGGCTACCGCATACAAGGAAGATTCCACAAGACTTGGCGATCAAGACAAGGACTTCTCCCCACCAGCGTATTCGGCTAGGACTCTTGTTATCCTAGGCCTCCGGTGCATTATATAAACCGAGGCCAGGCTAGTCGATAGAATCAACTCCATACACAACAATCATACCATAGGCTAGCTTCTAGGGTTTAGCCTCCTTGATCTCGTGGTAGATCTACTCTTGTACTACCCATATCATCAATATTAATCAAGCAGGAGTAGGGTTTTACCTCCATCGAGAGGGCCCAAACCTGGGTAAAACAAAGTGTCCCCTGTCTCCTGTTACCATCCGGCCTAGACGCACAGTTCGGGACCCCCTACCCGAGATCCACCGATTTTGACACCGACAATCAGTCATATCTTTTTATATCCATGAAAGTTATTTGAGTTTCTTTGATCTATTATATGCATGATCTCTTATAGCCTCATATTTATTCTCCGATATTTGGGTTTTGTTTGGCCAACTTGATCTATTTATCTTGCAATGGGAAGAGGTGCCCGGTAGTGGGTTCGATCTTACGATGCTTGATCCCAGTGATAGAAAGGGAACCGACACGTATGTATTGTAGCTACTAAGGATAAAAAGATGGTATCTATATCTACGCAATAGATAAACGGATATTTTCTACATCATGTCATCGTTCTTATTGCATTACTCCATTTTTCCATGAACTTAATACACTAGATGCATGCTTGATAGCGGACGATGTGTGGAGTAATACTAGTAGATGCAAGCAGGAGTCGGTCTACTAATCATGGACGTGATGCCTATGTAATGATCATTGCCTGGATATCGTCATAATTATTTGAGGTTCTATCAATTGCCCAACAGTAATTTGTTTACCCACCGTTTGCTATTTTTCTCGAGAGAAGCCACTCGTGAAACCTACGGCCCCGGGTCTTCTTTCTCATATATTTGCTTGCGATCTAATTTTCCTTTGCATTTTTATTCAGATCTATTAAACCAAAAATACAAAAATACTTTGATGCACTTTATTTTATTTGAGATCTATTATTTCAATCTATTACAATCTCTGGCATCGTTACCCGAAAGGGATTGACAACCCCTTTAACACGTCGGTTTGCGAGGTGTTGTTATCTGTGTGCAGGTGTTGTTTATGTTGTGTTGCTTGGTTCTCCTACTGGTTCGATAACCTTGGTTTCTTCACTGAGGCGTCACTATGCTGCATCATCCCTTCCTCTTTGGGGAAATACCGACGTAGTCCTAACAAACAGGAGCTTTTCTGGCGCTATAGTCAGAGAGCAATCATCCGCCGCTTTTATTACTTTGCCATCACAATTTTGTACAACGCTCAATTTTCTCTTACACTAAATGTTCAAACACATTTAGAAGAAATTTGTATTGCCTTATTGCACCGATGACAACTTACTTGAAGGATCTTGCTCAATCCATAGGTAGGTATGGTGGACTCTCAAAATATTGATTTGGGTTTAAGGGCTTTTGGGTGCACAAGTAGTATCTCTACTTAGTGCGGAATTTTTGGCTAGCAAAGATATTGGGCAAGCACCACATGTTGAAGGATCTATGACAATATAACTTCTATGTGAATATGAACAAACATAAATCATTAAGTTGTCTTCCTTGTCCAACGTCAACAATTTTGGCATATAAAATTTGGTAGGGGCTCACAATCATAAAAGATGTCCAAGATAGTGTATTTGCATGTGAATCTTCTCTTCCCTTATTAATTTTTCATTAGTTGCATCATTGACTAATGTTATGTTTGTCAACTTTCAACAAATTTTACTACTTGTACTTTTCCTTATGTGATGTCATTACTTACCATAAGATTAGCATATGATCTTTTTCATTATCTTTTTTTATTTTGATTGCAACATAAAAGTAAAGAAACAAAACTCAGCTAAACTTTATTATATAACTTTCACTCGATTACGTAGAAGGATAGATCACTAAACTAACACACACAAATATATCATGCTAAATTTTTTTCAACTAAATTATAAGATAACTAAAGATCGAACTAAGATAGGTAAAGGTAATAAAAGTGGTGGAGCTTGGCAAAACCCAAGGGGAGTGCCCATACCCGTAACTCAAGTCTCCTTTGGTGGGGAACATGATGGTGGAGGTGGTGATGAGGTAGTAGCGAGCTTATCCTCTGATTTCCAGGGCAGCGGCTCACCATCAAAAGTGGATGCACGAGTTTCCTGGGTCCTGCAAATGGCAGCTAAACTCATACCTTTAAATCTTGCCTCATATCCAAGGACTTGATTTTGGAGATCATAGACTTGGCTTTGCAGAAAGTTGATTTGCTCGTTGAGGGTGAAGATGATGTCCTTCATGGAACGGCCATCCACCATGTTATCACGGGTGAATTTCGTGATCATGGAGTGATTGACACTGACTCCATACTCCACCATCCCCTGGAACTTGAAGATGTCTTGTTCCACCACCTCGAGCCTGGCCTCCATGCTCCCCGTCCTCTTGGGCCCCTGAACATCCGGATGTGGAGCACCCCCGCACGTATCTCAATGGCTTGAGGGTGCTTTATCACCTCCGACAAGTACGAGTTGATGACCTTCTCAAAGAACTTGTCCTTGGAGGAGCTTGGTGGAGCCATGGCGATCTAGATCTAAACAAAAAACAGCATGAAACAAGAACACAAGATTTCTTCGTGATATGGCGGTCAATACGTTCGGGGGGTATATAATGATTTTTTTTATCTTGGGAAACAAGCAAAACGGAAGGAAAATGGAGTCGGGAAGGTTCCCGAGGGGGCACAATGCACCAGGGCGCCCCAGGAAGGGCAGGCGCGCCCTGGTGTACCGTGCCCACCTCGGTTGCCTTCCTGGTTGTTTCTTATTTTCCTAATTTTTCTAATATTCAAAAACTGACAGCATTTTTTTTGCTGATTTTTTGGAGTCCGTTTACTTACCGTATCACGTACCTCCTCTTTTTCAAGGTTCTGGAGTGTTTTGGAAGGTTTCTTTTATGTGTTCCTCCGGTGTCATGGTTTGGATAATATTGGTTTCAACATTAATAGGCGTACCTGAGATATAGTGTTTAATTCTTTGCCCATTGACGACCTTCGGGTTAGTGCCTTCGGCATTATTGATTTTAATGGCTCTAGAACGATAAACCTCTTTGATAATGTAAGGTCCTTCCCATTTGGAAAAAAGTTTTCCTGCAAAAAACTAAAACGAGAGTTGTACAAAAGAACATGTTCACCAACTTTGAATTCCCTCTTTTGGATTCTTTTGTCATGCCACCTTTTAACTTTTTCTTTAAATAATTTGGAATTTTCATAAGCTTGGGTTCTCCATTCATCTAGGGAGCTAATATCAAATAACCTCTTTTCACCGGCAAGTTTGAAGTCATAATTGAGTTCTTTAATTGCCCAATATGCTTTATGTTCTAACTCAAGAGGCAAATGACAAGCTTTATCCACCTCAATACCTCGTTCAAAAATTCTATGTCCCAAGATAATACCTTCATTAACCATAAAGTGGCACTTCTCCCAATTCAAGACAAGATTAGTATGTTCACATCTCGACAAAACTCGATCAAGGTTGCTTAAGCAATCATCAAAATAAGTTCCGTAAACGAAAAAATCATCCATGATAATCTCAACAATCTTTTCAAAAAAATCAGAGAATATAGCAGTCATACATCTTTGAAAGGTAGCAGGTGCATTGCATAAACTAAAAGGCATAATCTATAAGCAAAAGTACCAAAAGGTCATGTAAAAGTAGTTTTTTCTTGATCCTCTTGTGACACAGGTATTTGAGAAAAACTAGAATAACCATCTAGAAAGCAAAAGTGTATATGTTTTGATAGTCTTTCTAGCACTTGATCAATAAAAGGCAGAGGGTAATGATCTTTTCTAGTAGCTTTATTTAATTTTCTAAAATCAATTACCATTCTATAGCCAATAACAATTCTTTGTGGAATAAGTTCATTTTTATCATTAGGAACAACAGTAATACCTCCCTTCCTTAGGGACACAATGAACGGGACTTACCCATCTACTATCAACTATGGGATAGATTATACCTGCTTCCAGAAGCTTTAGTATTTCAGTTCTTACCACTTCTTTCATCTTAGGATTCAAACATCGATGGTGATCAACAACGGGTTTAGCATCAGGTTCCATATTAATCTTGTGTTGACATAGAGTGGAACTAATGCCCTTAAAATCATCAAGAGTGTATCCAATAGCAGCACGGTGCGTCTTCAGAATTTTCAATAATCTTTCTTCTTCATGTTCTGAAAGGTTAGCACTAATAATAACAGGATACATCTTTTTCTCATCAAGATAAGCACACTTCAAAGTGTCTGGCAATTGCTTTAATTCAAACACAGGATCACCTTTAGGTGCAGGAGGACCTCCTAGAGTTTCAATAGGCAAATTGTGTTTAAGCAGAGGTTGTTGTTCAAAGAAAATTTTATCTATTTCATTTCTTTCACGCAAGTGCATATAATTTTCATGGTCTAGCAAATATATATCTAGTGGATCAGTAGGAGGCATAGCAATAGAAACAAGACCAATTATTTCATCCTTACTAGGTAATTCTTTCTTATGAGGTTGTCTACTAAACTTAGAGAAATTAAACTCATGAGAATCATCACCAAAGCTAACACTGATGTTTTTTATGGCAATCTATAGTAGCATTGACAGTGTTCAAGAAAGGTCTACCAAAAATAATGGGACAAAAGTCATCTTGTGGGGAACCAAGAACTAGAAAAGCAGTTGGATATTTTATTTTCCCACGCAAGACTTCAACATCTCTAATAATCCCAAGTGGTGTGATGGTGTCTCTATTAGAAAGTTTAATAGTAACATCTATGTCTTCTATTTCAGCAGGTGCTATATAATCCATAATTTCTTGGTATAAGGTAAAAGGGATAGCACTCACGCTAGCACCTAAGTCACATAAACCATGATAACAATGATCTCCTATTTTAACTAAGACAACAGGCATGCCAACAACAGGTCTATGTTTATCTTTTTCATCGGGTTTGGCAATTCTAGCAACTTCATCACAGAAATAAATAACATTCCCATCAATATTTTCTACCAACCGATCTTTAACCATAGCAACACTAGGTTCTACTTTAATTTTCTCAGAGGGTTTAGGTGCTTTAATATTACTTTTGCGAACCACAGTTGACACCTTAGAATGTTCCTTTATCCTAACAAGGAAATGTGGTTTCTCAAAATAAGCAGTAGGCACAACTAGATCAACATTGTAAATAATAGTTTCATCTTTAGCTTTAACTGATTCTTTAATTTCTTCTTTAATAGGGGGGTGATATTTACACCACTTCTCCTTAGGGAGATCAACATGAGTAGCAAATGATTCACAAAAACAGGCTACTATCTCAGGGTCAAGTCAATATTTAGTGCTAAACTTGTGAAAAGCATAGGTATTCATAAAAGATTTAACACAGTCATACTCAAGCATAATACGTGACTCTTTACCTTCGTCGAGTTCCCAATCTTCATAGTTGTGTTTAATTCTTTCTAAAAGATCCCACCTGAATTCAATAGTCTTATTCATGAAAGAACCAGTATCAAGCATGGATTGATCATCACGAGAAAGCTAAGGATAAAAGTTCCAAATAATAATTTCTCTCGAGAGCTCATGATTGGGGCATGAACATAACATTGACTTAAGCCTCCCCCAAGCTAGAGCGATACTTTCTCCTTCATGAGGCCAAAAATTATATATATAATTTCGATCACGATGAATTAGATGCATAGGATAAAAATTTTGGTGAAATTCCAATATCAATCGATTCCAGTTCCAAGATCCAATATCATCGCATAGCCTATACCATGTCAATGCTTTTCCCTTCAAAGATAAAGGGAAAACCTTCTTCTTAACTTCATCTCCGGGTAAAGCTGCAAGCTTAAATAATCCACAAATTTCATCCACATGTATCAAGTGCATATCAGGATGTTTTGTTCCATCTCCTGCATAAGGATTAGCTAGCAGTTGTTCTATCATACCTGAAGGAATTTGATGTCTACTACACAACTTGTTCTTGTAGACTCATGTTGGGCCTCCAAGCGCAGAGTTTTGTAGGATAGTAGCAAATTTCCCTCAAGTGGATGACCTAAGGTTTATCAATCCATGGAAGTTGTAGGATGAAGATTGTCTCTCTCAAACAACCCTGCATCAAATACAAGAAATCTCTTGTGTCCCCAACACACCCAATACAATGGAAAATTGTATAGGTGCACTAATTTGGCGAAGAGATGGTGATAAAAGTGTAATATGGATGGTACAAATATATTTTTATAATCTGAATAAATAAAAACAGCAAGGTAGCAAATAGAAAACGAGCACAAAAATGGTATTGCAATGCTTGAAAATGAGGCCTAGGGTTCGTACTTTCGCTAGTGCAATCTCTCAACAATGCTAATCTAATTGGATCATATAACCATCCCTCAAAGTGCGATGAAGAATCACTCCAAAGTTCCTATCTAGCGGAGAACATAAGAAGAAATTGTTTGTAGCTATTCTTTCCGATCGATCTATCCAATAGTTCATACTAAAATAACACCAAGTTATTCTTTCCGATCGATCTATCAAGAGTTCGTATTAAAATAACACTAAGTTATTCTTTCCGATCGATCTATCAAGAGTTCATACTAAAATAACATCAAAGCAAATTCGGATTCATAATACTTAATCCAACACAAACAATCTCAAAGAGTGCTCCAAAATTTCTACCGTAGAAACAAAAGACGAGAACATGGATCAACACATATGCAGAGATTACCCCAATGTCCCCTCGGGAATCCGCGAGTTGAGTGCCAAAACATATCTCAAGTGAATCAATATAACACCCCATTGTCACCACGGCTATTCATATGCAAAACATATACCAAGTGCTCTCAAATCCATAAAAGTATTCAAACTGATAAAATGTAATCTCAAAGGGAAAACTCGATTCATCACAACAAGATACAGAGGGGAAACACCATATGATCCGACTACATTAACAAAGCCCACGATACATCAAGATCATGAAATCTCAAGAACACGAGAGAGAGAGAGAGAGAAAGAGATATTAAACACATAGCTACTAGAACAAACACTCAACCCCGAGGGTGGACTACTCCCTCCTCGTCGTGGTGGTCGCCGGGATGATGAAGATGGCCAACGATGATGATTTCCCCCTCCGGCAGAGTCCCGAAAGGGGGTCTAGATTGGTTTTCGGTGGCTACAAATCCTTGTGGTGATGGAACTTCTGATCTAGGTTAACCCCAAGGGTTTTTGGAATGTTTGGTGATTTATAGGGCAAAGAGGGGGTCCGAGAGGCCATCGAGGTGCGCACAACCCACCTGGGCGCGCCTGGGCCCCCAGGCACGCCCTGGTGGGTTGTGCCCCCCTCGGGGCACCCCCCAGGTGCTGCTCTGGCCCACTGGATGTCCTTTGGTCCATAAAAATCCACAAAAAGTTTCGTGGTGTTTGGACTCCGTTTGATATTGATTTCCTGCAATGTAAAAAACAAGCAAAAAAACAGCAACTGGCACTGGGCACTGGGTCAACAGGTTAGTCCCAAAAAATGATATAAAGTTGCTATAAAATGATTGTAAAACATCCAAGAATGATAATATAACAGCATGAATACTTCATAAATTATAGATACGTTGGAGACGTATCAGCATCCCCAAGCTTAATTCCTACTCGTC
The DNA here is from genome assembly GCF_056163025.1 of Triticum urartu. NCBI lineage: Eukaryota > Viridiplantae > Streptophyta > Magnoliopsida > Poales > Poaceae > Triticum > Triticum urartu. Next base: position 405,957,563 of record NC_141873.1, read on the forward strand.
CTCGAGTAGGTAAATGAGAAAAGAAATAATTTATGAAGTGTGAATGCTAGCAAAGTGCACAAGATTGATCAATGACAATTTCAATCACTTTTCCTTGCATCATAACAGAAATTCATTCTTATAAAACTTGTCATGTTAAAGTAGCAATCAATTCACATGTTAAGGTTTAAAAATGAATTCTCTTGAAACTCAACAACCTATGTTCTTAGTCACCAAGCAATTGTAATTCAACTTATTCAATGGAGTTCAAGTAAGAGCTCCACATACTCAACCATCATATAGTCTTCTATGATTGCTAACACTCACCGCATACACATGAGCAAAACGTTTCAACCGGACACATAGAAAGATAGGGGCTTATAATTTCGCCTCCCAATGTATTCACCTCAAGGGTGATGTCAACAATAATAACTCATGCTACCCATATCCAACTGGATATATGTGCCTAGATCTTTCCTCGCCACATGATGCTTGCCAAAAGAGAAAAATAAAAAGGAATAGAGAGAAAAACTTTGAATCTTACATGAAAGTAAATACATAAAAGTAAAATATAGGCCCTTCGTAGAGGGAAGCAGAGGTTGTCATGCGCTTATTTGTTTGTATGCTCAACCCCTTGGTGCAAAATAATGTCATGTTATATTGCCCCTTATGATAGCAACCTTTATTATGCAGTATGTCGCTTTTATTCTTTGCCATCACAAGTTCATACAATGCTCAATTTTCTCTTACACTAAATGATCTAACACTTTTAGAAGCAATTTTTATTGCCTTATTGCACCGATGACAACTTACTTGAAGGATGTTGCTCAATCCTTAGGTAGGTATGGTGGACTCTTGAAAATAAGATTTGTCTTTAAGGGTCTTTGGATGCACAAGTAGTATCTCTACTTGGTGCGCAATTTTTGGCTAGCAAGGATGGGGGGAAAGCACCACATGTTGAAGGATCTATGACCATATAACTTCTATGTGAATATGAACAAACATAAACTATTATGTTGTCTTCCTTGTCCAATGTCAACAATTTTGGCATACAATATTTTGATGGGGGATCACAATCACAAAAGATTTCCAAGATAGTGTATTTGCATGTGAAAGTTCTCTTCCTTATACTAATTATTCATGAATTGCTTGCATGACCAATATTGTGATTGTCAAGCTTCAAAAGATTTCACTTTCTAAACCCAATGTGAAGCTACCACTAGGCATGATATGAACATCTACTTTCATCTTCATTATATTCAATTTATTCAACAATTTACTCATAGGATATAAGTGAACCACAAGAGTAAATGACAAGCTACTCCAAAAAGATATAAGTGAAGATCAAACGAGTAGTTAAGTAAATGGATAGCTATTTGAGGACTCTCTCTTATTTAAAAACTTTCAGATCTAAGTATCTTATTAAAACAGCAAGCAAAACAACAAAATTACATTCCAAGAATAGCACAACTCATGTGAAGAAGCAAAAATTTAGGCTCAACCGATACTAACCGATAATTGTTGATGAAGAAAGGTGGGATGCCTACCGGGGCATCCCCAAGCTTAGATGCTTGAGACTTCTTGAAATATTATCTTGGGGTTCCTTGGGCATCCCCAAGCTTGAGCTTTTGTGTCTCCTTAATTCCTCTCATATCACGGTTTTCCTAAATCTCAAAAACTTCATACACACAAAACTCAAGAAGAACTTGTGAGATACGTTAGTATAAATCAATGCAAAAACTTTATCACTCTCTACTGTAGCAAATCACTAAAATTATTATTTAACATTGCATACTAAATGCCTCAGCATATTTAACACTCCTATCCTCAAATAGATTCATTTAACAAGCAAACATATGCAAACATAACAACAATCTGCCAAAATAGTACAGTCTATAAAGAATGCAAGAGTATCAATACTTATTTAACTCCAAAAATTATGAAAATTTAAAACACTGTAGAAAGTTTATCAGAGCTTGATATGCAAAAAAATTCAGCATTTTATCACATTCTGACTTTTCTAGGGAATTTTTGCAACAGCGGTAAACTTTTTGTTTTGAAATAGCAACTCATATACTTGCAAAATAAGGGTGTCGAAACCAACGAGGAGCAGAAGGAAATGTCAAGTGGTTTTCGGTAAGGTATTTTCTGCAAGCACTGAAATAGTCGGTAATAGGTAGTTTGGTAGCAAGATAATTTGTAATGGACAAGTAACGGTAACGGTAAATAAAGTGCAGCAAGGTAGCCCAATCCTTTTGTGGCAAAGGACAGGCCAAAACGGTCTCTTATAATAAATAAAGCATTCTTGAGGGCACATGGGAATTTCATCTAGTCACTTTCATCATGTTGGTTTGATTTGCGTTTGCCACTTTGATAATTTGATATGTGGGTGGACCGGTGCTTGGTTGTTGTTCTTACTTGAACAAACCTCCCACTTATGATTAACCCCCTCGCAAGCATCCGCAACTATGAGAAAAGTATTAAGATAAAATCTAACCATAGCATTAAACATTTGGATCCAAATCGGTCCCTTAAGAAGTAGCGCATAAACTAGGGTTTAAGCCTCTGTCACTCTAGCAACCTATCATCTAATAACTACTCCACAATGCATTCCCTTAGGCCCAAAGATGGTGAAGTGCCATGTAGTCGACGTTCACATGACACCACTAAGGGAATCACAACATACATATCATCAAACTATCAAACACATATCAAGTTCACATGATTAATTGCAACATGATTTCTCTTGTGGCCTCAAGAACAAAAGTAACTACTCACAAATGATAATAATTCTCAAGATTAGAGGGGTATTAAATAGCATAATGGATCTGAACATATAATCTTCCACCAAATAAACCATATAGTAATCAACACTAGTAGTCACTCACATGTACCAATCTGAGGTTCTGGTACAAAGATTGAACACAAGAGATGAACTAGGGTTTTTGAGGAGATGGTGCTGTTGAGGACGTTGATGGAGATTGGTGATACGTCCATTTTGCATCATGTTTTCTTACTGTTATTTATAATGTTTTTATCCATAATAATGCTTTTGGAGTAATTCTAATGTCTTTCTCTCATAATTTGCAAGGTACACACCAAGAGGGAGAATTCCGGCAGCTGGAAATCTGGACCTGGAAAAGCTATGTCAGGCCACCTATTCTGCACAACTCCAAACAAGCTAAAACTTCACGGAGATTTTTTATGGAATATTTAAGAATTATTGGAGCAAATAACTACCAGAGGGGGCCCACCAGGTGGGCACAACCCACCTTGGCGTGCCCTGGTGGGTTGTCCCCTCCTCGGCCCACCTCCGGTGCCCATCTTTTGGTGTATAAGTCATTTTGACCTAGAAAAAATAAGGAGAGGACTTTCGGGATGAAGCACCGCCGCCTTGAGGTGGAACTTGGGAAGGAGCACTTTTGCCCTCTGGCGGAGCGATTCCACCGGGGGAACTTCCCTCCCGGAGGGGGAAATCATCATCATCATCACCAACAACTCTCCCATCTTGGGGAGGGAAATCTCCATCAACATCTTCAACAGCACCATCTCCTCTCAAACCCTAGTTCATCTCTTGTGTTCAATCTTGTTACCGGAACTATAGATTGGTGCTTGTGGGTGACTAGTAGTGTTGATTACATCTTGTAGCTGACTACTATATGGTTTATTTGGTGGAAGATCATATGTTCAGATCCAATATGCTATTTAATACCCCTCTGATCATGAGCATGTTTATCATTTATGAGTAGTTACCTTTGTTCTTGAGGTCACGGGAGAAATCATGTTGCAAGTAATCATGTGAATTTGATATGTGTTCGATATTTTGATAGTATGTATGTTGTGATTCCCTTAGTGGTTTCATGTGAACGTCGACTACATGACACTTCACCATATTTGGGACTAAGGGAATGCATTGTGGAGTAGCAATTAGATGATGGGTTGCGAGAGTGATAGAAACTTAAACCCCAGTTTATGCGCTATTTCGTAAGGGACCGATTGGACCCAAAAGTTTAATGTTATGGTTAGAATTTTTTCTTAATACTTTTCTCTTAGTTGTGAATGCTTGCGGGAGGGTTAATCATGACTAGGAGGTTTGTTCAAGTAAGAACAACACCTAAGCACCGGTCCACCTACATATCAAATTATCAAAGTAGCGAACATGAATTAAACCAACATGATGAAAGTGACTAGATGAAATTCTAGTGGACCCTCAAGAATGCTTTGCTTATCATAAGAGACCGTTTTGGCCTGTCCTTTGCCTCAAAAGGATTGGGCTACCTTGCTGCACTTTTTTTACTACTATCGTCACTTGCTCGTTACAAATTATCTTGCTATCAAACTACTCTGCTACTTACAACTTCAGCACTTGCAGACATTACCTTACTGAAAAACTACTTGTCATTTCCTTCTGCTCTCGTTGGGTTCGACACTCTTACTTATCGAAAATAGCTACATTTGATCCCCTATACTTGTGGGTTGTCAAGGCTATTTTCTGGCGCCGTTGCCGGGGAGTGAAGCATCTTTGGTATGTGGAATTTGGTAAGGAAACATTTATATAGTGTTCTGAAATTTATTCTCACTTGTTACTATGGAAAACAATCCTTTGAGGGGTTTGTTCAAGGTATCTTCACCTCGTTCAGAACCACAATTAGCTACCCCTCAACCTACTGCACCTACTAAAAATATTGAATATGAAATTCCTTCGGTTATGATAGAACAACTGCTAGCTAATCCTTATGCAGGAGATGGAACTGAACATCCTGATATGCACTTGATATATGTAGAACAAGTTTGTGGATTGTTCAAGCTTGCAGGTTTACCCGAAGATGAAGTTATGAAGAAGGTGTAACATCCTTTTTCAATTTGGAATGTTATACATTAGATCATCAATGCATATCATATTTTATTTTGCATTTGGTTGATCCTAGAAATTTTACGCAACTCAAGGACCCATAGAGAGAATTGGGGATTTCGTTATTTTCATATTTGAGTTCTCTCAAATTTTGAGAATAGGATCATCTGATTTTATTTATTTTATCATCAATTATTTCTATTACAAAAATATGAGAGAGGGAATAAAATGACTTTCCCAAAATAAAGAAATATTGAGGATTTAATAATAAAGTCAAATAAGATTTTATTTCGGAGTTTTTCGGTGTTTTATTTGAATTTAGGAAAAATATGCGTTTTTCAAAATTGCATTTAGGTCCCAAGTAAATGTTCACCTTGTGAGGCTTGATTTTAGAAGCCCGTGAAAATTTATTTCAGAATTTTTGGAGTCCATTTTGTATTTATTTTTATTTTTCTTCCGAGCGGAATAATTTTAAAAAAACGAACCGACCTACGGGCCGTGTCCGACTAGGACTCCGGCCCGAGGGGGGCCTTTATAAGCCGGGGCAGCCCACCCCGAGGGAAACCCTAGCCAGCCCCATCCCAGCCGCTGCCGCCGCCCTAGCCGCCGCCAGAATCCCGCCGCCGAGGTTCGTCGTGCCTCGTTTTCTGTGCTGAAAAAAAAGAGAAAAAAAATATCAGCGTTCGTCGTTTTTATTTTTCTCAAATTAAATCCGCGATTTTTCTGATCGCGATTCCTGATCCGATTTTCTTTTTAGTTTAACTTTTCGCTCGTTTATCGGAATCGGGCGATTCAAGCGCCTAGAGTTTCATATCGAAACCCTCTATCCGTTTAACCAACTCAAACAAGATTTTGCTACTGTAAAATTTGCCCTAGATCCAGATTAGTAGAACGAAGTTGCTTCTTTCTCCGTTTGACTTTTGTTGCTTCGTTCGATTTGATTCTTTTTGCCAACCAGAGTTCTTAAGTTGAACCTTCTGGTTATATCTCTTATTTGAGTTTTACCTATGCATTAGATGAGTACTTATTGTATGCTTGTTTGTTTGTCTGTGATAGAATACCCAGAGTGCGCCGCTTGTTACTTCAAATCTCTAGGTTTCGCGGATCATCAGCAAGGCAAGTAACACTTTGATCATACCTTTTCTACTACCCAGTTTTATTGCATTAGATCAATCCTCACACACTGCATGATTAGGATCTAATTAAATTGTGGGATGGGAAGTAGTTGAGGTAGTACCTATTACCCGTTTATTATCAAACCTTTGGGAGTTACTTCTACGTTTGCTTATTATATCATGCTATGCTAGTAGACGTGGATTGGGTGAGTGATATCCATGACAGATGTGAGTTTTGTTAATTAATGGTTTATCTAAGGTGGCAACTTAAACACACATCTGGGTGGATTGAGGCACCTGGATATTCCAGGACTTGCCTGTTTTCTTTTGGACCGCCACCCAGGCTCAAAGGGATCATGAGACTATTCATACTAGAAACTTCCGTGTGCAGCCACAAGCTATTATGGGCTCTAGCATAGTTGACTAAGTCGTGCGAACTCTTACAGTGGTAGACTAGCAGATGCAGGGGATGTAGGTGGTACGGTCTACCCGATCGTAAGGTGCTAGCACTTCTGAAATACTATGTCTCGGTCATCCGTCTTCTCAAACACCATGTAGTGCGAGATACCCAATGGAGGCGATCGAGTCTTATGGGGAAAAGTGTGCAAACCTCTGCAGAGTGTAATAAACTGATCATGGTTAGCCGTGTCCCCGGTTATGGACATCTTGAGTATCTAGTACTTGGATTATCATGTGAATCTCAACATGTTACTCTAAATTAATTATGTTGGGTTTTGTTTAATGATGATTACTTTAATTGGGATTGAGAATGCTGTCAACCATTCTCAATGTTTAACAACTACCATGATAGTAATTAAATTTATTCCTTTGAAGTAGGGAAAAATTGGCTTTACGCAAAACTATAACCATAGAGCTTTCCACCAGCCATATATGCATATAGTATAGCTGTTTCATTCCATTACTCTCTATGTGTTACATTGCCAGCATATTCCATGTGCTGACCTGTTTCGGGCTGCAACGTTAATGTTGCAGGCTTTTCAGACGATGATTAAGGAGTTTTTAGGTCGTGGTTCTATACTCAGTGATGCCGTTGGAGTTGATGGACTCACTTATCTTCCAAGCCTTCCGCTGTTATCGTTATTAGATGGCCTTAAGCCATATTTATTGTAATAAGTTCTCTTTTGAGACACTCGATGTAATAAGTGTGTGATTGCTACTCTGCTATAAATCCTCCGAGTACTGTGTGGTGTCAGCATTACTGATCCAGGGATGACACTGGAGCACAGAGATCAGACTATTTGAGGACTGGTCGCTACAGAGATGGTATCAGAGCACACGCTGACTGTAGGACACGACCACTAAGCTAAAAGACCTAGATCACTATTCACTCTCTTCTCTTCTGACCTCTCATATTTTCTACTCTTTAGGATGGCGGATGCAAGGAACAAGTTCACGCAACCGGATGAAGATACACCTTTTGGACGTCACTTGAAGGAAGTCACTAGATACCTAAACATAGGAGTACCAAGCTTCACCGGAACCTACAATGCCACTTTACCTGAAGAAGAGCGCTGGATGATTCAAGTTCAAGTTCCAGGAAGGACGTTCATGCCAGTCACTGAACCCATAGAGTTTTCTTTTGATTCACCAACTTGGAGTCTAGGACAGAGCATGGCAGCTCACATCGCCATGGGACGCATTGGAGAAGTCTACCGCAATGATCTCAAGGATACTATCTACCAGATTTATGGGCGCCGAGATGAGCACTGGGAGATGATCAGCACCAGGAAGGATAGATCAATTGCAGCTTTTATCCAGGAGCTAAACCAACACATTCGACGACAGGAGAACCAGATGTGCGCCGACATGATAGATCTGAAGAAGTCTAAGACTAGAATCAAGGAACTGGAGGAAGAACTCAAGGCTACACATGAAGATTATGAAGAGGAAATTGAAGTATTGGTGGACAAGAATGCCGACTTAACAAAGAAGATTGGAATATTTATGGGAGGCCCTACGCCAGTAGAGGAAGACGAAGAACCCAAGGAGATTAGCCCAGAAGACTACATCATCATCGACGGCACCGACTCGGAACCAGATAGTAGCGATAATAATTATGTTGATGAAGCTGGAGCAGATATCATGGAGTCTACAACCGAAGAATATTTCTAGTAGACCACCTCATCAGTAGTAGTAGTCCACCATGTAAATATAGTAGTCCAAGCACTTTTGCGATAGTTAGATCGATTGTATGCCCTTGTTTGATTGAATGAAGTGAATTGTTTGATTTTGCCTCATGAGCATATGGGTAGTGTTTTCTCTTTAGACCCCCTCTATTCTTACATCTCATCTTTTCTAAACCCTCATATGCCTCCGAGACGTGACCCCGGATTTGCCTTTCCACCGGAGCTCACCCAGTTGATCCAGCAGCAGAACACATTGATGCAGTTGCTAGTCCAGAATCAGAATCAAGGGAACAACAACAACAACCCACTGTTGGAAATATGCCCTAGAGGCAATAATAAATTAGTTATTATTATATTATATTTCATTATTCATGATAATCGTTTATTATCCATGCTAGAATTGTATTGATAGGAAACTCAGATACATGTGTGGATACATAGACAACACCATGTCCCTAGTAAGCCTCTAGTTGACTAGCTCGTTGATCAATAGATGGTTACGGTTTCCTGACCATGGACATTGGATGTCGTTGATAACGGGATCACATCATTAGGAGAATGATGTGATGGACAAGACCCAATCCTAAGCCTAGCACAAGATCGTGTAGTTCGTATGCTAAAGCTTTTCTAATGTCAAGTATCATTTCCTTAGACCATGAGATTGTGCAACTCCCGGATACCGTAGGAGTGCTTTGGGTGTATCAAACGTCACAACATAACTGGGTGGCTATAAAGGTGCACTACAGGTATCTCCGAAAGTGTCTGTTGGGTTGGTACGAATCGAGACTGGGATTTGTCACTCCGTATGACGGAGAGGTATCTCTGGGCCCACTCGGTAATGCATCATCATAATGAGCTCAATGTGACTAAGCAGTTAGTCACAGGATCATGCGTTACAAAACGAGTAAAGTGACTTGCCGGTAACGAGATTGAACAAGGTATTGGGATACCGACGATCGAATCTCGGGCAAGTAACATACTGATTGACAAAGGGAATTGAATACGGGATTGATCGAATCCCCGACATCGTGGTTCATCCGATGAGATCATCGTGGAACATGTGGGAGCCAATATGGGTATCCAGATCCCGCTATTGGTTATTGGCCGGAGAGGTGTCTCGGTCATGTCTGCATGGTTCCCGAACCCGTAGGGTCTACACACTTAAGGTTCGGTGACGCTAGAGTTGTTATGGGGAATAGTATGTGGTTACCGAAGGTAGTTCGGAGTCTTGGATGAGATCCCGGACGTCACGAGGAGTTCTGGAATGGTCCGGCGGTGAAGATTGATATATTGGACGAAGGGTATTGGAGTCCGGAAGTGTTCTGGAGGTACCAGGCTATGGCCAGCATGACCGAAAGGTGTTTCGGGAGCCCCGGCAAGTGTTGGAGGGCCTCATGGGCCAAAGGGGAAGGGGAAAACCAGCCCACTAAGGGGTGGTGCGCCCCCCACACCCTTTCCCACGTTACTTGGGGGGAGGTGGGGTGCCTCCACCAGGCTTGGGAGGCAAGCCTCCACCTGCTTGGCTCGGGGGGCAAGTCTCCCTAGGATTTTCCCTGGGCAGATCCAATCTGCTTGGCCGCCGCCCCCTAGGGGAAACCCGAGGGCGCCTCCCCCTCTCCCCTTGTCCCTATATATAGTGGAGGGGTGGGAGGGCAGCCACACCTCTTCCCTGGCGCAGCCCTCCTTCCTCCTACACCTCCTCCTCCTCCATAGTGCTTGGCGAAGCCCTGCTGGAGAACCACGAGCTCCATTGCCACCATGCCGTCGTGCTGCAAGAGTTCTCCCTCAACTTCTCCTCTCCCCTTGCTGGATCAAGAAGGAGGAGACGTCCCCGGGCTGTACGTGTGTTGAACGCGGAGGCGCCGTCCGTTCGGCACTAGATCGGATCTTCCGCGATTTGAATCGCCGCGAGTACGACTCCATCAACCGCGTTCTTGTAACGCTTCCGCTTAGCGATCTTCAAGGGTATGAAGATGCACTCCCTCTCTCTCGTTGCTAGCATCTCCTAGATTGATCTTGGTGACACGTAGGAAAATTTTGAATTATTGCTACGTACCCCAACAGTGGCATCATGAGCTAGGTCTATGCGTAGTTTCTATGCACGAGTAGAACACAAAGCGGTTGTGGGCGTCGATATTTTCAATTTACTTGCTGTTACTAGTCTTATCTTGATTCGGTGGCATCATGGGATGAAGCGGCCCAGACCGACCTTACACGTACGCTTGCATGAGACTAGTTCCACCGACTGACATGCACTAGTTGCATAAGGTGGCTAGCGGGTGTCTGTCTCTCCCACTTTAGTCGGATCGGATTCGATGAAAAGGGTACTTATGAAGGGTAAACAGAAATTGGCATATCACGTTGTGGTTTTGGCGTAGGTAAGAAATGTTCTTGCTAGAAACCTATAGCAGCCACGTAAAAACTTGCAACAACAATTAGAGGACGTCTAACTTGTTTTTGCAGCATATGCCTTGTGATGTGATATGGCCAAAAGGATGTGATGAATGATATATGTGATGTATGAGATTGATTATGTTCTTGTAATAGGAATCACGACTTGCATGTCGATGAGTATGACAACCGGCAGGAGCCATAGGAGTTGTCTTAATTTATTTATGACATGCGTGTCAAATTAAACGTCATGTAATTACTTTACTTTATTGCTAAAGCGTTAGCCATAGTAGTAGAAGTAATAGATGACGAGACAACTTCAAGAAGACACGATGATGGAGATCATGATGATGGAGATCATGGTGTCATGCCGGTGACAACGATGATCATGGAGCCCCAAAGATGGAGATCAAAAGGAGCAAATGATATTGGCCATATCATGTCACTATTTGATTGCATGTGATGTTTATCATGTTTTACATCTTATTTGCTTAGACGACGGTAGCTTAAATAAGATGATCCCTCATAATAATTTCAAGAAAGTGTTCCCCCTAACTGTGCACCGTTGCGAAGGTTCGTTGTTTCGAAGCACCACGTGATGATCGGGTGTGATAGATTCTAACGTTCGAATACAACGGGTGTAAGCCAGATTTACACACGCAATACACTTAGGTTGACTTGACGAGCCTAGCATGTACAGACATGGCCTCGGAACACGGAAGACCGAAAGGTCGAGCATGAGTCGTATAGAAGATACGATCAACATGAAGATGTTCACCGATGTTGACTAGTCCGTCTTACGTGATGATCGGACACGGCCTAGTTGACTCGGATCATGTTTCACTTAGATGACTAGAGGAATGTCTATTTGAGTGGGAGTTCATTAAATAATTTGATTAGATGAACTTAATTATCATGAACATAGTCTAAATTGTCTTTGCAAATATGTTGTAGATAAATAGCTCACGTTGTAGCTCCCTGTTTCAATATGTTCCTAGAGAAAGACCAAGTTGAAAGATATTATAAGCAATGATGCGGACTGGGTCCGTAGTCCGATGAGTGTCCTCACTGCTACACAGAAGGCTTACGTCTTTGATGCACCGCTCGATGTGCAAACCCCCACAATGTCGTCTGTGGATGTTGTGAACACCTAACAGACACATCCTGATGACTACTTAATAGTTTAGTGCACCATACTTTATGGCTTAGAATCGGGATTCCAATGACGTTTTGAACGCCATAAGACATATGAGATGTTCCAAGAGCTGAAATGGGGATTTCAGGCTCATGCCCATGTTGAGAGGTATGAGACATCTGACAAGTTCTTTTGCCAACAAGATGGAGGAGAATAGCTCAGCTAGTGAGCATGTGCTCAGAATGTCTGGGTGCTACAATCACTTAAATCAAGTGGGAGTTAAACTTCCAGATAAGATAGTGATTGATAGAGTTCTCTAGCCACTATCACTAAGCTACTAGATCTTCGTGATGAACTATGACATGCAAGGGATGGAGTTGATCCCGGAGCTGTTCGCGGTGCTTAAGACCGCAAAAGGTAGAAATCAAGAAGGGGCATCAAGTGTTGATGGTTTAACAAGACCACTGGTTTCAACAAGGGCAAGGGCTAGAAGGGAAACTTCATGGATGGCAAACTAGTTGCCGCTCTAGTGAAGGAACCCAAGGTTGAACACAAACCCTAGACTAAGTGCTTCTATTATAAGGGGAACGGTCACTGGTAGCGGAATTACCCCAAATGCATGGTAGATAAGAAGGCCGGCAACTTCAACAAAGTATATACGTGTTATTAATGTGTACCTCACTAGTACTCCTGGTAGCACCTGGGTATTGGATACCGGTTCAGTTGCTATTATTGGTGACTTGAAGCAAAAGCTATGGACTAAACGGAGACTGGCTAAGGGCGAGGTGACGATGTGTGTTGGAAGTGTTTCCAAAGTTGATGAGATCACCATCGCACGCTCCATCTGCCTTCAGGATTAGTATTGAACCTAGATAAATGTTATCAGGTGTCTACGTTGAGCATGAATGTGATTAGATCATGTTCATTGCAATACGGTTATTCATTTAAGTTAGAGAATAATGGTTATTCTGTTTACATGAATAATACCTTTCATGGTCATGCACCCTATGTGAATGGTTCATTGAATCTCGATCATGGTAATACACATGTTCATGCCAAAAGATGTAGAGTTATTAATGATAGTACCACTTTCTTGTGGCACTGCCGCTTAGGTCATATTGGCGTAAGATGCATGAAGAAACTCCATGTCGATGGATGTTTGTAGTCACTTGATTTTGAATCGCTTAACACATGCAAGCCATGCCTCATGGGCAAGATGACTAAGACCCCGTTTTCAGGTACAATGAAATGGGCAAGTGACTTGTTGGATATCATACATGCTGATGCGTGTGATCCAATGAGAATTGAAGCGTGCGGTGGATATCGCTATTTTCTCATCTTCACTGACGATTTGAGTAGATATAGGTATATTTACTTAATGAAGCACAAGTCTGAAACGTTTGAAAAGTTCAAGCGATTTCAGAGTGAAGTTAAGAATCATCATAACAAGAAGATCAAATTCCTACGATCTGATCAATGAGAATTTCTGAGTTATGAGTTTGGCAAACACTTAAGACATTGTGGAATTGTTTCACAGTTGAAGCCACCTGGAACACCACAGGGTAATGGTGTGTCCGAACGTCGTAATCAAACCCTATGAGATATGGTGCGATCTATGATGTCTCTTGCCGATCTACCGTTTTCATTTTGAGGTTATTCGTTAGAGATAGCTGCATTCACTTTAGATAGGGCACCATCTAAGTCCGTTGAGACGACGTCAAACATTGGTTTGGCAAGAAACCAAAGTTGTCATTTCTTAATGTTTGGGGCTGCGATGCTTAAGGCTTCAGCCAGAGAAGCTTGAACCCAAAGCGGGCAAACACATCTTCATAGGATACCCAAAGGTGACAGTTGCGTACACCTTCTATCTCAGATCCGAGGGAAAATTGTTTGTCACTAAGAACAGGTCCTTTCTCGAGAAGGAGTTTCTCTCGAAAGAATTGAGTGGGAGGAAGATAGAACTTGATGAGGTTGTCAAACCTTTACTTCAACCGGAGAGTGATGCAACACAGAAAGATGTTTTCTGTGGCGCCTACGTCTGTTGAACAGGAAGTTAATGATAGTGATCATGAAGCTTTGGATCAAGTTGCTATCGAACCTCGTAGGTCGACGAGGATATGTACTACTCCTGAGTGGTATGGTAATCCTGTCTTAGATATCATGTTGTTAGACAACAATGAACCTACGAGCTATGGAGAAGCGATGGTGGGCCCGTATTCTGACAAATGGTTAGAAGCCATGAAATCCGAGATAGGATCCAAGTATCAGAACAAAGTATGGACTTTGGTGGACTTGCCCAATGATCGGCAAGCCATTGAGATAAATGGATCTTTAAGAAGAAGACGAACGTGGGCGGTAATGTTACCGTCTATGAAGCTCGACTTGTGGGAAAGAGTCTTTTCACAAGTTCAAGGAGTTGACTACGATGAGAATTTCTCACCCGTAGCGATGCTTAAGTCCGTCGGAATCATGTTAGCATTAGATGTATTTTTCGATTATGAAATCTGATAGATGGATGTCAAAACAAGTTTTCTTACCAGTTTTCGTAAGAAAAAGTTGTATGTGATACAATAAAAGGTTTTGTCGATCCTAAGGATGCTAAAAGGTATGCTGGCTCCAGCAATCCTTCTATGGACTAGAGCAAGCATCTCGGAGTCGGAATATATGCTTTGATGGAGTGATCAAAGCTTTTAGGTTTATACAATGTTTGCTAGAAACTTGTATTTACAAGAAAGTGAGTGGGAGCACTACAACATTTCTGATAAGTATATGTGGATGACATATTGTTGATTCGAAATAATGTAGAATTTCTAGGAAGCATAAACGGTTGTTTGAAGAGTGATTTTCAAAGGAAGACCTGGATAAAGCTGGTTACATATTGGGCATCAAGATCTATAGAGATAGATCAAAATGCCTAATGATACTTTCAAAGAACGCACACCTTGACATGTTTTTGAAGGAGTTCAAAATAGATCAGTCAAAGAAGGGGTTCTTACCTGAGTTGTAAGGTGTGAAGTTGAGTAAGACTCAAAGATTGACCATGGCAGAAGAAGGAAGGACGAAGGTCGTCCCCTATGCTTTTGTCATAGGCTCTATACGGTATGCCATGCTGAGTACCGCACCAGATGTGTGCCTTGCCACATGTCTGGCAAGAGGGTACAAACGTGATCTAGGAGTGGATCACCAGATAGTGGTCAAAATTATCCTTAGAGGAATAAGGAAATGTTTCTTGGTTATGGAGGTGATAAAGAGTTCGACGTAAAGAGTTACGTCGATGCAAGCTTAACACCTTTCCGGATAGCTCTGAGTAGAGATACTGGATACGTATAATGGAGCAACAATTTGGAATAGCTCCAAGTGGAACGTGGTAGCAGCATCTACAATATGACATAAAGTTTTGCGAAATACATAGGGATCTGAATATGGCAGACCCGTTGACTACAACCTCTCTCACAAGCATAACATGATCAAACCCAGAACTCATTGAGTGTTAATCACATAGTGATGTGAACTAGATTAGTGACTCTAGTAAACTCTTTGGATGTTGGTCACATGGCGATGTGACCTGTAAGTGTTAATCACATGGCGATGTGAACTAGATTATTGACTCTAGTGCAAGTGGGAGACTGTTGGAAATATGCCCTAGAGGCAATAATAAATTGGTTATTATTATATTATATTTCATTATTCATGATAATCGTTTATTATCCATGCTAGAATTGTATTGATAGGAAACTCAGATACATGTGTGGATACATAGACAACACCATGTCCCTAGTAAGCCTCTAGTTGACTAGCTCGTTGATCAATAGATGGTTACGGTTTCCTGACCATGGACATTGGATGTCGTTTAACGGGATCACATCATTAGGAGAATGATGTGATGGACAAGACCCAATCCTAAGCCTAGCACAAGATCGTGTAGTTCGTATGCTAAAGCTTTTCTAATGTCAAGTATCATTTCCTTAGACCATGAGATTGTGCAACTCCCGGATACCGTAGGAGTGCTTTGGGTGTACCAAACGTCACAACGTAACTGGGTGGCTATAAAAGGTGCACTATAGGTATCTCCGAAAGTGTCTGTTGGGTTGGCACGAATCGAGACTGGGATTTGTCACTCTGTGTAAACGGAGAGGTATCTCTGGGCCCACTCGGTAGGACATCATCATAATGTGCACAATGTGATCAAGGAGTTGATCACGGGATGATGTGTTACGGAACGAGTAAAGAGACTTGCCGGTAATGAGATTGAACAAGGTATCGGGATACCGACGATCGAATCTCGGGCAAGTAACATACCGATTGACAAAGGGAATTGAATACGGGATTGATCGAATCCCCGACATCGTGGTTCATCTGATGAGATCATCATGGAACATGTGGGAGCCAATATGGGTATCCAGATCCCGCTATTGGTTATTGGCCGGAGAGGTGTCTCGATCATGTCTGCATGGTTCCCGAACCCATAGGGTCTACACACTTAAGGTTCGGTGACGCTAGAGTTGTTATGGGAAATAGTATGTGGTTATCGAAGGTAGTTCGGAGTCTTGGATGAGATCCCGGACGTCACGAGGAGTTCCGGAATGGTCCGGCGGTGAAGATTGATATATTGGACGAAGGGTATTGTGTAACACCCTCGATGCGACTATAGCTCCCACGTGTCGAGGCACGACTTAGAAACATAATCGCATTGAAGGCATATGTCGCAAGTTAGGCAATCTTCACAAGATCCCATGTAATGTAGATAATAAAAGGGGAGAGTACATAGTTGGCTTACACTCGCAACGTCAATCAAAGTGCATAAATAACATTACATCATCCAAACACTCATGGCCCGACTACGGTGCCAAAATAAAAGATAACCCAACATGCGACACGGTCCCGATCACCCCAACTGGGCACCACTACTGATCATCAGGGAAAGACACGTAGTATCATTGAGAGTCCTCGTCGAACTCCCACTTGAGCTCAAGCACGTCACCTGGAGCGGAATCATCAGGCCCTGCATCTGGTTTGGAAGTAATCTGTGAGCCACAGGGACTCAGCAATCTCGCACCCTCGTGATCAAGACTATTTAAGCTTATAGGTAAGGCAAGGTAAAAATATGTGGAGCTGCAGCAAGCGACTAGCATATATGGTGGCTATCCTGTTCGCAAAAGAGAGCGAGAAGAGAGGGCAAAGCGCGAACGAGAAACTAGAGAACACCCTACGCAAGCATTACTCCAACACCGTGTTCACTTCCCGGACTCCGCCGAGAAGAGACCATCACGGTAACTCACACTGTTGATTCATTTTAATTAAGTTAAGGTTCAAGTTATCTACAACCGGACATTAACAAATTCCCATCTACCCATAACCGTCGGCACGGCTTTCGAGAGTTCAAATCCCTGCAGGGGAGTCCCAACTTAGCCCATGACAAGCTCTCACGGTCAACGAAGGAATAGACCTCCTCCCGAGACGTTCCGATCAGACTCAGTACCTCGGTTCTTCAAGACACTTCGACAGGTTAAAACAAATCCAGCAACACCGCCCGAATGTGCCGACAAATCCTGATAGGAGCTGCACATATCTCGTTCTTAGGGCACACTCAGATGAGACTAGCTACGAGTAAAACCAACCCTCAAGTTGCCCCGAGGTGGCCCCGCAGGCAGCTCAGTCGGACCAACACTCAGAGGAGCACTGGCCCGGGGGGTCTAAATAAGATGACCCTCGGGCTCCGGAAACCAAGGGAAAAGAAGGCTAGGTGGCAAATGGTAAAACCAAGGTTGGGCATTGCTGGAAAAGCTTTAATCAAGGTGAACTATCAAGGGGTTCCCATTATAACCCAACCACGTAAGGAACGCAAAATCCAGGAACATAACACCGATATGACGGAAACTAGGGCGGCAAGAGTGGAACAAAACACTAGGCGAAAGGCCGAGCCTTCCACCGTTTACCAAGTATATAGATGCATTAAGATAACATGGCAATATAATGATATCCCAACAAGTAAATAATGTTCCAACAAGGAACGGTCTCCAATCTTCACCTGCATCTAGCAACGCTATAAGAGGGGCTGAGCAAAGCGGTAACATAGCCAATCAACGGTTTGCTAGGACATGGTGGGTTAGAGGTTTGACATGGCAATTTGGGAGGCATGATAAGCAAGTGGTAGGCATCGTAGCATAGGCATAGCAAAAGAGCGAGCATCTAGCAAAGCAAAGATAGTAGTGATTTCAAGGGTATGATCATCTTGCCTGCAAAGTTGTCAGAGTTGACTGGATCCTCAAAAGCAAACTCAACGGGCTCCTCGTTAGAGAACTCGTCTCCCGGCTCTACCCAAACAATACAAACAAGCAAACGGAACACAATCAACCACGTGCAAAGATCAAACAATATGATGCAAAGATGGTATGCTATGCAGGATGCAATGCGGGATGCATATGCAAGATGTGACAGGGAAAGAATGAACCTGGCCTCAACATGGAAATCCAAGTGTGCCACTGGAAATATTAGATGAAATCTCTTGAAAACGATATAAAGAACGCCGGAATCGGAGTTATGGTTTGGAAATGGCAAGCAATTCAAATATGGCCACGTTCTGCGATTTACAGCAAGTAGCCATCTAAATGCAATGAGATGAACAAGCTGCAGCACCCAAACATGGCATCAAAATACATGGCAGGGATGCATTCATGATGCTTAACAAAAGTCTAGCATTGAGATACGGCCAAATCATCCATTAACAGGTTCAAACAAGCATGGCAAAAATGCATTTGACAAACAGATTTCAGACTTAGTGAAATTAACACTTGTCTGGAATTTCAGATCAGATAGCACTCTTTGGAGCATGAAAACTATATACTATAGGACCTGAACATGGCAAAGTAAAGCATGGCCTGGAGCTACTCAAAGAGCTTAACAAAAGTCCCTTAGTGACCTTGAGCCAAAAGGGATCAGAAAATACAATTGCAAGCATGTGAACATGGAACAAAACATAATCAGATCACAGACTTAGTGAAAACTGGAGCATGCTGAAACAGATATCAAGTAGGCATGTTTACGAGCTCGATGCACTCACTACAGAGCAAGTCATGACAATCTAAGCATACACCCAACAAGAATACACAAAATACAAGCTAGACATGGCAAGAACAATATCATAGCATGCACGGATCAACTACAACATCATCGGCAAAATCGCTAACAAGTAGACAATCTGCCCAGATTCACGAAATAGCAAAAGTAGAGCTTGATTGACTCAAGCTAGGGTGCTCCATAATTGCAAACAAAGGCATGGATGGATAGAGCACTACAAGATTAACAAATCATCCTTACTGATCATCCTCAAAAGAGGCATGGATCACTAGGAAATAACATGAACATATGGCATATTGAGATAAACAGCTCAAGGACTTAGTGGAAATGCTAAGTCCCTGAAATCAGCATTACCAAGTGCCTCACTTTGTAAGCTTGTGCTAGTCACCACACACATCACAAAAATACATGGGTTGCAACTCTAGAAAGATGGCAAAACCCTTAACAAAACACATGTCGAGCTCATGGGCATATCATGCACACATTAATCATGGCAAAAATGACAAATATCTAAATGGAGCAGCAGATCTGACAATTATCTCAAGTAGCACTCTTCTAACAGCATTTCGGGCATCAAGATGAACTCAAATGAAAATGATGCAATGATATGAAATGATGTGCTCTCTGAGACGGACATTTTGATATGCTATATGCCAAAACGGAGCTACGAATGAGGAGTTATAGCACGATGAACAAGGGCATATGAACTAGGGTTTCGGGAGAAAGTCAACCGTCGGGATCCAGATCCAGATTCGGATCACACGCATTTCGAGGTGCTCGCCGGAGAGTCGCCGGAATCGGACTTGGGGGTGCCGGCGTTGACGAGGAAGAGGCGGGGTGGCCGGATCCGGGCGGAGAGGACGACGGAGGAGCGCGGTGGAGGTCGGCGCCGACTCGGGCGGCGAGGGGGGCTCGCTGGAGTCGGAGCTCTCCTCCGGCCAGCGAGGAACGCGGCAGCCGGCCGGGGCGAAGTGCTGCGGCGCGTGAGCGGTGAGGAGGCGTGGGGCGCGCGGTAGCTGGCGGCGGCGACGTGGGCCGCGGGGGCCGGTTCCGAGCTCGGCGGGCCGCGGCGGTGGGAGGTGGCCGGCGTGCCACGTGTCGCATCCTGGCTGGCTGGGCGCGGTTGTCCGGCGCGGCCCGGACGTTGTCCGGCGCGCGGAGAGGAAGGGGGCTAGGTTAGGGTGCGAAATGACCCAGGATTTTCGGAGGGGAGGCTATATTTATAGGTAGAGGGAGCTAGGAGAGTCCAAATGAGGTGCGGTTTTCGGCCACGCGATCGTGATCGAACGCTCTAGATGATGGAGAGGGTTTTGGTGGGTTTTGGGCCAACTTGGAGGGGTGTTGGGCTGCAACACACACGAGGCCTTTTCGGTCCCTCGGTTAACCGTTGGAGTAACAAACGAAGTCCAAATGATACGAAACTTGACAGGCGGTCTACCGGTAGTAAACCAAGGCCGCTTGGCAAGTCTCGGTCCAATCCAGAAATATTTAATCCCCACACATGAAAGAAAAGTAGAAAAGACCACCGGAGGAGAACGAAGCGCTGGAATGCAAAACGGACAACGGGGAAAATGCTCAAATGCATGAGATGAACACGTATGCAAATGCAATGCACATGATGACATGATATGAGATGCACGACAACGACAACAACACACGGAGGCAAGACCCGAACCCGAGAAAATAAAATAACTTAAGGCCGGAAACGGCAAGAGTTGGAGTACATATTGGGTAAATCATATCCGGGGTGTTACATATTGGAGTCCGGAAGTGTTCTGGAGGTACCAGGCTATGGCCAGCATGACCGAAAGGTGTTTCGGGAGCCCCGGCAAGTGTTGGAGGGCCTCATGGGCCAAAGGGGAAGGGGCAAACCAGCCCACTAAGGGGTGGTGCACCCCCCACACTTTTTCCCACGTTACTTGGGGGGAGGTGGGGCGCCTCCACCAGGCTTGGGAGGCAAGCCTCCACCTGCTTGGCTTGGGGGGCAAGTCTCCCTAGGATTTTCCCTAGGGAGATCCAATCTGCTTGGCCACCGCCCCCTAGGGGAAACCCTAGGGCGCCTCCCCCTCTCCCCTTGTCCCTATATATAGTGGAGGGGTGGGAGGGCAGCCACACCTCTTCCCTGGCGCAGCCCTCCTTCCTCCTACACCTCCTCCTCCATAGTGCTTGGCGAAGCCCTGCTGGTGAAACACGAGCTCCATTGCCACCATGCCGTCGTGTTGCTAGAGTTCTCCCTCAACTTCTCATCTCCCCTTGCTGGATCAAGAAGGAGGAGACGTCCTCGGGCTGTACGTGTGTTGAACGCGGAGGCGCCATCCGTTCGGCGCTAGATCGGATCTTCCGCGATTTGAATCGCCGCGAGTACGACTCCATCAACCGCGTTCTTGTAACGCTTCCGCTTAGCGATCTTCAAGGGTATGAAGATGCACTCCCTCTCTCTCGTTGCTAGCATCTCCTAGATTGATCTTGGTGACACGTAGGAAAATTTTGAATTATTGCTACGTACCCCAACACCCACCACCACCACCACCTGTTGATCACTTAGCCCATTTTCTTAGGCTGAATCTGCCGGTGTTTTCCAGTAGCGCCGAGCCGATAGTAGCAGATGATTGGCTTCGCAAGACAGCTAGGGAGTTGACCACAGCAGGATACACAGATGCGGAGAAGGTGAAGTTTGCCGCACATCAGTTAGAAGGACCCGCAGCATCATGGTGGGAGAATTTCACAGCCACTTTCCTAGTCGACACTGTCACATGGGACCAGTTTCAGCAAGCTTTTCGTACTGCACATGTTTCAGCAGGAGCTATGGCCATGAAGAAGCGTGAGTTTCGCAACTTACGCCAAGGCGGACGGACAGTTGGCCAGTATGTGGAGGACTTTAGTAAGTTAGCACGTTATGCCCTAGATGACGTCGCTACGGATGCAGCTAAGAAGGAGAAGTTTCTGGAAGGACTGAATGATGAGTTGAGCACGCAGTTGATGGTAGCAACCTTCAACAACTACCAGGAGTTGGTAGATCGTGCTCTTATGATTGAAGGGAAGCAGCAGCAAATTGAGAATCGCAAGAGGAAGTATGGACAAGGAAAATACACTTTAGGAGCTCGGTAGAAGCCACGTTTTACCCCTAGACCGGGAGGACATTTTCAGCATACCCATGGAGGAGGTAGCTCGCACAATCACAATGGCATCAGGAATGGTAATGGGAATGGAGGAAGCAACGGCCAGAACCGCACCAACCCATCGACCCCAGCCAAGAAGGACCTGAGCCAAGTCACTTGCTTTAAGTGTTCAAAGACCGGACATTATGCCAATGAGTGCCCTGAAATACAAAATGGAAATGGCAATGGAAGCTCTGGGAAAAAGCCGAACCCTTTCAACAGGGGACAGGTGAACCACGTTAGCGTGGAGGAGGTTGAAGCTCAGCCCGATGCAGTAATAGGTAAGTTTTTGGTTAAGTCATTTACTGCACTCGTTCTTTTTGATACTGGTGCATCGCATTCATACATCTCAAGGGGATTTGTGGATAAGTATAACCTATCAACCCAAGCCCTTAGGTCACCCATGTTAGTAACCTCGCCTGGAGCAGAGTATGTGGCTAGCCTATGGTGTGATCGGTTACCATTAAGGATTGGTAACTATGTTTTTCCCTCAGACCTAATAGTATTGGAATCCCAAGGATTGGATGTGATATTAGTCATGGATTGGTTATCAAAGTATGAAGGGAATATTGAATGTGCTAGTAAGTCAATTTTGCTTACCACCCCAGAAGGGAGAAGGATCAAGTATGTATCCCGGCATGTGCCAAAGAGGACCCAAGTAAATTGCTTAACATGAGTTGTGCAGGAGGAAGTACCAGTGGTAAGGGATTTTCTTGAAGTATTTCTAGAAGAATTGCCAGGCATGCCACCGGATAGAGATATTGAGTTTTTGATTGAGCTATTGCCAGGCACAGGGCCAATATCAAAGAGACCATATAGGATGCCAGCAAAGGATTTGGTGGAAATTAAGAAGCAGATTAAGGAATTACTGGATAAGGGATATATTCGCACAAGTTCTTCACCTTGGGGATCGCCAGTACTTCTAGCGGAGAAGAAGGATGGATCGTTAAGGATGGTTGTTGATTATCGAGGATTGAACGAAGTAACGATCAAGAACAAGTACCCACTACCAATGATTAATGATCTGTTTGATCGATTGCAAGGAGCTAAGGTATTTTCCAAGATCGATCTGCGATCAGGATACCACCAATTGAAGATTCGAGAACAGGATATTCCAAAGACAGCTTTTACCACCAGGTATGGGCTGTACGAGTATACCATTATGTCATTTGGTCTGACTAACGCACCTGCCTATTTTATGAACATGATGAACAAAGTGTTTATGGAGTTTTTGGATAAGTTCGTCGTAGTGTTCATTGATGATATCCTGGTTTATTCGAAGAATGAAGAGGAGCATAAGGAGCATTTGCGTTTGGTACTTGGGAAGCTCAGAGAACACCAATTATATGCCAAGTTCAGCAAATGTGAGTTTTGGTTGAAGGAAGTAGGATTTCTCGGACATGTTATATCTGGAGAAGGTATAGCAGTAGATCTCACTAAAGTGGATTCCGTGACTAAGTGGGAAGCCCCAACAACCGTTGGAGAGATCCGGAGTTTTCTTGGACTCGCAGGATACTATCGGAGATTTATTGAGAATTTCTCAAATATTGCGAAGCCTATGACTGAGTTGTTGAAGAAAGATACCAAGTTCGTATGGACGGAGGAATGTGAGGCTAGTTTCCAGGAGTTGAAGAAACGTTTGGTTACCTCACCAGTGTTGATTTTGCCAGACCAGACCAAAGATTATGAGGTGTATTGCGACGCTTCACGTCGAGGACTTGGAGCAGTGCTTATGCAGGAAGGGAGAGTTGTTTCATATGCCTCAAGACAACTGAAGCCTCATGAGTTAAATTATGCTACGCATGATTTGGAGTTAGCAGCCATAATGCATGCTTTGAAAACATGGAGACATTTCCTCATTGGAAATCATTGTGAGGTGTACACGGATCATAAGAGTTTGAAGTACATTTTCACACAGAAGGAGTTGAATCTCAGACAAAGGAGATGGTTGGAGCTTATCAAGGATTATGATATGAAATTGCATTATCACCCCGGAAAGGTTAATGTAGTAGTTGACGCATTAAGCCGTAAGAGCCCTGTCAATGCATTAATGATGGGAGAAATACCCAAGGAGTTAGCAGAAAATCTTCGTGAACTATGCTTGGAAATAGTTCCGAGAGGCTATGTAGCAGCATTGGAGATTCAGTCAACTTTTATGGATAGAATCAGAGAAGCTTAGAAAACTGACAAAGAGATTGCCGCCATTAAGGAAAAATTGAGCAAAGGAAAAGCTGAAGGATTTCGTGAGGATGAACACGACACCCTATGGTTTGAAGACCGCGTTTACGTGCCCAATGACCTAGAGATTAGGAAGTTGATTTTGCAAGAGGCCCACGATTCACCATATTCGATTCACCCAGGAAATACCAAGATGTATTTGGATT
Source organism: Triticum urartu (assembly GCF_056163025.1). Taxonomy (NCBI): domain Eukaryota; kingdom Viridiplantae; phylum Streptophyta; class Magnoliopsida; order Poales; family Poaceae; genus Triticum; species Triticum urartu. The sequence goes on from NC_141873.1 coordinate 405,981,801, forward strand.
TGAAGGATATTTTCTGGTGGACCGGAATGAAGAAGGATATTACGGAGTATGTAGCAGTTTGTGATGTATGTCAGAGAGTAAAGGCAGAGCATCAGAAGCCAGCAGGATTGTTACAACCATTGCCGATACCCGAATGGAAGTGGGATAAGCTAGGCATGGATTTTATCACGGGATTGCCCAGGACTCGTTCGGGCTATGATTCGATTTGGGTTGTAGTCGATCGATTGATGAAAGTAGCTCATTTCATCCCAGTAAAGACCACTTACACCAGTGCTAAGTTGGCAAAGATATACATGACCAGGATCGTATGTCTGCATGGAGTTCCAAGGAGTATCATATCAGATAGAGGAACCCAGTTTACCTCAAAGTTCTGGAAGCAGTTACACGAAACTTTGGGTACCAGGCTAGAATTCAGTACAGCTTTTCATCCACAGACAGATGGACAGACCGAGAGAGTCAATCGGATTTTGGAGGATATGCTGAGAGCTTGTGCGCTAGATTATGGATCTAGTTGGGACGATAATTTGCCATATGCAGAGTTCTCTTACAACAACAGTTACCAAGCCAGTTTAAAGATGGCCCCTTTTGAAGCCTTGTATGGAAGGAGGTGCAGGACACCGTTGTCATGGGACGAAGTTGGAGATCTCCAGTTGTTTGGACCTGGTTTGATTAAAGAGTCTGAACAGAAGGTGAAGTTGATTCGCGATAGGCTCAAGGTAGCCCAGTCCAGACAGAAGAGTTATGCAGATTCTAAACGCAAGGAGGCAGTTTACGAAGTTGGAGATAGAGCTTATCTTCGAGTATCTCCACTTCGGGGAACAAAACGTTTTGGAGTTAAAGGGAAGTTAGCGCCACGATTTGTAGGACCATATCGAGTTTTGGAGCGTATGGGAGAAGTGGCCTACAAGTTGGAATTGCCCGAAGGATTGTCAGGAGTTCATGATGTGTTCCACGTTTCCCAGTTGAAGAAGTGTCACGCGGAGATGGCTGACATACCATTGAGAGATACAGTGCCTTTGGAAACTATTCAGTTGGATAACGATTTGACCTACGAGGAGAAGCCAATTAAGATTCTCGAGTTTGCCAGTCGAGTCACTCGCAGCAAGGTTATCAAGTTTTGCAAAGTTCAGTGGAGCCACCACACGGAGGATGAAGCTACCTGGGAACGAGAGGAAGATTTGCTCAAGGACCACCCTCACCTATTTTCTAGCCGACCCGAATCTCGAGGGCGAGATTCATCTTAAGGGGGGTAGGTTTGTAACATCCCAAATTTTCAATTTGGAATGTTATACATTAGATCATCAATGCATATCATATTTTATTTTGCATTTGGTTGATCCTAGAAATTTTACGCAACTCAAGGACCCACGGAGAGAGTTGGGGATTTCGTTATTTTCATATTTGAGTTCTCTCAAATTTTGAGAATAGGATCATCTGATTTTATTTATTTTATCATCAATTATTTCTATTACAAAAGTATGAGAGAGGGAATAAAATGACTTTCCCAAAATAAAAAAATATTGAGGATTTAATAATAAAGTCAAATAAGATTTTATTTCGGAGTTTTTCGGTGTTTTATTTGAATTTAGGAAAAATGTGCATTATTCAAAATTGCATTTAGGTCCAAAATAAATGTTCACCTTGTGAGGCTTGATTTTAGAAGCCCGTGAAAATTTATTTTGGAATTTTTGGAGTCTGTTTAGTATTTCTTTTTATTTTTCTTCCGAGCGGAATAATTTAAAAAAAACCGACCTACGAGCCGTGTCCGACTAGGACTCCGGCCCGAGGGGGGGCCTTTATAAGCCGGGGCAGCCCACCCCAAGGGAAACCCTAGCCAGCCCCAGCCCAGCCGCCGCCGCCCTAGCTGCCGCCGCCACGCCGCCGGAATCCCGCCGCCGAGGTTCATCGCGCCTCGTTTTCCGTGCCGAAAAAAAAGAGAAAAAAATATCGGCGTTCATCGTTTTTCTTTTCTCGGATTAAATCCACGATTTTTCTGATCGCGATTCCTGATCCGATTTTCTTTTTAGTTTAACTTTTTGCTCGTTTATCGGAATCAGGCGATTCAAGCGCCTAGAGTTTCGTCTCGAAACCCTCTATCCGTTTAACCAACTCAAACAAGATTTTGCTACTGTAAAATTTGCCCTAGATCCAGATTAGTAGAACAAAGTTGCTTCTTTCGCCGTTTGACTTTTGTTGCTTCGTTCGATTTGATTCTTTTTGCCAACCGGAGTTCTTAAGTTGAACCTTCTGGTTAGATCTCTTATTTGAGTTTTACCTGTGCATTAGATGAGTACTTATTGTATGCTTATTTTTTTGTCTATGATAGAATACCCGGAGTGCGCCGCTTGTTACTTCGAATCTCTAGGTTTCGCGGATCATCAGCAAGGCAAGTAACACTTTGATCATACCTTTTCTACTACCCAGTTTTATTGCATTAGATCAATCCTCACACACTGCATGATTAGGATCTAATTAAATTGTGGGATGGGAAGTAGTTGAGGTAGTACCTATTACCCGTTTATTATCAAACCTTTGGGAGTTACTTCTACGTTTGCTTATTATATCATGCTATGCTAGTAGACGTGGATTGGGTGAGTGATATCCATGACAGATGTGAGTTTTGTTAATTAATGGTTTATCTAAGGTGGCAACTTAAACACACATCTGGGTGGATTGAGGCACCTGGATATTCCAGGACTTGCCTGTTTTCTTTTGGACCGCCACCCAGGCTCAAAGGGATCATGAGACTATTCATACTAGAAACTTCCGTGTGCAGCCACAAGCTATTATGGGCTCTAGCATAGTTGACTAAGTCGTGCGAACTCTTACAGTGGTAGACTAGCGGATGTAGGGGATGTAGGTGGTACGGTCTACCCGATCGTAAGGTGCTAGCGCTTCTGAAAGACTATGTCTCGGTCATCCGTCTTCTCAAACACCATGTAGTGCGAGAAACCCAACGGAGGCGATCGAGTCTTGTGGGGAAAAGTGTGCAAACCTCTGCAGAGTGTAATAAACTAATCATGGTTAGCCGTGTCCCCGGTTATGGACATCTTGAGTATCTAGTACTTGGATTATCATGTGAATCTCAACATGTTACTCTAAATTAATTATGTTGGGTTTTGTTTAATGATGATTACTTTAATTGGGATTGAGAATGCTGTCAACCATTCTCAATGCTTAACAACTACCAAGATAGTAATTAAATTTATTCCTTTGAAGTAGGGAAAAATTGGCTTTACGCAAAACTGTAACCATAGAGCTTTCCACCAGCCATATATGCATATAGTATAGCTGTTTCATTCCATTACTCTCTATGTGTTACATTGCCAGCATATTCCATGTGCTGACCCGTTTCGGGCTGCAACGTTAATGTTGCAGACTTTTCAGACGACGATTAAGGAGTTTTTAGGTCGTGGTTCTATACTCAGTGATGCCGTTGGAGTTGATGGACTCACTTATCTTCCAAGCCTTCCGCTGTTATCGTTATTAGATGGCCTTAAGCCATATTTATTGTAATAAGTTCTCTTTTGAGACACTCGATGTAATAAGTGTGTGATTGCTACTCTGCTATAAATCCTCCGAGTACTGTGTGGTGTCAGCATTACTGATCCAGGGATGACACCGGAGCACAGAGATCAGACTGTTTGAGGTCTGGTCGCTACAGAAGGTTTTCCCTTTATCTTTGAAGGAAAAAAAGCATTAGCATGGTATAGGCTATGCAATGATATTGGATCTTGGAATTGGAATTGTTTGAAATTGGAGTTCCACCAAACAATTTATCCTATGCATCTAGTTCATCGTGATCAGAATTAAATGTATAATTTTTGGCCTCGTGAAGGAGAAAGTATCGCTCTAGCTTGGGGGAGGCTTAAGTCAATGTTATATTCATGCCCCAATCATGAGCTCTCAAGAGAAATTATTATCCAGAATTTTTATGCTCGGCTTTCTCGTAATGATCAAACCATGCTTGATACTTCTTGTGCTGGTTCTTTTATGAAGAATACTATTGAATTCTGGTGGGATATTTTGAAAATATTTAAACGCAACTCTGAAGATTGGGAACTTGACAAAGGTAAAGAGTCAGGTATTAAATTTAAGTATGATTGTGTTAAATCTTTTATGGATATCGATGCTTTTCAAAAGTTTAGCACTAAATATGGACTTGACTCTGAGATAGTAGCCTCCTTTTGTGAATCATTTGCTACTCTTGTTGATCTCCCTAAAGAGAAGTGGTTTAAATATCACCCACCTATAAAAGAAGAGATGAAAGAACCGGTACCAGTTAAAGAAGAAACTATACTTTATAATGTTGATCCAGTTGTTCCTTCTGCTTATATTGAGAAACCACCTTTTCCTGTTAGGATAAAGGAACATGCTAAAGTTTCAACTATGGTTAACAAAAGCTATATTAGAACACCTAAACCTGATGAACAAATTAAAGTAGAGCCTAGCATTGCTATGGTTAAAGATCTCTTGGAAGAAGATATAGATGGGCATGTTATTTACTTCTGTGAAGAAGCTGCTAGAATTGCCAAACCTGATAAAAAGGACAAACATAGACCTGTTGTTGGCATGCTTGTCATCTCAGTTAAAATAGGAGATCACTATTATCGTGGTTTATGTGACATAGGTGCTATTGTGAGTGCTATTCCTTACACTTTAGATCAAGAAATTATGAATGACATAGCACCTGCAGAAATAGAAGACATAGATGTTACTATTAAACTTGCTAATAGAGACACCATATCACCAATTGGGATTGTTAGAGATGTTGAAGTCTTGTGTGGGATAAAATACCCTACTGATTTTCTTGTTCTTGGTTCCCCACAAGATGACTTTTGTCCCATTATCTTTGGTAGACCTTTCTTGAACATCGTTAATGCTAGAATAGACTGTGAGAAACAAACTGTCGGTGTTAGTTTTGGTAATGAGTCTCATGAGTTTAATTTTTCCAAGTTTAGTAGAAATCTTCATGAGAAAGAATTGCCTAGTAAGGATGAATTAATTGGTCTTGCTTCTATTACTGTACCACCTATTGATCCTTTAGAACAATATTTGCTATACCATGAAAATGATTTATATATGCATGAAAGAAATGAAATAGACAAAATTTTCTTTAAACAATGTCCTCTGCTTAAACACAATTTGCCTATTGAAACTCTAGGAGGTTCTTATCCACCTAAAGGTGATCCTGTGTTTGAATTAAAACAATTGCCAGACACTTTGAAATATGCTTATCTTGATGAAAAGAAGATATATCATGTTATTATTAGTGCTAACCTTTCAGAACATGAAGAAGAAAGATTATTGAAAGTTCTAAGGAAGCACCGAGCTGCTATTGGATATACTCTTGATGATTTAAAGGGCATTAGTCCCACTCTATGTCAGCACAGAATTAATATGGAACCTGATGGTAAACCTGTTGTTGATCACCAACGCCGGTTAAATCTGAAGATGAAAGAAGCGGTAAGAATGAAAATATTAAAACTTCTGGAAGCAGGTATAATCTATCCTATAGCTGATAGTAGATGGGTAAGTCATGTTCATTGTGTTCATAAGAAAGGAGGTATAACTGTTGTTCCTAATGATAAGAGTGAAATTATTCCACAAAGAATTGTTACATGTTATAGAATGGTAAGTGATTTTAGAAAATTAAACAAAGAAACTAGAAAAGATCATTACCCTTTGCCTTTTATTGATCAAATGCTTGAAAGACTATCTAAGCACATACACTTTTGCTTCCTTGATGGATATTCTGGCTTTTCACAAATACTTGTTTCTCAACCTGATCAAGAAAAGGCCACTTTTACTTGTCCCTTTGGAACCTATGCTTATAGACGTATGCCTTTTGGTTTATGTAATGCACCTGCTACCTTTCAAAGATGTTTGACTGCTATATTCTCTGACTTTTGTGAAAAGATTGTTGAGGTTTTCATGGATGACTTTTCTGTTTATGGGAAGTCTTTTGATGATTGTTTAAGCAATCTTGATTGAGTTTTGTAGATATGTGAACAAACAAATCTTGTCTTGAATTGTGAGAAGTGCCACTTTATGGTTAATGAAGGCATTGTCTTGGGTCATAAAATTTTTGAAAGAGGTATTGAAGTGGACAAAGCTAAGGTTGATGCAATTGAGAAAATGCCATGTCCTAAAGATATAAAAGGTATTCGTAGTTTCTTAGGTCATGCTGGTTTCTAAAGGAGATTTATCAGAGACTTTTCAAAAATTTCTAGGCCTCTTACTAGTCTCTTGCAAAAGGACATTCCTTTTGTTTTTATGATGATTGTTTAGAAGCCTTTGAAACGCTTAAGAAAGCCTTAATTTCTGCACCTATAGTTCAACCACCTCATTGGAACTTGCCTTCTAAATTATGTGTGATGCTAGTGATTATGTTGTTGGTGCTGTTCTAGGATAAAGAGTTGATAAGAAACTGAATGTTATTCATTGTGCTAGTAAAACTCTAGACAGTGCTCAAAGAAATTATGCTACTACTGAAAAAGAATTCTTAGCAGTTGTGTTTGCTTGTGATAAGTTTAGACCTTACATTGTTGATTCCAAAGTAACTGTTCACACAGACCATGCTGCTATTAAATATCTTATGGAAAAGAAAGATGCTAAACCTAGACTTATTCGATGGGTTCTCTTGTTACAAGAATTTGATTTACATATCATTGTGTCGGGACCCCGATTCCAAGTCACATCGATCTAGCCGGTAACACCTCATATCACTTTGCGGCCTCACGCACGGTATTCCTATGGGTGTCACCTTACCCTGGCCCAGGACCGTTTGCGCCTTTTGGCTCACGTATATGATTGTGTCGCTAGCATCCATATGACAGAGAACCCGGGCCGACATGGCTAGTCGTGAACCCAAAGCGGCACTAACCTATGGGGACAGGCATACATGATTCACATCGAGCATGTCGGTCAGCAGCGTGTGAATCCGGGCTGTAGCACTGGGCTAACAGGACTTCGGATGTCACCGCGTGACATTTCCCCGAAGGGACAGACACAGAAACGAAGTGAAACACATGCTGGCCAGTCAAGTGTCCTGAGCAGTAGTGCTGGGCTAGCAGGACTTCGGTGAACCGGGCTGTAGCGGACTACTATGGCTCAAGGAAGCACTAGACTACATTTCCCCATAAGAGAGGCTGCCAAGGATAAACAACTAGATTGTCGGATCCCACACATAGCAATACACATCACACGTACGCATAACATGCAAGTATGTGCTGTACAACATGGCATCACAACATAACGCAACTCATATAGATAAAGGCCCAGAAGAGCCACATAGCATTAAATACAAACAGGGGTCACATGACCCATCATTCAGAGCATACAAGCAACGGAAGCATTACATGTCTGAGTACAGACAACTACAAAAGAAAAAGGCTAAGAAGCCTGACTATCTACAAGTCCCTCCCAAGGGTACAAGATCGTAGCTGACGTAACAAGCTACTCGTCGAAGTCCAAGCACTACTACTAGTGAGACAAATGTCTCACCTGCAAAACATAAATAAAGCAAACGTGAGTACAAAGGTACTTAGCAAGACTTACATCAGATCCTATCATACATGCATTTGTATCAAGAAGGTAATGTGGGGTTTAGTTGCAGCAAGCCAGCTTTGATTCAGTGGCTATCCTGTTCTACGACAACGAGAAACTTCTTTGAGGTGAGGCAGCGCACACGAGTCCACTAATCACCACATCAATACACCATTATGGATTCATCCCCGTCTCTCCACGAGAAGGCCATCCATAGCACTCACACTTGTCTTGAGAATTTTAGAGTATCCACTTTAAGTTGTCTATGTACCATGTAAGCATCCAAGAAGTCCATAACCGCGGACACAGCTATTCGAATAGATCATGATAACCCTGTAGGGGTGTACTTCTTCACACACGCTCTCACCACTTATCACCATGTACACGTCATGTACCTCGGCAACCTTCAAGCGGAAGCCTGGCGAGGGTGTCGGCCACGACCTGACTAACCACACAAGTCTCTCATCCAGGTTCATCGCCTATTCGGGTTCCATCCGCAAGGAGATCCGGCCGGGGTGTCGCTCATGGCCCCAAACGATGTGAGCAGGGTTCCCAAGCCCACCATCCAGGTGCCACTTGGTACACCGTGCCACTGTGCCTAGTCTGTCCCAAGCGCACCTGGCCGGGTGCCACTTGGTAGACTACTAACACTACCTACAAACACCAGAAACTAGTTGTGACTCCTGGACAGAGATCAAGTTGGTTAATAAGTCGAGAGGGGTCGAGTTACCGGAACCAAATGTGTGGTAGTATCGAGTCATTGGACAACATACATAGAACTCAGTGCTTAAGGACGGTTCTAGTGAGACAACCCACCATGTACTCCTACATGGCCTCTCACCGCTACCTTTACCAAATCGTGTTCACACACTTAACTCTCAACATCAGAACATAGCACTGTACTCCAATTCATTCCCAATGAATCAGACCTGACACACTCTAAGCAATAGCAAGCATGGCATGGTAGGAACACAACAATGGCTTCAATCAACTCCTACACATGCTAGTGGGTTTCAACTAGTTACTGTGGCAATGACAGGTAATGCAGAGGAATGGGTTCAACTACCGCAGCACAAAGTAGCAGTTGAATCGTTGTTGTCCTAATGCAATAAATGAGAGAAAGAGCGAGAGAGTAGGATTGTATCGGAATGAACAAGGGGGTTTGCTTGCCTGGTAGATCAACAGGGGGGCACTGCTCCTCAGACAGGTACTCTGGAGCACTCTCCGGAGCAGGACCTATCGAGAAGGAACGGTGTCGGCAATCAAAACACAATCATATGCAACATTATGATGCATGAACATGGCATGAGTATGTGATGTTGTTTGAGTTAATGCATCTAGCATTTATTTGCATGAAGTCCATTTGAACCAAAGTTTCAAATGCAACTCCAAAAAAAACCTTTATAAATGCCATTCATGTCTTACCTCATATACAGCATGTATAAGTTGGTTTGTCATGCATGAAAATGGTACAGATGGATAGATTGAATTTTCTGATCATTTTTCATATATAACTTATTTCAATCTGAGCTATGGTTGAATTTTTATGATTTTTTGAAGTTTATATCATTTTCTAGAATTTCCTGATTTAACTAAAACCAAAAAAGAAATAACTACGTCAGCACTGCGTCATGCTTGCATCAGCAAGTCAACAGCGCTGACTGGGGTCAAACCTGACTTGTGGGCTCCACACGTCAGTGTAACAGGTTAATTAACAGAGTTAATTAATTTTTAAACTAATCCTAAACTAAATTAGCAGAGCTGGGCCCCACATGTCATTGACCCTGGGTGGTCAAACACCAGGTCAACTGGGGGGTTAGACCCGGTCAACCCCACCGGCGTTTAGCCGCCGGCGAGGCCGAACGCGGCGGAGGGCTCGGGATCACCGTTCCGGCGACCAAAAGGACGGTGGAGACCACCGGGGTGTAGCCCGCGCTCGTCCGCACCGATTGGAGCAAGTGGGAGAGGCGGGGGCGGCCAGAGCTCACCGAAGCGAAGCTCGGGGCGGCGGCCGGAGTTCGGCTTCGAGCAGAATCGAGCTGCGGGGCACGGGGAGGCCACCCGAGGGGCTCTGCGGCACCCTCGTGGCACCAGGAGCATGATGGGGTGCTCGGTTTGGGCGGAGACGGGCCAAAACGACGGCGGCGACATGGACGGCGGCGAGGAGCTACGGCCGCAGCGGGGAAACGGTGCTAGAGCGCGCGTTAGCAAGGGGGAGAAGGGGGTTCGGTAGAAGAGCTCACGGCGATTCGTTGGGCGTGCTCAGCGGCTCGGGGGAGGTGTTGGTGCAGCCGCACAGTCGCCGGCGATCTCGGACGCCCGAGGTTGAAGACGAGGTTGGTGAAGCCATTGTGGGGCTTCCGGCGATGCGTGGCTTGGTGAAGAGCTTCAGCGCGAGCAGACGGAGCTCATGGGCATGGAGAGGAGGCGAGTCAGTGGTTCTGGGCGCGGCAACGGTGAGCGGTGGCGACGGAGCCGTTCGGGGGGGTGAGAGAGAGAGGTCCAGGGAAGGGGATGAGCATGGGGGAGAGTGGGAGAGGGTCGAGGGGAGTGCGTGGCGACGCCAGAGGCGTCCAGGCCGTCGAGGGGCGAGGCAGGCAGGCAGGAGGTGCCCGGCGTGTGCTCGCACGCGGCGGCCACGCGTGCGTGTCCTCCTGGTGGGAGGTGGAGGACGACTGGCACTGGCCAGTTGGCTCGGCCGGCCTGTTGGGCCACTGGGCCAGGCCGGCTGCACAGTGCCAGGCCGCGGTAACCCAGGTAAGCATTTCCATTTTGTTTTCTTTTCTATTTTCTAACATTTGTTTCTGATTTAATAGAAATACCAAATCATTTTATTTAATTCTGTCAAATTTTGCAGGGACCTAAGGAATTATTCCAAAGCCCCTCACCAAAATTCAGAATTATTGGACAAAATTATATATATATATATATAAATATTTATCCAATGCAAATAATTACTGGATTAATTCCAAATGCCCAAAATAAATACTTATGAGCTCTTTAAAATATTGGTTTGATTTTTATCTCAGTCCAATATTTTCAGAGAGCAACATGAGCATTTTCTTGGACTCCTTTGGAGCAATTTTTACTTGGTTCATTTTCAGAAATGATTTCTGAGGGTTTCACAATCCCCATTTCAAATTTAAATGGAATTTAAACATGATGCACAAATGACTAGCTGGTCTAGGTCATACCAGAACTAGGGATGTGACAACTCGCCCCCACTCGAAAAAATCTCGTCCCGAGATTCAGGAGTTGGCGGAAAGAAAGTGGGGTACTCCAGTCGAAGACGATCTTCACGCTCCCAAGTAGCTTCTCTCTCGGAATGATGAGACCACTGAACCTTGAGAAACTTGATGTTATGACGTCGAGTGACACGCTCTGCTTGATCCAGAATGCGGACGGGGTACTCTCGATAAGTGAGGTTATCTTGGAGATCAAGCATTTCATGGTCCACTCCGCGGATGGGATCCGAGAAGCAACGCCTGAGTTGGGAGACGTGGAAGACATCATGAACTCGAGAAAGATGTGGGGGTAGTTCCAACTGGTAGGCAACCTCTCCTCGTTTAGCGAGAATGAGAAAGGGACCAATATAACGAGGAGCCAACTTGCCCTTGATACCGAAACGATGGGTACCCTTCAAAGGAGTAACCCAAAGGTAAGCCTTGTCGCCAACTTCATAAGCCACTTCCTTATGACGACGGTCATACTGGCTCTTTTGACGAGATTGGGATGTTTTCAAATTCTCACGAATGATGCGAACTTGCTCTTCTGCCTCCTGAATCATGTCCGGTCCAAAGAATTGTCTTTCACCGGTTTCTGACCAGTTCAGAGGTGTTCGACATCTTTGTCCATACAGAACCTCAAAAGGAGCTTTCTTGAGGCTGGATTGGTAGCTATTGTTATAAGCAAACTCGACGAAGGGAAGATACTTCTCCCAATCCAAACTGAATGAGATAACACAAACTCTAAGCATGTCTTCGAGAATTTGATTGACCCTTTCCACCTGACCACTTGATTGAGGGTGGAAAGCGGTACTGAAGGAAAGATGGGTGCCCATGGCAGTTTGGAAACTCTCCCAGAAATGAGAAGTGAAAAGACTACCATGGTCTGAATTGATCTCTAGTGGAACACCATGAGGTGACACTATTCGAGAAATATATAAGTCAGCGAGCTGACTAGCAGTGATACTCTCTCGAACAGGTAGGAAGTGAGCCACTTTGGAAAGACGATCAATGACTACGAAGATAGCATTATTCCCTTTCTTGGTCCTGGGAAAGCCGGTGATGAAGTCCATACCAACTTTATCCCATTTCCACTCAGGAATAGCTAAAGGTTGAAGGGTGCTAGCAGGCCTTTGATGCTCTGCCTTAACGCAACGACAAACGTCGCAGTTAGCAATAAACTGAGCAATTTCTCTCTTCATCATAGTCCACCAGAACCTCTGGCGCAGGTCCTGATACATCTTAGTACTACCTGGATGAATCGTGAGAGGAGATTCATGGGCCTCCTTAAGGATTAGTTGCCGAAGATGCTGCTTCTTGGGGACCACAAGGCGATTCCCGAAGAAAACAACACCTCGATCATCTATAGAGAAACTACCAGCAATGCCCTTGGCAATGTTTCTCTTGATCCGGGTAATCCCCGTATCATGCTTCTGGGCTTCTATGATATGATCCACAAGAGTAGGTTTCGCCACCAAGGTAGAAAGGAATCCGTGAGGAGCAATGTGAAGGTTAAGTTTACATAATTCCTCATGGAGAAGTGGTTGGCCCTGCTGCAACATGAGATTGTTGCAATAGGACTTACGACTTAGCACATCAGCCATGACATTTCCCTTACCTGGGGTGTAGGTAATCCCTAAGTCGTAATCTGAGATCAACTCCAACCAACGTCTTTGCCTAAGGTTCAAATCTGGTTGGGTGAAGATATACTTGAGACTCTGGTGGTCGGTGTAAATCTCGCAATGTTTACCGAGAAGGTAATGTTGCCATGTCTTAAGTGCATAGACTACGGCTGCAAGCTCTAGATCATGTGTAGGATAATTCTCCTCATGTGGATGCAACTGTCGAGATGCATAGGCAATCACAAGGGGATCTTGCATAAGAATGCGACCAAGTTCCTGTCGTGAGGCGTCGAAGTAGATAACAAAGTCTTCAGTGAAATCCGGTGGCACAAGTATGGGAGCAGAAGTCAGGCATCTTTTCAGTTCCTGAAAACCGTGCTCGCACTGTGGGGACAACTCAAACCTTTTATCTTTCTTGAGAAGTTCTGTGAGAGGTTTGGCCACTTTGGAGAAGTTCTCAACGAAGCGACGACAATAACTGGCTAGACCAAGGAAACTCCTGACTTGCTTAACTGTTTCAGGCGGAGTCCAATCAAGAACGGCCTGAACTCTCTCGGGATTGACAACAATGCCCTTACCAGATATCACGTGGCCCAGGTAGGTCACTTCTGGCAACCAAAATTCGCACTTGGAGAACTTGGCATAAAGACGGTGCTCTCTGAGTTTCTCTAACACAAGTCTAAGATGTTCGGCATGCTCTTCCTCGTTCTTCGAGTAAATAAGAATATCATTGAGGTAAACCACAATGAACTTATCTAAGTACTCCATGAAGATCGAGTTCATCAAGCGAGAGAATGTAGCTGGAGCATTGGTTAGACCAAAGGACATGACGGTGTACTCGTACTGACCATAACGAGTGACAAAAGCCGTTTAGGAATGTCCCTGTTTCTAATCTTGATTTGGTGGTAGCCTAACCTCAAATCCATCTTGGAGAAGACTAAGGATCCAGCGAGCTGATCATACAGATCGTTGATCCTGGGGAGCGGATACTTGTTCTTTATCATGACCAAATTAACGGGGCGATAATCTACAACCATCCGGTCCGTACCATCCTTCTTCTTGACAAAGAGGACGGGGCAAGCCCAGGGAGAAGAACTAGGATGGATGAAACCCTTTTGCAAGGATTCATCGAGTTGTTTCTTAAGCTCAGCTAGCTCTAAGGGTGCCATCTTGTAGGGTCTCCTAGAAATTGGGGCGGTTCCTGGGTTAAGATCTATGACAAACTCTACATCTCTGTCAGGTGGAATACCTGGCAGTTCCTCAGGAAAGACATCCGGAAAGTCACGGACTACCGGGATATCTTCATGGTCAGGAAGAGGGTTGGCATTAAGAGAATAGAGTTGGCGCTTTGCAACTCTAGTGGAGACAGTGACTATCTTGCCAGATGGGTGTGTAAGCTGAACAGACCTTGTGTAATAATCAATCTTGGCATAATGAGCTTTCATCCAGTCCATACCCAAGATGATGTTAATATCTGTAGACTTGAGGGCTATAAGTTATGCAAGGAATACAAGTCTGTCAACAAGGATTTCATTACCATGGCTTACACTAGAAGTTTGCCATTTGGATCCAGGAGTTTGAATGACTAGTGGAGAGGGCATATCACAAAATGAAATGTTGTGCAAGTTAGCATAGCTTTCAGAAATGAAGGAGTGAGATGCTCCAGTGTCGAACAGAACCGATGTTGGATGACAATTGACAAGGAGTGTACCAAGAATGACATCCGGATCATCATGAGCGTCTCTAGCTGAGACGTGATGCACATGTCCACGTTTAGTGGAAGCTGACTTGACACTGATCATCTTGCGTGATGGCTTACCACGGCCAACAGACTTCTCAGGCTAGGGTGGAGCATAGTTGGCTTGAGAGCAGTCACGTGCATAGTGTCCTGGCTCTCCGCATGTGAAGCAAGTCCCCGAGGTAGGACGTGGACCCACATTGACAAGCGGTCTACCGATAGGCCTGGGTGGAGCATGTAACTGAACTGGGTGAGGCACCACATAAGAGGGCCTTGGTGAATAACCGGGTGGAAGAGCGGAGTTCGGAACCCAAATCCGGCGCTTCTGAGAACTAGAACCGGAGGAAGAACCCAAATCACGGGTGTGCTTATGAGACTCCTCGTAAGTGAGTTGAGCTGTCTCTGCATTAATGGCCTTGTTCACAAGAGCCTGGAATGTATTGCAATGATGCAAGTGGAGATCACGACGCAACTTGGGGTTGAGACCCTTCCGGAACCTAGCCTGCTTCTTGGCGTCCGTGGACACCTCTTCTGTAGCATAGCGGGAGAGGTTCTCAAACTCTCTGCTATAAACATCAACAGCCATCTTATCCTGGGTGAAACTACAGAACTCTTCTGTCTTGCGGTCAATGAGAGCCAGAGGGATGTGATGCTCGCGAAAAGCCTCAGTGAAATCTCTCCAGGTGGGTATCTGGCCAGCTGGAAGCATAGCCTCATAGTTCTGCCACCAAATACTAGCATGACCTTCCAAGTGATAAGCAGCATAGGTGACCTTGTCACCTTCAGCTACGTTCGCAGAACGCATCTTGTGTGTGATACTACGGAGCCAGTCATCTCCATCAAGTGGTTCAATGGAATGATGGAAGGTAGGTGGTTTCAGGCCAATGAAGTCATGAATGGACACAAACTCTTTGTGCTGATGGGAGGTGTTCTCCTCAATACGTGCTAGCAAGCGGTTAGAGTCACGCTTGTTCCTCTCCATCTCTAACAAGAACTCTGCCAATGAAGACTGATCGGGAGGATCCTCATCCCTACCATCTCCGTGGTTCCAGCTACGAGCAATAGAACTTCGGTTAACCCGCAACATCCTGAAGAACGAAACCAAGGAAAACAAGTATGTATTCAGCATCAACTATAGGATGCAGAAGGTAGCACAAGAATTTAGTATCTCTCAAACTCCTAGGACAATTCTGGCAGCATAACGGCAGTAGAATGCTCAAAATGAAACATTCTGCAAAGACGGGTAGCACCAAACTCAACATCATCACTCAAGGTTCAAAAATATTACTAAACAGGCTACACCGGAGATACTCGAACTGGGATATGACTCAGATCAACCGATCCTAAGAGACTACGGAGTAGTAACACGTGATCCTGATAGATAGAAGAGGAAGCCTAGTTCCTTAACCCCGTAGGAAAGATAGGATGACTAAGATCAGAAGGCATGAGGTATAAGGAGTAAAAAGGGCCTTACGTTCCCTTCCACAATCAATTCCCCTATATAGCTAAAGAATTTCTAGACTCAACTTCGACCAGGTTGGCTTGGAAATCCTACAGACAATCAGGCTCTGATACCAAAGCTGTCGGGACCCCGATTCCAAGTCACATCGATCTAGCCGGTAACACCTCATATCACTTTGCGGCCTCACGCACGGTATTCCCACGGGTGTCGCCTTACCCTGGCCCGGGACCGTTTGTGCCTTTTGCCTCACGTATATGATTGTGTCGCTAGCATCCATATGATAGAGAACCCGGGCTGACATGGCTAGTCATGGACCCAAAGCGGCACTAACCTATGGGGACAGGCATACATGATTCACATCGAGCATGTCAGTCAGCAGCGTGTGAATCCGGGCTGTAGCACTAGGCTAACAGGACTCCGGATGTCACCGCCTGACATTTCCCCAAAGGGACAGACACAGGAATGAAGTGAAACACATGCCGGCCAGTCAAGTGTCCTGAGCAGTAGTGCTGGGCTAGCAGGACTCCCGTGAACCGGGCTGTAGCGGACTACTATGGCTCAAGCAAGCACTAGACTACATTTCCCCATAAGAGAGGCTGCCAAGGATAAACAACTAGATTGTCGGATCCCACACATAGCAATACACATCACACGTACGCATAACATGCAAGTATGTGTTGTACAACATGGCATCACAACATAACGCAACTCATATAGATAAAGGCCCAAAAGAGCCACATAGCATTAAATACTAACACGGGTCACATGACCCATCATTCAGAGCATACAAGCAACGGAAGCACTACATGTCTGAGTACAGACAACTACAAAAGAAAAAGGCTAAGAAGCCTGACTATCTACAAGTCCCTCCCAAGGGTACAAGATCGTAGCTGAGGTAACAAGCTACTCGTCAAAGTCCAAGCGGTACTACTAGTGAGACAGATGTCTCACCTACAAAACATAAATAAAGCAAACGTGAGTACAAAGGTACTCAGCAAGACTTACATCAGATCCTATCATACATGCATTTGTATCAAGAAGGTAATGTGGGGTTTAGTTGCAGCAAGCCAGCTTTGACTCAGTGGCTATCCTGTCCTATGACAACGAGAAACTTCTTTGAGGTGAGGCAGCGCACACGAGTCCACTAATCACCACATCAATACACCACTATGGATTCATCCCCGTCTCTCCACGAGAAGGCCATCCATAGCACTCACACTTGTCTTGAGCATTTTAGAGTATCCACTTTAAGTTGTCTATGTACCACGTAAGCATCCAAGAAGTCCATAACCGCGGACACGGCTATTCGAATAGATCATGATAACCCTGCACGGGTGTACTTCTTCACACACACTCTCACCACTTATCACCATGTACACGTCATGTACCTCGGCAACCTTCAAGAGGAAGCCTGGCGAGGGTGTCGGCCACGACCTGACTAACCACACAAGTCTCTCATCTAGGTTCATCGCCTATTCGGGTTCCATCCGCAAGGAGATCCGGCCGGGGTGTCGCTCACGGCCCCAAACGATGTGAGCAGGGTTCCCAAGCCCACCATCCGGGTGCCACTTGGTACACCGTGCCACTGTGCCTAGTCTGTCCCAAGCCCACCTGGCCAGGTGCCACTTGGTAGACTACTAACACTACCTACAAACACTAGAAACTAGTTGCGACTCCTGGACAGAGATCAAGTTGGTTAATAAGTCGAGAGGGGTCGAGTTATCGGAACCCAGTGTGTGGTAGTATCGAGTCATTGGACAACATACATAGAACTCAGTGCTTAAGGACGGTTCTAGTGAGACAACCCACCATGTACTCCTACATGGCCTCTCACCGCTACCTTTACCAAATCGTGTTCACACGCTTAACTCTCAACATCAGAAGATAGCACTGTACTCCAATTCATTCCCAATGAATCAGACCTGACACACTCTAAGCAATAGCAAGCATGGCATGGTAGGAACACAACAATGGCTTCAATCAACTCCTACACATGCTAGTGGGTTTCAACTAGTTACTGTGGCAATGACAGGTCATGCAGAGGAATGGGTTCAACTACCGCAGCACAAAGTAGCAGTTGAATCATTGTTGTCCTAATGCAATAAATGAGAGCAGGAGCGAGAGAGTAGGATTGTATCAGAATGAACAAGGGGGTTTGCTTGCCTGGTAGATCAATAGGGGGGCACTGCTCCTCAGATAGGTACTCTGGAGCACTCTCCGGAGCAGGACCTATCGAGAAGGAACGGTGTCGGCAATCAAAACACAATCATATGCAACATTATGATGCATGAACATGGCATGAGTATGTGATGTTGTTTGAGTTAATGCATCTAGAATTTATTTGCATGAAGTCCATTTGAACCAAAGTTTCAAATGCAACTCCAAAAAAAACCCTTATAATTGCCATTCATGTGTTACCTCATATACAGCATGTGTAAGTTGGTTTGTCATGCATGAAAATGGTACAGATGGATAGATTGAATTTTTCTGATCATTTTTCATATATAACTTATTTCAATCTGAGCTACGGTTGAATTTCTATGAATTTTTGAAGTTTATATCATTTTCTGGAATTTCCTGATTTAATTAAAACCAGAAAAGAAATAACTACGTCAGCACTGCGTCATGCTTGCGTCAGCACGTCAACAACGCTGATTGGGGTCAAACCTGACTTGTGGGCTCCACACGTCAGTGTAACAGGTTAATTAACAGAGTTAATTAATTTTTAAACTAATCCTAAACTAAATTAGCAGAGCCGGGCCCCACATGTCATTAACCCTGGGTGGTCAAACACCAGGTCAATTGGGGGGCTAGACCCGGTCAACCCCACCGGTGTTTAGCCGCCGGCGAGGCCGAACTTGGCGGAGGGCTCGGGATCACCGTTCCGGTGACCAAAAGGACGGCGGAGACCACCGGGGCGTAGCCCGCGCTCGTCCGCACCGATTGGATCAAGTGGGAGAGGCGGGGGCGGCCGGAGCTCGCCGGAGCGAAGCTCGGGGCGGTAGCCGGAGTTCGGCTTCGAGCGGAATCGGGCTGCGGGGCACGGGGAGGCCACCTGAGGGGCTCTGCGGCACCCTCGTGGCACCAGGAGCATGATGGGGTGCTCGGTTTGGGCGGAGACGGGCCAAAACGACGGCGGCGACATGGACGATGGCGAGGAGCTACGGCCACGGCGGGGAAATGGTGCTAGAGCTCGCGTTAGCAAGGGGGAGAAGGGGGGTTCAGTAGAAGAGCTCACGGCGATTCGTCGGGCGTGCTCAGCGGCTCGGGGAAGGTGTTGGTGCGGCCGCACGGTCGCCGGCGATCTCGAACGCCCGAGGTTGAAGACGAGGTTGGTGAAGCCATTGTGGGGCTTCCGGCGATGCGTGGCTCGGTGAAGAGCTTCAGCGTGAGCAGACGGAGCTCATGGGCATGGAGAGGAGGCGAGTCAGTGGTTCTGGGCGCGACAACGGCGAGCGGTGGCGACGGAGCCGTTCGGGGGGTGAGAGAGAGAGAGGTCCAAGGAAGGGGATGAGCATGGGGGGGAGTGGGAGAGGGTCGAGGGGAGTGCGTGGCAACGCTAGAGGCGTCCAGGCCGTCGAGGGGGCGAGGCAGGCAGGCAGGAGGTGGGCGGCGTGTGCTCGCGCGCGGTGGCCACGCGCGCATGTCCTCCTGGCGGGAGATGGAGGACGACTGGCACTGGCCAGTCGACTGGGCCGGCCTGTTGGGCCACTGGGCCAGGCCGGCTGCACAGTGCCAGGCCGCGGTAACCCAGGTAAGCATTTCCATTTTGTTTTCTTTTCTATTTTCTAACATTTGTTTCTGATTTAATAAAAATACCAAATCATTTTATTTAATTCTGTCAAATTTTGCAGGGACCTAAGGAATTATTCCAAAGCCCCTCACCAAAATTCAGAATTATTGGACAATATTTTTTATATATACAAATATTTATCCAACGCAAATAATTACTGGATTAATTCCAAATGCCCAAAATAAATACTTATGAGCTCTTTAAAATATTTGTTTGATTTTTATCTCTGTCCAATATTTTCAGAGAGCAACATGAGCATTTTCTTGGACCCCTTTGGAGCAATTTTTACTTGGTTCATTTTCGGAAATGATTTCTGAGGGTTTCACAATCCCCATTTCAAATTTAAATGGAATTTAAACATGATGCACAAATGACTAGCTGGTCTAGGTCATACCAGAACTAGGGATGTGACAACTGATAGAAAGGGAGCTGAGGACCCAGTAGCTGATAATTTATCTAGGCTTGAAAATCTGCTTGATGACCCACTACCTATTGATGATAGTTTTCCTGATGAGCAGTTAACTGCAATAAATGTTTCTCATGGTACTCCTTGGTATGCTGACTATGCTAATTACATTGTTGCTAAATATTTACCACCTAGCTTTACTTACCAAGAAAAGAGAAAATTCTTCTATGATTTAAGACATTACTTTTGGGATGACCCACATCTTTATAAAGAAGGAGTAGATGGTATTATTAGACGTTGTGTACCTGAGCGTGAACAGGGACAAATCCTACGGAAATGTCACTTCGAAACTTATGGAGGGCATCATGCTGGAGATTGAACTGTTCATAAGGTATTGCAGTCTGGATTTTATTGGCCTACTCTCTTCAAGGATGCCCGTAAGTTCATCTTATCTTGTGATGAATGTCAAAGAATAGGTAATATCGGTAAGCGTCAAGAAATGCCTATGAATTATTCACTTGCTGTTGAACCATTTGATGTTTGGGAATTTGATTACATGGGACCTTTTCCTTCCTCTAATGGGTATACACATATTTTGGTTGCTGTTGATTATGTTACTAAATGGGTAGAAGCTATTCCAACCAGTAGTGTTGATCACAACACCTCTATTAAAATGCTTAAGGAAGTTATTTTCCCAAGGTTTGGAGTCCCTAGATATTTAATGACTGATGGTCGTTCATACTTTATTCATGGTGCTTTCCGTAAAATGCTTGCCAAGTATGATATTAACCATAGAATTGCATCACCATATCATCCTCAGTCTAGTGGTCAAGTTGAACTTAGCAATAGAGAAACAAAATTAATTTTGCAAAAGACTGTCAATAGGTCCAGGAAGAATTGGTCTAAGAAATTAGATGATGCACTTTGGGCTTATAGAACAGCATATAAAAATCCTATGGGTATGTCTCCTTATAAAATGGTTTATTGAAAAGCTTGTCATTTGCCTCTTGAGTTAGAACATAAAGCATTTTGGGAAATCAAAGAACTCAATTATGACTTCAAACTTGCTAGTGAAAAGAGGTTATTTGACATTAGCTCTTTGGATGAATGGAGAACCCAAGCTTATGAAAATGCAAAAAAATTCAAAGAAAAGGTTAAAAGATGGCATGACAAAAGAATCCAAAAGCGTGAGTTTAAAGTCGGAGAATATGTTCTTTTGTACAACTCTCGTTTCAGATTCTTTGTAGGAAAACTCCTCTCAAAATGGGAAGGCACATATGTCATCGAGGAGGTTTATCGGTCTGGAGCCATCAAAATAAATAATTTCAAAGGTACTAGCCCGAAGGTTGTCAATGGGCAACGAATAAAACATTATATCTCAGGTATGCCTATTAATGTTGAAAGTAATATTATCCAAACTTTGACACCGGAAGAACACATAAAAGTTTCCTTCCGGAACACTCCAGAATCGTGCAAATAAGGAGGTACGTGATACGGTAAGTAAACGGACTCCGAAAAATCCGCAAAAATATTTTTTTATCAGTTTTGGAATATTTAAGAATTTTGGAAACAAAGAAACTTCTAGGAAGCATCCCCTGGTGGGCACAAGACACCAGGGTGCGCCAGGCTTGCCTAGGTGGCGCACCCAGGTGGGTTTTGCCCACCTGGGACACCTTCCGTACTCTATTTTTCTACAGTTTGATTGTCCCCAGAGATAAAAAAATCTATATATACTTCCCGAACCTGTTGATCATCGTATCACGGAGAAATCCTTTGTTCTCTTTTCTTGTTGTTTTCTGACAGATTCAGGCAGACCAACATCATGTCTTCCTCACCCTTCAACGATGGAGAAGAAGACACAAGGGTGGTTCAGGAGGATCTTAGGAAAGATGAAGCTGGAGAGGCTGCCATGGAGGAAGAGGAGGGAAATCCTTTTGGGGTTCACTCTCCGGCCTCCGAGAGGGGTACACTGGCCGGCATCTCTACTCAGCCCAATCCTCATCTAGCTATGGGATGTTCACACAATCAAGCAAGCCAAGAAGTGCAAGAAGAACTCCCTCCGAGGAGGCCTTTACACAGGTTAGATAGTAACAGTTTTTTGCAATTTGATTCACAATTATGGGTTCGAGAGTACTCCTCGTAGGCACATACCGTCCAATTGGGACATATCTCGACCAAGAGAAAATGGTGCAGGAACAAAACCGTGGGGCCCGGAGAATAAACACATAATGGCTGAGGTGAAGAAAAACAATAAACTAATTCACCATGCCCTTTTGGAGATTCAAGGTTTGAAGGATCTACTCATGGTTATATTGGAGAATACTTCTTCATCAGCACCATCAACTTCACCACCACCCAAAGAGAACTGAGTATAGGGTACCCCTTGTCTTCCGCCAAGCTTGGGGGAGGTGAGGGAGTCCTGGATTAGGGGGTCCTCGGGTGTCCGGGCTATGTGACATGGGCCGGACTAATGAGACGCGAAGATAAAAGATAGAAGGATTTTCCCCATGTCCATATGGGACTCTCCTTTGCGTGGATGGCAAGCTTGGCGTTCGGATATGAAGATTCCTTTCTCTGTAAACCGACTCTGTACAACCCTAGCCCCCTCCGGTGTTTATATAAACCGGAGGGTTTAGTCCGTAGAGTCAATCATAATCATACAGGCTAGACATCTAGGGTTTAGCCATTACGATCTCGAGGTAGATCAACTCTTGTAACCCCTATACTCATCAAAGTCAATCAAGCAGGAAGTAGGGTATTACCTCCATTAAGAGGGACTGAACCTGGGTAAACATCGCGTCCCTGCCTCCTGTTACCTTCGATCCTTAGACGCACAGTTCGGGACCGCCTACCCGAGATCCGCCGGTTTTGACACCGACATTGGTGCTTTCATTGAGAGTTCCTCTATGCTGTCAGCAGAAGGTTCGATGGCTCCGTTAATCATCTACAACGATGCCGCCGTGAAGGAGACTTTTCTCCCCGGCCAAATTTTTGTATTCAGCGGCTTCGCGCTGTGTGCCAACTCGATTGGCCACCTCAAGCAGATCGACAGCTACACCCCTGGTCATCAGAGCAGTTTCGGGAACCTTAACTATGTCATCGACATTCGAGGAGACTTGATCTTCGAGGGGTTAGCGGCCCCAGTTGCCACTCCGACCTCAGATCCAGAACAGGTTGTCAGGTCCAAAGACGGGAGGTTAGAGCCCGCAGGACTCTCTGCAACTATGGAATTTGCTACCGGAGATCTGGAGGGGACGACGTCAGTGGCAAACCCAAAGATGAACCGAACTCCCCTTGACGTTCGAGCGCCGGACACTTCGCCGGACTCCACGTCCGAACTCTCAGGGTCCATGTTAAGTAGGCGCGACCAGGAGGCTCCAACCCCGGACAAGCCCCCGGACTCTCTTTTCTCGGCCCAAACCTCGCCTTTGAGTGAGGCCCTGGACTTGATGCGATCACTCGCCAATACGGAAGGATCACTTCCGAACTATGCCCAACCCGGACTAGGGGCTGAGAGCAGGGAATTTCACACCCTGATACGTCCATTTTGCATCATGCTTTTATATAGATATTTATTGCATTATGGGCTGTTATTACACATTATGTCACAATACTTATGCCTTTTCTCTCTTATTTTACAAGGTTTACATGAAGAGGGGGAATGCCGGCAGCTGGAACTCTGGGCTGGAAAAGGAGCAAATATTAGAGACCTATTCTCCACATCTCTAAAAGTCCTGAAACTCCACGGGAATTATTTTAAGAATAATAAAAAATATTGGGCGAAAGAAGTACCAGGGGGGCCACCCACCGTCCACGAGGGTGGTGGGCGTGCCCTACCCCCTGGGCGCGCCCCCTGCCTCGTGGGCCCCTGGTGGCCCTATGATGCCGATCTTTGGCTATATGGAGTCTTTCGTCGAGGAAAAAATCATAAGCAAGCTCACGGGACGAAACTCCGCCTCCATGAGGCGGAACCAATCTAGGGCTCCGGCGGAGCTTTTCTGCCGGGGAAACTTCCCTCAGGGAGGGGGAAATCATCACCATCGTCATCACCAACGATCCTCTCATCGGGAGGGGTCAATCTCCATCAACATCTTCACCAGCACCATATCATCTCAACCCCTAGTTCATCTCTTGTATCCAATCTTTGTCCCAAAGCCTCAGATTGGTACCTGTGGGTTGCTAGTAGTGTTGATTACTCCTTGTAGTTGATGTTAGTTGGTTTACTTGGTGGAAGATCATATGTTCAGATCCATTATGCATATTAATACCCCTCTAATTATGAACATGAATATGATTTGTGAGTAGTTACGTTTGTTCCTGAGGACATGGGAGAAGTCTTGCTATAAGTAGTCATGTGAATTTGGTATTCATTCGATATTTTGATGAGATGTATGTTGTCTTTCCTCTACTGGTGTCGTTTGAACGTTGACTACATGACACTTCACCATTGTTTGGGCCTAGAGGAAGGCATTGGGAAGTAATAAGTAGATGATGGGTTGCTAGAGTGACAAAAGCTTAAACCTTAGTTTATGCATTGCTTTGTAAGGGGCTGATTTGGATCCATATGTTTCATGCTATGGTTAGGTTTACCTTAATACTTCTATTGTAGTTGCGGATGCTTGCAATAAGGGTTAATCATAAGTGGGATGCTTGTCCAAGGAAGGAAAATACCCAAGCACCGGTCCACCCACATATCAAATTATCAAAGTACCGAACACGAATCGTATGAGCGTGATGAAAACTAGCTTGACAATAATTCCCATGTGTCCTCGGGAGCGCTTTCCTTTATATAAGAGTTTGTCCAGGCTTGTCCTTTGCTACAAAAAGGATTGGGCCATATTGTTGCACCTTATTTACTTTTATTACATGTTACCCGTTACAAATTACCTTATCACAAAACTATCTGTTATCGATAATTTCAATGCTTGCAGAGAATACATTGCTGAAAACCGCTTATCATTTCCTTCTGCTACTCGTTGGGTTCGACACTCTTACTTATCGAAAAGGCTACGATAGATCCCCTACACTTGTGGGTCATCACGCCCCACCCACCACCCACTTCATATCCATTGTCGGATACCTAACCGACATGCTGGACTACGCCTCCAAAGACATCGACGGTATGGATGACAATGCCGGAGACGCACAAAGCCAAGACCCTCCGTTTACCGGACGATGGACGGCCACTTACACATACGACGTATATGTGGTGGACACACCCAAGGAGGACGACAACGGCAACAAGGATCCGGATGAGGACAAGCCTGCTGAAGCCCCACCAAAGCACCGATGTCAGCAGCGCTGCTCAAAATCACGTCGCGACTAAGACAGCAATACCGGCACCAGAGACGATAATACTCCAGAGAACGCCGAAGACCCCGAAGCCCCTGTAGAGCCAACCTCTGAACAGGACGATTGGGAGGAGGGGCAAGTCAACCCTGACGATCCCGTCGATAACAAGGGCTCGGAGGATAGTAATTACCTACCGACCTCTGAAGAGGACGTGAGCCTCGGCGACGAAGACTTCATCGTGCCGGAGGAGCCCCTCGAACAAGAGCGCTTTAAGCGCCGGCTAATAACCACTGCAAGAAACCTAAAGAAGAAGAAGAAGCAGCTTCAAGCTGACCAAGATCTGCTCAACGACAGATGGACTAATGTCCTAGCAACCGAAGAATACGGCCTCAAACGCCCAACAAAGAGTTACCCGAGGCGTAAGCTGCTACCCCAATTCAACAATGAGGCGCTGGAGCCCATACCACCCGCGCGTAACACGGCTGACGGACCTGACTTTAACACCCACAATGCGGCTATATCCCCCACGTGTCGGGGCACGACTTAGAGGCATAGCCGCATGGTAGATTTGTCGCAAGAGGGGTAATCTTCACACAATCCCATGTACTGAATAAGAAAGGGATAAAGAGTTGGCTTACAATCGCCACTTCACACAATACATAAAAAGTTCATACATCATCCAGATACACTCAAAGACCGACTACGGTCAAATCCAACAGAAAAGGAAGATAAACCCCAAATGCCAGATCCCCGGTCGTCCCAACTGGACACCACTATTGATCAATTGGAAAAGACACATAACAATGATCAAGATCTTCATTGAGCTCCCACTTGAGCTCGGTTGCGTCACCTGCACTGGTATCATCGGCACCTGCAACTGTTTGGAAGTATCCGCGAGTCACGAGGACTCGGCAATCTCACACCCGCGAGATCAAGACTATTTAAGCTTATGGGTAGGATAAGGTAGTGAGGTGGAGCTGCAGCAAGCAATAAGCAAATATGGTGGCTAACATACGCAAATAAGAGCGAGAAGAGAAGCATCGCAACGGTCATGAAGCTAGAAGTGATCAAGCAGTGATCCTAAAACTACTTACGTTCAAGCATAACACAAGACCGTGCTCACTTCCCGGACTTCGCCGAAAAGAGACCATCACAGCTACACACGTGGTTGATGCATTTTAATTAAGCCAAGTGTCAAGTTCTCTACAACCGGATATTAACAAATTCCCATCTACCACATAACCGCTGGCATGGCTCTTGAAAGTTTAAAACCCTGCAAGGGTGTCCCAACTTAGCCCATCGCAAGCTCTCATGGTCAACGAAGGATATTCCTTCTCCCGAGAAGACCCGGTCAGGCTCGGAATCCCGGTTACAAGACATTTCGACAATGGTAAAACAAGACCAGCAAAGCCACCCGAATGTGCTGACAAATCCCCATAGAAGCTGCACATATCTTGTTCTCAGGGCACACCGGATTGTCCAAACTTCCGGTAGGCCAGCCCAGAGTTGCCCCTGGTGGCCACCGGCGGTTGACAGGTTGGACCAACACTCAAAGGAGCACTGGCCCGGGGGTTTAAAATAAAGATGACCCTTGAGTCTACAGAACCCAAGGGAAAAAGGCTTAGGTGGCAAATGTAAAACCAAGGTTGGGCCTTGCTGGAGGAGTTTTATTCAAAGCGAACTGTCAAGGGGTTCCCATAACACCCAACCACGTAAGGAACGCAAAATCAAGGAACATAATACCGGTCTGACAAAAACTAAGGCGGCAAGAGTGGACCAAAACACCAGGCATAAGGCCGAGCCTTCCACCCTTTACCAAGTATATAGATGCATTAATTAAAATATATTGTGATATCCCAACATAAACATGTTCCAACATGGAACAAACTTCAACTTCACCTGCAACTAACAATGCTAAAAGAGGGGCTGAGCAAAAGCGGTAACATAGCCAAACAGCAGTTTGCTAGGAAGGTGGGTTAGAGGCTTGACATGGCAATATGGGAGGCATGATATAACAAGTGGTAGGTAGCGCGACATAGCGATAGAGAGATCAACTAGCAAGCAAAGATATAAGTGATGTCGAGGGTATGGTCATCTTGCCTGATATCCCGCAAGGAAGAAGAACGAGTCCATGAAGAAGACAAACGGACGTAGTCGAATGGATCCTCACAACTCCGGAACAGAACTGAAGCTAACGAGAGAAGCAAACCGGAAAGAAGCAAGCAACATAGTAAACAACCATCGCATAAACATGGCATGATGCACAACCAAGTATGATGCATGTCCGGTTTAATGAGGCATGACATGGCAATATGCACAAACAAAACTACAAATTAAGTGAAGTTCAATATGCAACGAGTTGCATATTGACGAAACACCACATCAATTATTTAGTTCTCTCACGTTTATGTACCCAACAAAATTAAATGTTATTAAACATGGCAAGAGGTGAAGCATGAGTGAATTAACTATCTAAGCAAGTTTAAATGAGGACAGAACAACAAACAACAATTCTGGAAAATCCCCACATGTCATATGACAATTTAATGCAAACATCAATTTTAAACATTTTAAATGTTATTATCATGATGCGGATGACATGTGCAAGTTTTATGCAATTTTGTTAAAAGTTGACATGAGCATATTATGAAGCATTTGTCACCGTGGTGGAAAGAAAGGGTGCCATGGCGATGATAACGAAAACGGTGCCACGACAACGTTCCGGTTCCGGTAACTCGATTGAGATGCTAATGAAAAAGAACAAGTGTGCGGAACATGAAAGAGTGACGGGGAGTGATCCCGGTAACCGGGTTCCCACGGGTCGACGACATGGCAACGAGGAGGAACGTGCAAGGACATCTCGGGCACGGAGCAAACACGAGCATCTCATACAACAAACATGCATACGGTCCACGGGCGATTGTCTCGGCGGTTATACCTTCGAAGCGTGCAAACGGGACGGTTCAGGTTCATAGAGGGAAGTAGTGGTACACGGGTCTTCGGCGACGGAAGTCGTACACTTTTCGAAGAGGAAGTAGAGGTTCTCGCGATCTCAGCGACGGTAGTGGTATATGTCATCGGTAGTCGAACTTGGCGATCCGGAGAGGGTACTTGTCGGATCCACAACAATGTAACCGTTCATGGCAGAGAGCTTGATGTTCACGGGTCTTCCAAAAACGGTGTGGTGCTTGGCGAAGTGCACGTCGACGGTAGTCAAACTTGACGTTTTTGGTTCATGGGTCTTCGTCGCCGGTAGTCGTTCTAGGCACCGGGCGTCGAGGTACTTGGCGTTCTTGGGATTCCGAAGACGGTGGTAGAGGTACTTGGCGAAAAATCCTGGAGAAGGATGCGTCCGCGTATGGTTCCTGGCAACGTTCCCGCTGGTCCAAAAAGAAGCAAGACAGGAGGCCGGTGGTGCAGCTGTCCGGTGAGGCCGTGGTGGATCCGGTCAGACGGAGCCGGATCCGGGCAGAGAAAGCGGCAGTGCGAGAGCAGCGGTCTTGGTGGTGCGGTGTGGTGCAAAGACAAGGAGGAGGCCAACAAGGTGGTTCTCCACGGCTGCGTCGGGCAGGGCTCTGCTACCTCTTGAGCACTGCGGTTGATTTCCCCGAAGAGGAGAGGATGATGTAGCAAAGTAGCGTAAGTATTTCCCTCAGTTTTTGAGAACCAAGGTATCAATCCAGTAGGAGGCTACATGCGAGTCCCTCGTACCTACACAAAAACAATAGCTCAACGCAACCAACGTGCTTAGGGGTTGTCAATCCCTTCACGGTCACTTACGAAAGTGAGATCTGATAGAGATGATAAATAATATTTTTTGGTATTTTTGGTATAGAGATGCAAAGTGAAAAGTAAAAGGCAAAGTAAAAAAGCAAAGCAATAATAAAGTGATGGAGATTGATAGGATGAGAAAGAGACCCGGGGGCCATAGGTTTCACTAGTGGCTTCTCTCAAGAGCATAAGTATTCTACGGTGGGTGAACAAATTACTGTTGAGCAATTGACAGAATTGAGCATAGTTATGAGAATATCTAGGTATGATCATGTATATAGGCATCACGTCCGAGACAAGTAGACCGACTCATGCCTGCATCTACTACTATTACTCCACTCATCGACCGCTATCCAGCATGCATCTAGAGTATTAAGTTAAAAACAGAGTAACGCCTTAAGCAAGATGACATGATGTAGAGGGATAGTTTCATGCAATATGATAAAAAACCCCATCTTGTTATCCTCGATGGCAACGACACAATACGTGCCTTGCTGCCCCTTCTGTCACTGGGAAAGGACACCGCAAGATCTAACCCAAAGCTAAGCACTTCTCCCATGGCAAGAACAACCAATCTAGTAGGCCAAAGCAAACTGATAATTCGAAGAGACTTGCAAAGATAACCAATCATACATAAAAGAATTCAGAGAAGATTCAAATATTATTCATAGATAGACTTGATCATAAACCCACAATTCATCGGTCTCAACAAACACACCGCAAAAATAAGATTACATCGAATAGATCTCCACGAGAGAGGGGGAGAACATTGTATTGAGATCCAAAAAGAGAGAAGAAGCCATCTAGCTACTAACTATGGACCCGTAGGTCTGAAGTAAACTACTCACACTTCATCGGAGGGGCTTGGATGATGATGTAGAAGCCCTCCGTGATCAATGCCCCCTCCGGCGGAGCTCCGGAACAGGCTCCAAGATGGGATCTCATGGATACAGAAAGTTGCGGTGGTGGAAAGGTTTTTGGCTCCGTTTCTGATTGTTTGGAGGTACGTGGATATATATAGGAGGAAAGAGTACGTCGGTGGAGCAACAGGGGGCCCACGAGGGTGGAGGGCGCGCCTGGGGGGGGCGGGCGCGCCCCCTACCTCGTGGCGTCCTGTTAATTAGCTTGACGTAGGGTCCAAGTCTCCTGAGTTGTATTCGGTGAGAAAATCACGTTCCCGAAGGTTTCATTCCATTTGGACTCTGTTTGATATTCCTTTTCTTCGAAACCCTAAAACAGCAAAAAACAGCAATTATGGGCTGGGCCTCGGGTTAATAGGTTAGTCCCAAAAATAATATAAAAGTGGATAATAAAGCCCAATAATGTCCAAAACAGTAGATAATATAGCATGGAGCAATCAAAAATTATAGATACGTTGGAGACGTATCAAGCATCCCCAAGCTTAATTCCTGCTCGTCCTCGAGTAGGTAAATGATAAAAACAGAATTTTTGATGCGGAGTGCTACTTGGCATAATTTCAATGTAAATCTTCTTAATTGTGG
This sequence comes from Triticum urartu, assembly GCF_056163025.1. Taxonomy (NCBI): domain Eukaryota; kingdom Viridiplantae; phylum Streptophyta; class Magnoliopsida; order Poales; family Poaceae; genus Triticum; species Triticum urartu. The sequence goes on from NC_141873.1 coordinate 406,012,159, forward strand.
TATGAATATTCAGATTCAAAAGATTCAAGACAAAAGTTCATATTGACATAAAAATAATAATACTTCAAGCATACTAACAAAGCAATTATGTATTCTCAAAATAACATGGCCAAAGAATGCTATCCGTACAAAATCATATAGTCTGGCTATGCTCTATCTTCACCACACAAAGTATTTAAATCATGCACGACCCCGATGACAAGCCAAGCAATTGTTTCATACTTTTGACATTTTCAAAACTTTTTTGATCTTCAAGCAATACATGAGCATGATCCATGGATATAGCACTATATGTGGAATAGAATGGTGGTTGTGGAGAAGACAAAAAGAGGGGAAGATAGTCTCACATCAACTAGGCGTATCAACGAGCTATGGAGATGCCCATCAATAGATATCAATGTGAGTGAGTAGGGATTGCCATGCAACGGATGCACTAGAGCTATAAGTATATGAAAGCTCAACAAAAGAAACTAAGTGGGTGTGCATCCAACTTGCTTGCTCACGAAGACCTAGGGCATTTTGAGGAAGCCCATCATTGGAATATACAAGCCAAGTTCTATAATGAAAAATTCCCACTAGTATATGAAAGTGACAGAATGAGAGACTCTCTATCATGAAGATCATGGTGCTACATTGAAGCACAAGTGTGGTAAAAGGATAGTAACATTGTCCCTTCTCTCTTTTTCTCTCATTTTTTTGGGGTGTAGCGACCCGACCCGAATGGATCAAGTCTCTGTGCTTAAGTGTCATCCCTGGATCAGTATGCTGACACACACAGTACTCGAAGGATTTATAACAGAGGTAAATCACATGTATAAAGTAACGTAAATACTATTACCTCAATCCAAATAGCGGAAGCAACAAGGTTGTGGATTCCCATCAACACCAACGGCAAAGTTGAGTGTAGAAATCGTAACCCTAACGTATCACTTACTCGTCGTAAGAAACCTGCAACATGAGACATTGCAGCCCGAAAACGGGTCAGTACATTGAATGTACTGGCAAATTCACACCATAGAGAATGATGAACAATGGCTATCACTACATGCATATTTGGCTGGTGGAAAAGCTCTATGGTTATAAGGTTTTTGCGTAAAGCCAATTTTTCCCTACTGCAAAGGAATAAATTTATTTAACTATCATGGTAGTTGTTAAACATCGAGAATGGTTGACAGCATTCCGATCCCAATTAAGTGAACAATTAATACCCAACAACATTAATTAGAAGTAACATGATGAGATTCACATGATATTCAAGTACTAGATACTCAAGTTGTCCATAACCGGGGACACGGCTAATCATGATTAGTTTTTACACTCTGCAGAGGTTTGCGCACTTTTCCCCACATGACTCGATCGCCTCCGTTTGTTTTCTCGCACTACATGGTGTTTGAGAAACGGATGACCGAGACATAGTCTTTCAGAAGCGCTAGCACCTTACATGTGGGGTAGACCGTACCACCTACAACCCCTACATCTGCTAGTCCACCCCGTAAGAGTTCGCACAACTTAGTCAACTATGCCAGAGCCCATAGTAGCATGTGGCTGCACACGGAAGTTTCTAGCATGAATTATCTTATGATCCCTTTGAGACTGGGTGGCGGTCCGAAATAAAAACAGGAAAGTCCTGATAGACATTAGGTGCCTCAATCCACCCAGATGTGTGTTAGGTTGCCACCTTAGATAAACCATTAAATTAACAATCTCACATCTGTCATGGATATCACTCACCCAATCCACGTCTACTAGCATAGCATGGCATAATAAGCAAACGTAGAAGTAACTCCCAAAGGTTTCATAACAAACAGGTAATAGGTACTACCTCATCTACTTCCCATCCCACAATTTAATTAGATCCTAATCATGCAATGTGAGAGGATTGATCTAATGCAATAAAACATGGGTTGTAGAAAAGGTATGATCAAAGTGTGAACTTCCCTGCAATGTTGATGAAGATGATTCGCACTCAAAATCTTGATAGATCTACTCATCACACTCCGGTCAATCTATCGTAATCAAGCAATAGTAACCACACATAAGCAATCACTCAAAAGGTCAGAAAGATCGAAGAAAACAATTCGGAAAACATCGAAACCAAGCAAATAACTCTTGCAACATAAAACAATTTCTAACAGTACCAAAATTATGTGAATTTGGCCTTATTAGAATGTTTAGGTCAAGAGCTTCGATTTGCAAAAAGAATCAACTCAATCGGAGCTACGAAACTCAAGTTATGATCAAACGAAGTTTGAATTCAAATCTGATCTAATTCAAATTTTAAACTTTCCAAAAACATGTTTAAGTTGTTTATCCGGATAGAAGAGATCGTAACGAAGACGTGGGCATTGGTTTCGTTGGATTTGGACTAACGAGTAAAAAGTAATGATCGTTTGAAGTACAGGGACTAATCTGTAAATAAACTATTCACAAACGGGTCCCTGGCCGAAAATAAAAAGAAAAAGAAAAAGATTAAATAGCGAACGTTCGCTGCAGAAGCCTATAAGACGAAAACCGTTCGCTACTGAGTACTAACGGATGAACATCCGCTAACTAACTAAACCTAATAAATAAACCGATCAAAACGAATAAAACTAAACTAAAAGAAAAACCGGGTCGGTTTGTACCGGTTCGGGCGGTTTTTTTCTTCAAAAACCGGTGGCAGCGGTTAGCGACGGACTCCGGCGAGGGCGGCGCGGCTCCGGCAAGGCGGCGACGCGGCGGTGGTGGCTGCGGGTGGCGCAGCGCGGCAGCGGCGAGGAGGTGGCGGCGGACTGCGGCGGGAGGAGGCGGTGGTGCGGCGCGGGGCAGCGGCGTTCGGAGCAGCGGCAGGAGCAGGAGAGGCGGCGGCTCCGGCGAGATACAGCTGCGGCGCGGCGAACGAGAAGTGCGGCGGCGGCGCGAGGAGAGAGCGGGCGGCGGCGGCGCAAGCTTATATGGAGGGGGGCGAGGGGTTTGCGTGGGGAAGGGGGCAAAGGCGGCGAGGAGGAGTCCGCGGTGGGGACGGCTCGGACGCCGAGGCGGCAGCGGTGGCGTGCAGGATCCGGCCTCCTGCGTGAGGTCAGGGACGACGCGGCTGGGCTGGGCTTGGCCTGGCCCGGGGCTGGGTGCTGGGCCGGCCCAGTCGGCGAAGAGGTTTTTTTTTAAAACATTTTTTTCCAGAGAACTAAAATAATAAAAACAAAATAACTAAAAATATTATATAGGCATATAATATATCAAAATTTTCAGAAAAAGATTTTCTACGACATGAGCATTTTTATAACTTCAAATAAAATCCACACAAATTCAGATAAATCAAAGAGTGCTACTGGTCTATTAAAATGCAACAAAAATCCTTTTAAAAATACCAAAATGATTCCAAATTAATTTTTCTCCAATTTTCTATTGTAGGGAATCATGTTACCCTAATTTCCATATATTTTATTTTTGGAGAAAAATAATTTGAATAAAACTCAAATAGATCCAACTTGAAAATTAATTCCAAAAGGACTTGAAATTGATCCTTTGAAACTCCCAAGTCATATTTCATAATTTGAAGAAGTCATTTTATCTTCTCTCGTGAAAATCATTGAGTTGCTTAAAGTTTCTGAATTGGAAATATTTCCCAATGGAATTCAAATATTTTTCAAACACCCTTTTCATTTTAAATGGAAGAAGTCATGTCATCTTCTCTCTAGGGTTTTGCGTTGAAAATAATTTGAATTCATGGAGATCAGAAAGCAAATATGAAAGTTTGGGAAAGTCCTTTTATTCCCTCTCATTTAACTTTCAAAAGTTTCGAATTCACTCACTTTCAGATAATCAATCAAACAATCAGTCAAATCTATCTATTTACTATAACATTCCAAAATTTAGAATTTTGGGATGTTACAAACCTACCACCCTTAAAAGGAATCTCGTCCTCGAGATTCGGAGAGGCTAGCAAGAAAAGGGTTAGGGTTTGGGGTCTTCTCAAAATCCATCGATCATCCCAAGGGTCTGGGGTGCTACCACCCTTAAAAACATGGTTACGCTCCCATCAATACTCATATACTCCATCCTTATTCTTGACGGGGCCGGTCTTCTCAGATTCTCGGCAAATTCCTTCTCTGGGCTCTTCTAGTAGTGGCATAACCTTTTCCTCAATTCTTCTGTCCTTTTATCTTTGGTAAGGTTCTGCCGGGATTGGGTCTTCTTAGCTGACGGGTCTGGCGCCAAAACTAAACAACTATCGATATCTCATGGTGGTTAACAATTTATGGTTTCTCCTGCAGGAAATAGGTCTGGGTTGATCCTCACTGTATAACCTACGGTTGGCAAAAGTTGCCTTGTACAAGGGAAAAATACCTATACCATTCTAAGGCTTAAACAAGGTTTTGATCGTCGTCTCTCCACTATAGGTAAGTCACTCAGATTTACCATCCCATATAGCAAGGCGAATAATAAGAGTAAGTCGGTATGGTGATCAATCCATCCCGCACCCAAATCATTACCTTGTATATGGTTTAGCGAATCTCGCATTGTAACACTCGGTCATCCTCACAAGCATTGCAGAATTTCTCTTGTCAACGAACCAAGTTCGGATATATCCATAGATTCTGCAAGCCAGACAGACATCTATCGTTCCTTCACAACTCTCAAGTTTTGCGTAACTCCTATAAAATCGTCTGTCGATAAACGTCGTATCTTCCTCCAGGGTTTTTCCTTCAGCAAGAATGTGCTTGCTTCTTGGCAGGTCCTGGGGCCTGTGGGTTATGGCACACCTCATCACTTGTGGTCCTTGAACTTATCATCGGGCAACTTATCGTTATTCCAACATCCAACTTCCAGCTTCCTAGCATACTTAGAATCCATCCAATTGTATTGTCTTCCTTCCTTCTATTGGCACCAAACTAGGACATGATTACTCGGACTCATCATGGAGTTTCCATTGATCCATATTTCCGACATCATACCTCCTTTATATCCAATAGTAATTCATCTCTTCATCCTCGTGGGATATCCTTCATACCGAGATAAAACTTATACTTATGAAGTCCATATTCCACTTTGTGGAACATCATTATCCTTTCCGCGGTTAAGCGTCCTTACAGGGGAATATTTGGCCATCTCTGCATGGCACTTCTTCAACTGGGAACCGTGAAACACATCCTGAACTCCTGACAGTCCTTCGGGTAACTCCAACTTGTAGGCCACTTCTCTCATACGCTCCAAAACTCGGTATGGTCCTACAATTCTCGGGGCTAACTGTCCCTTAACTCCAATCCGTTTAACTCCTCGCATAGGGGACATGCGAAGACATGCTCTGTCTCCAATTTCATAGACTACCTCCTTGAGTTTTTGAGTCTACATAACTCTTCTGCCTGGACTGAGCTACCTTCAGTCTATCTCGAATCAACTTAACATTCTCTTCTGACTCCTTTGATCACCTTTGGTCCAAACAACTGTCGGTCTCCAACTTCATCCCACATACTCTTGGGCATCACACATATCGAGACAAAACTCGTATTCATTTTGTCCGAAATCCATTACAGGGTACTACCACCCTTAAAATGCACAAATCTTCCATAGACCATATTTCTCTTATCCTCAGAATGGCCAAAATTCTCCTTCATAGAGTAACAACTCATAAAATCCATATCAGTACCAACGATGCTAACTTTATTCATTCTCAAGTGATTACAATCTCTCTCTTTTCCATTACAGATCTCAACTCAACACCTCAAGAAAATGTTCTCACTTCTACTACTCCATTACTTCTGTTGCAAACTCAACTACCTAGCACAGGTTTCCTTCTCCTTGGGGCATTCTCTGGCAAAGTGCCCTGCTTCATTACAACGGAAACATATTACTTCTGGGAAGATTCGAGGTTTCCTAGTGATTATATAGCCTACTTGGGTCCTTGGCTTCCTTTTTGGGCAATTGTTGTGGTAGTGCCCTGACTCCTTGCACCTGTAACAGGTGATATGACTCAGGTTCCTCCTGGGCTCCAATCGGTTTCTTTTCCTGGACTTTTCCATGCCGATCATGGCTTCTATTTCCTGTGGGTCATATTCTACTTCCTCTGCCGGGAATTCTACTAGATCCCCATTCAAACAATTTTGGGAGATGTGTCCTTCTTCTCCGCATGAATAGCAAGACTTAGTGCAGGGTTTACTCAAGTCCTCTTTAGATGTGTCCTCCATCTCTTCCTTCATCACAACTTCTTCTAAAATTTCCATAAGGGCTCCTTTCATTGCTTCTTCCTTCTGCTGGATGGTTCTTTGTACCAAGGGGTAAATGTGACACTGAGCAGGATAGTGGGTAGTCCCTTCACACAAGAAACAAGTAATCTGCCTAGTTGGGCATTCTTCAGCTGGGTGACTTCCTTCACAGTTAGGGCATTCATCCTTGTGTTCTTTATGGGTGTGTCCGATTTCTCCACAAATCTTGCATGCACCAGGTTTCTTCATATCTTTTCCATAAGGCTTCAACTTCTGGGACACAAACCGAGACTTTGGCAAAGTCAACTTAAATTCTTTCCAAGTGGTTACTCCTTGCCATCCATTGATGGTTTGGTACATCCTCCACCAAGTAGCAGCACCTCTTTCAAAGCATTGAAGAGTATGCTGGGCCATATCCTTTCCGACTATATGGTTGTTCTCCATATGATCCTCCATGTTCTGAATCCATCGGTCTGTCTCCAATTGACTCATCGGTCCCGAAAATACAAGCTCATCTCCATTCATCCTCTATTAGGTCCATGGGTTTTGGGGTGAGATAAGAGATATCAAGAGAGAGGGATGCACACAATACAAACAATGGTTTTGAAAAGACAGATTTTTATTTGTGGCTGTCGGAAAAACATCAAACAAATGACAGCTCACAAACGTCGCATCTAACGTAGGTATAAAACAGGGGTTTGGTCTGCTAAGGTCAACATCGCCAAACTCTTCAAGTCTTGTTCATGCCTCCAATGGCTTTTTCCGATCATGCTTGTCTTTCTCAAGTTCTTTTGCCAGATCAATCTCTGTTGACGTGAAATCTCTCGTGACATCCTTTAATATTCCGGAGTTGCATTTCAAACTTCTGGTCTCAACATCCTTCACATGAACCATGGTCATACTGTCCTTCAGTTCCTGACAATTCTCTGGTATCTCGAGGTTGTAGCTCCTCCAGCTTGGCTACTCTCATCTTCAGGATCCTGAGTTCCTCATGAAATACTTCCTTGTCTAATACGACTTCCTGGAGCTCCATTTTAAACTTCTTGATGTACTACTCCAGATCCTGGTGATACACCGGCTAGGGCTAAAACTTCATCTTATGATAGGTGCTCCATCAGTCTTCTTCCATCAAATCCATTCTGATGAAATGCATCCTTAACTCAGCACGGTGACAATAGCATCAGTGGCGATGACATCTCGGATAACCGTGTTTCTGCTCTTGTCATTCCCATGAGCTATCATTCCATAGTTGATATCTCCTGCCTTAGGGTTTTCTTTGACAAAACTTTGAGTTCTCATGCTCCTTGTTTCAGTCTTTCTCCGATACACCTTGATCTCGGGTATTGACAACTTCCATAATCTGTCAAGTTCCATAAGGGTAGCCTTCCTAGGTCATACAAATCTGGGGATTCTTCAGAGCCTTCAAATTCTCCTAGTCTTCAGAGTCTTCAACAGCTGTAGTTTCCATTATCATAATGTATGGTAAAATCCTCTTCATTCCGAATGGTCTTACTAGTATGATATCCTGTACTTCTTGGAGTGGCCTCATCAGTGGAATCCTTCGTGTGGTCAAAAGGAAAAAAGGGTATGGTCTCACTAAAGGGGATTTTGAATAAGCTCAGAAGAGAAGAGAGGTAAAAGATCTTTTTGAAAGGGAAAGTTGTAGAGAAAAATCTTTGCTATGGGCTTGCCAGTTTCTAGGGTCACGTCCTACAGTCAACATGTGCTCTGATACCATCTTGTAGCGACCCGACCCGAATGGATCAAGTCTCTATGCTTAAGTGTCATCCCTGGATCAGTATGCTGACACACACAGTACTCGAAGGATTTATAACAGAGGTAAATCACATGTATAAAGTAACGTAAATACTATTACCTCAATCCAAATAGCGGAAGCAACAAGGTTGTGGATTCCCATCAACACCAACGGCAAAGTTGAATGTAGAAATCGTAACCCTAACGTATCACTTACTCATCGTAAGAAACCTGCAACATGAGACGTTGCAGCCCGAAAACGGGTCAGTACATTGAATGTACTGGCAAATTCACACCATAGAGAATGATGAACAATGGCTATCACTACATGCATATTTGGCTGGTGGAAAAGCTCTATGGTTATAAGGTTTTTGCGTAAAGCCAATTTTTCCCTACTGCAAAGGAATAAATTTATTTAACTATCATGGTAGTTGTTAAACATCGAGAATGGTTGACAGCATTCCGATCCCAATTAAGTGAACAATTAATACCCAACAACATTAATTAGAAGTAACATGATGAGATTCACATGATATTCAAGTACTAGATACTCAAGTTGTCCATAACCGGGGACACGGCTAATCATGATTAGTTTGTACACTCTGCAGAGGTTTGCGCACTTTTCCCCACATGACTCGATTGCCTCCGTTTGTTTTCTCGCACTACATGGTGTTTGAGAAACGGATGACCGAGACATAGTCTTTCAGAAGCGCTAGCACCTTACATGTGGGGTAGACCGTACCACCTACAACCCCTACATCTGCTAGTCCACCCCGTAAGAGTTCGCACAACTTAGTCAACTATGCCAGAGCCCATAGTAGCATGTGGCTGCACACGTAAGTTTCTAGCATGAATTATCTTATGATCCCTTTGAGCCTGGGTGGCGGTCCGAAATAAAAACAGGCAAGTCCTGATAGACATCAGGTGCCTCAATCCACCCACATGTGTGTTAGGTTGCCACCTTAGATAAACCATTAAATTAACAATCTCACATCTGTCATGGTTATCACTCACCCAATCCACGTCTACTAGCATAGCATGGCATAATAAGCAAACGTAGAAGTAACTCCCAAAAGTTTCATAATAAACAGGTAATAGGTACTACCTCATCTACTTCCCATCCCACAATTTAATTAGATCCTAATCATGCAATGTGAGAGGATTGGTCTAATGCAATAAAACATGGGTTGTAGAAAAGGTATGATCAAAGTGTGAACTTGCCTGCAATGTTGATGAAGATGATTCGCACTCAAAATCTTGATAGATCTACTCGTCACACTCCGGTCAATCTATCGTAATCAAGCAATAGTAACCACACATAAGCAATCACTCAAAAGGTCAGAAAGATCGAAGAAAACAATTCGGAAAACATCGAAACCAAGCAAATAACTCTTGCAACATAAAACAATTTCTAACAGTACCAAAATTATGTGAATTTGGCCTTATTAGAATGTTTAGGTCAAGAGCTTCGATTTGCAAAAAGAATCAACTCAATCGGAGCTACGAAACTCAAGTTATGATCAAACGAAGTTTGAATTGAAATCTGATCTAATTCAAATTTTAAACTTTTCAAAAACATGTTTAAGTTGTTTATCCGGATAGAAGAGATCGTAACGAAGACGTGGGCATTGGTTTCGTTGGATTTGGACTAACGAGTAAAAAGTAATGATCGTTTGAAGTACAGGGACTAATCTGTAAATAAACTATTCACAAACGGGTCCCTGGCCGAAAATAAAAAGAAAAAGAAAAAGATTAAATAGCGAACGTTCGCTGCAGAAGCCTATAAGACGAAAACCGTTCGCTACTGAGTACTAACGGATGAACATCCGCTAACTAACTAAACCTAATAAATAAACTGATCAAAACGAATAAAACTAAACTAAAAGAAAAACCGGGTCGGTTTGTACCGGTTCGGGCGGTTTTTTTCTTCGAAAACCGGTGGCAGCGGTTAGCGACGGACTCCGGCGAGGGCGGCGTGGCTCCGGCGAGGCGGCGACGCGGCGGTGGTGGCTGCGGGCGGCGGAGCGCGGCAGCGGCGAGGAGGTGGCGGCGGACTGCGGCGGGAGGAGGCGGTGGTGCGGCGCGGGGCAGCGGCGTTCGGAGCAGCGGCAGGAGCAGGAGAGGCGGCGGCTCCGGCGATATGCAGCTGCGGCGCGGCGAACGAGAAGTGCGGCGGCGGCGCGAGGAGAGAGCGGGCGGCGGCGGCGCAAGCTTATATGGAGGGGGGCGAGGGGTTTGCGTGGGGAAGGGGGCAAAGGCGGCGAGGAGGAGTCCGCGGCGGGGACGGCTCGGACGCCGAGGCGGCGGCGGTGGCGTGCAGGATCCGGCCTCCTGCGTGAGGTCGGGGACGACGCGGCTGGGCTGGGCTTGGCCTGGCCCGGGGCTGGGTGCTGGGCCGGCCCAGTCGGCGAAGAGGTTTTTTTTAAAACATTTTTTTCCAGAGAACTAAAATAATAAAAACAAAATAACTAAAAATATTATATAGGCATATAATATATCAAAATTTTCAGAAAAAGATTTTCTACGACATGAGCATTTTTATAACTTCAAATAAAATCCACAGAAATTCAGATAAATCAAAGAGTGCTACTAGTCTATTAAAATGCAACAAAAATCCTTTTAAAAATACCAAAATGATTCCAAATTAATTTTTCTCCAATTTTCTATTGTAGGGAATCATGTTACCCTAATTTCCATATATTTTATTTTTGGAGAAAAATAATTTGAATAAAACTCAAATAAATCCAACTTGAAAATTAATTCCAAAAGGACTTGAAATTGATCCTTTGAAACTCCCAACTCATATTTCATAATTTGAAGAAGTCATTTTATCTTCTCTCGTGAAAATCATTGAGTTGCTTAAAGTTTCTGAATTGGAAATATTTCCCAATGGAATTCAAATATTTTTCGAACACCCTTTTCATTTTAAATGGAAGAAGTCATGTCATCTTCTCTCTAGGGTTTTGCGTTGAAAATAATTTGAATTCATGGAGATCAGAAAGCAAATATGAAAGTTTGGGAAAGTCCTTTTATTCCCTCTCATTTAACTTTCAAAAGTTTCGAATTCACTCACTTTCAGACAATCAATCAAACAATCAGTCAAATCTATCTATTTACTATAACATTCCAAAATTTAGAATTTTGGGATGTTACATGGGGCCTTCTCTTTTTTTATGTCCTCTTTTTCTCTCTTTTTTTATTTTTCGTTCGGAGTCTCATCCCGACTTGTGGGGGAATCATAGTCTCCATCATCCTTTCCTCACTTGGGACAATGCACTAAAAATGATGATCATCACACTTTTTATTTTTCTTACAACTCAACAATTACAACTCAATACTTAGAACAAAATATGACTCTATATGAATGCCTCCGGCGGTGTACCGGGATATGCAATGAATCAAGAGTGACATGTATGAAAGAATTATGAACGGTGGCTTTGCCACAAATACGATGTCAACTACATGATCATGCTAGCAATATGACAATGATGGAGTGTGTCATAATGAAAGGAACGGTGGAAAGTTGCATGGCAATATATCTTGGAATGGCTATGGAAATGCCATGATAGGTAGGTATGGTGGCTGTTTTGAGGAAGGTATTTGGTGGGTGTATGATACCGGCAAAAAGTGCGCGGTATTAGAGAGGCTAGCAATGGTGGAAGGAAGGAAAGTGCGTATAATCCATGGACTCAACATTAGTCATAAAGAACTCATATACTTATTGCAAAAATCTTGAAGTTCTCAAAGCAAAGTATTACGCGCATGCTCCTAGGGGGATAGATTGGTAGGAAAAGACCATCGCTCGTCCCCGACCGCCACTCATAAGGAAGATAATCAATAAATAAATCATGCTCCGACCTCATCACATAACGGTTCACCATAAGTGCATGCTACGGGAATCACAAACTTTAACACAAGCATTTCTCAAATTCACAACTACTCAGCTAGCATGACTCTAATATCACCATCCTCATATCTCAAAACAATTATCAAGCATCAATTTTTTCTTAGTATTCAACGCACTTCAAAAGAAGGTTTTACAAATCTTGAATACCAAGCATATTATTATTAAGCAAATTACCATGCTATTAAGACTCTCAAAATAATCTAAGTGAAGCATAAGAGATCAATAGTTTCTATAAAACAAATCCACCACCGTGCTCTAAAAGATATAAGTGAAGCACTAGAGCAAAATTATATAACTCAAAAGATATAAGTGAAGCACATAGAGTATTCTATCAAATTCCAAATTATGCATGGCTCTCTCAAAAGGTGTGTACAGCAAGGATGATTGTGGTAAACTAATAAGCAAAGACTCAAATCATAAAAGACGCTCCAAGCAAAACACATATCATGTGGTGAATAAAAATATAGCTCCTAGTAAAGTTACCGATAGAAGTAGATGAAAGAGGGGATGCCTTCCGGGGCATCCCCAAGCTTAGGCTCTTGCCAATCCTTGTTCCATAATCCATCAAATCTTTACCCAAAACTTGAAAACTTCACAACACAAAACTTAAAGTAGAAAATCTCGTGAGCTCCGTTAGCGAAAGAAAACAAAAGACCACTTCAAGGTACTGTAATGAACTCATTATTTATTTATATTGGTGTTAAACCTAATGTATTCTAACTTCTCTATGGTTTATAAACTATTTTACTAGCCATAGATTCATCAAAATAAGCAAACAACACACGAAAAACAGAATCTGTCAAAAACAGAACAGTCTGTAGTAATCTGTAGCTAGCGCAAGATCTGGAACCCCAAAAATTCTAAAATAAATTTCTGGACGTGAGGAATTTATCTATTAATCATCTTCAAAAATAATTAACTAAATAGCACTCTCCAAATAAAAATTACAGCAGTTCTCGTGAGCGCTAAAGTTTCTGTTTTTTACAGCAAGTTCAACAAGACTTTCCCCAAGTCTTCCCAACGGTTCTACTTGGCACAAACACTAATTAAACACAAAAAAACATGACCAAAACAGAGGCTAAATAATTTATTTATTACTAAACAAGAGCAAAAATCAAGAAATAAAAATAAAATTGGGTTGCCTCCCAACAAGCGCTATCGTTTAACGCCCCTAGCTAGGCATAACAAGCAAGAATAGATCTAGGTATTGCCATATTTGGTAGGCAATCCATAAGTGGATCTCATGATAGATTCATATGGTAATTTTATTTTCTTTCTAGGGAAGTGTTCCACGCCCTTTTTTAATGGAAATTGGAATCTAATATTCCCTTCCTTCATATCAATAATTGCACCAACCGTTCTAAGGAAAGGTCTACCGAGGATAATAGGGCAAGAAGGATTGCAATCTATATCAAGAATGATAAAATCTACGGGCACATAATTCCTATTTGCAACAATAAGAACATCATTAATTCTCCCCATATGTTTCTTAATAGTGGAATCCGCAAGATGCAAGTTTAGAGAGCAATCATCAAAATTACGAAAATCTAGCAAATCACACAAAGTTTTGGGAATAGTAGAGACACTAGCACCCAAATCACACAAAGCATAAAACTCGTGATCTTTAATTTTAATTTTAATAGTTGGTTCCCACTCATCATAAAGTTTTCTAGGGATAGAAACTTTTAATTCAAGTTTTTCTTCATAAGATTGCATGAAGGCATCAACGATATGTTTAGTAAACGCTTTATTTTGACTATAAGCGTGAGGAGAATTTAACATGGATTGCAACAAGGAAATACAATCAATCAAAGAGCAATTTTCATAGTTAAATTCCTTGAAGTCCATAGTAGTGGGTTTAGCAACATCTAGGGTTTTAATTTCTCCAATCCCACTTTTGTCAAATTTAGCATCAAGATCAAAAGATTCAGAATTCTTGGAATGCCTTCTAGGTAAAGGTGGATCATATTCAGTCCCATCATTATGAAGATTCATATTGCAAAACAAATATTTAATAGGGGACACATCAATAACTTTTAGATCTTCATCTTTATTTTCATAGGAACTAGAAGAACACGCTTTTATAAAGGCATCTTTCTTGGCACGCATCCTAGCGGTTCTTTCTTTGCACTCGTCAATGGAAATTCTCATGGCTTTGAGAGACTCATTGATATCATGCTTAGGTGGAATAGATCTAAGTTTCAAAGAATCAACATCAAGAGCAATTCTATCAACGTTCCTAGCCAAATCATCAATCTTAAGCAATTTTTCTTCAATCAAAGCATTAAAATTCTTTTGCGAAGTAATAAATTATTTAATATTAGATTCAAAATCAGAGGGCATCTTATTATAATTTCCATAAGAATTGTTGTAGGAATTACCATAATTATTAGAGGGATTACTAGGATAAGGCCTAGGGTTGAAATTTCCTCTATATGCGTTGTTACCAAAATTGTTCCTACCAACAAAATTCACATCCATAGATTCATTATTATTCTCAATCAAACTAGACAAGGGAACATCATTAGGATCAGAAGAAACACTCTTATTAGCAAATAATTTCATAAGTTCATCCATCTTTCCACTCAAAACATTAATTTCTTCTATCGCATGCACCTTTTTAGTAGATCTTTCAGTATGCCATTGAGAATAATTAACCATAATATTATCTAGGAGTTTACTGGCTTCTCCTAAAGTGATTTCCGTAAAAGTGCCTCCCACGGCCATATCTAAAAGATTTCTAGAAGCAAAATTCAATCCGGCATAAAAATTTTGTATAATCATCCACAAATTTAAACCATGAGTAGGGCAATTACATATCATTAATTTCATTCTCTCCCAAGCTTGTGCAACATGTTCATGATAAAGTTGCTTAAAATTCATAATATCGTTTCTAAGAGAGATGATCTTAGCGGGAAGAAAATACTTAGAGATAAAAGCATCTTTGCACTTGTTCCATGAATCAATACTATTTTTAGGCAAAGACAAAAACCAAGCTTTAGCACGCTCTCTAAGCGAAAAAGGAAATAGCTTCAATTTAACAATATCTTTATCGACATCTTGCTTCTTTTGCATGTCACACAAATCAACGAAGCTATTAAGATGGGTAGCGGCATCTTCACTAGGAAGGCCGGAGAACGGATCTTTCATGACAAGATTCAGCAAAGCAGTATTAATTTCACAAGATTCAGCATCGGTAAGAGGAGCAATCGGAGTGCTAAGGAAATCATTGTTGTTGGTATTGGTGAAATCACACAATTTAGTATTATCTTGAGCCATCGCGACAAACAAGCAAACTAACACACAAGCAAACAAAAAGGCAAGCGAGCAAAAAGAGGCAAATAGAGAAAGAGAGGGGGATAGAGAGAGAGGGCAAATAAAACGGCAAGGGTGAATTGGGGGGAGAGGAAAACGAGAGGCAAATGGCAAATAATATAATGCGGGAGATAGGGATTGTGATGGGTGCTTGGTATGTTGACTTTTGCGCAGACTCCGCGGCAACGGCTCTAGAAATTCTTCTTGCTACCTCTTGAGCACTGCGTTGGATTTCCCGAAGAGGAGAGGATGATGCAGCAAAGTAGCGTAAGTATTTCCCTCAGTTTTTGAGAACCAAGGTATCAATCCAGTAGGAGGCTACGCGCGAGTCCCTCGTACCTACACAAAAACAATAGCTCAACGCAACCAACACGCTTAGGGGTTGTCAATCCCTTCACGGTCACTTACGAAAGTGAGATCTGATAGAGATGATAAATAATATTTTTTGGTATTTTTGGTATAGAGATGCAAAGTGAAAAGTAAAAGGCAAAGTAAAAAAGCAAAGCAATAATAAAGTGATGGAGATTGATATGATGAGAAAGAGACCTGGGGGCCATAGGTTTCACTAGTGGCTTCTCTCAAGAGCATAAGTATTCTACGGTGGGTGAACAAATTACTGTTGAGCAATTGACAGAATTGAGCATAGTTATGAGAATATCTAGGTATGATCATGTATATAGGCATCACGTCCGAGACAAGTAGACCGACTCATGCCTGCATCTACTACTATTACTCCACTCATCGACCGCTATCCAGCATGCATCTAGAGTATTAAGTTAAAAACAGAGTAACGCCTTAAGCAAGATGACATGATGTAGAGGGATAGTTTCATGCAATATGATAAAAACCCCATCTTGTTATCCTCGATGGCAACGATACAATACGTGCCTTGCTGCCCCTTCTGTCACTGGGAAAGGACACCGCAAGATCGAACCCAAAGCTAAGCAATTCTCCCATGGCAAGAACAACCAATCTAGTAGGCCAAACCAAACTGATAATTCGAAGAGACTTGCAAAGATGACCAATCATACATAAAAGAATTCAGAGAAGATTCAAATATTATTCATAGATAGACTTGATCATAAACCCACAATTCATCGGTCTCAACAAACACACCGCAAAAAGAAGATTACATCGAATAGATCTCCACGGGAGAGGGGGAGAACATTGTATTGAGATCCAAAAAGAGAGAAGAAGCCATCTAGCTACTAACTATGGACCCGTAGGTCTGAAGTAAACTACTCACACTTCATCGGAGGGGCTTGAATGATGATGTAGAAGCCCTCCGTGATCGATGCTCCGGCGGAGCTCCGGAATAGGCCCCAAGATGGGATCTCGTGGATACAGAAAGTTGCGGCGGTGGAATTAGGTTTTTGGCTCCGTTTCTGATCGTTTGGGGGTATGTGGATATATATAGGAGGAAGAAGTACGTCGGTGGAGCAACAGGGGGCACACGAGGGTGGAGGGCGCGCCTGGGGGGGCAGGCACGCCCCCCTACCTCGTGGCCTCCTGTTAATTGGCTTGACGTAGGGTCCAAGTCTCCTGAGTTGTATTCGGTGAGAAAATCACGTTCCCGAAGGTTTCATTCCGTTTGGACTCCGTTTGATATTCCTTTTCTTCGAAACTCTAAAACAGGCAAAAAACAACAATTCTGGGTTGGGCCTCCGGTTAATAGGTTAGTCCCAAAAATAATATAAAAGTGGATAATAAAGCCCAATAATGTCCAAAACAGTAGATAATATAGCATGGAGCAATCAAAAATTATAGATACGTTGGAGACGTATCAGGCTCGAGCTTGGGCTCGAGGCAGAGGGAAACCGTGAACTGTGGAGTTGCGACAATAGAGGTCGAAGGGAAGGTTGACGTCACGGGAACGAAGGCATGGTACAGGAGGTCGGGCCGAGGAAGGAGAGGCCGGCGTGGTCATGCGCGGCATCGGGGACGAGGTGCAGGAGAGGAGAGGGCCTGTGAGCGGGAGGAGGTGGCTGAGGCGGAGGAGCTCGAGCATAGAGGCGGCGCTCGCCAGAGGCGGGGAGGCAGCAGCGAGGCGGCGGCAGAGCAGGGGAGGGAGGCGCGCGGAGGAGGCGAGAGGAACCGGGCGGAGGCGACCCGATCCGGGGGCCGGGAGCTCCTATGGGGGTGCCATGGCAGGGAGGCGATGGTGCTCGCATCGGGGAGGTTCGGCACTCGAACTGCACGCTCTCTCTCTCTCTCTGGCGGTGGCACGAGGAAGAGAGGGATTGGGACGAGGGAGAGATCGAGAGGAGTGGGTTCGGTGAGCGCTAGGGTTAGAGGAGAGGGACTGGGCTGGCTGCTGTTGGGCCTGAGTGGCCTGTGGCTACAGGAGGCCCATGAGGCTAGGCTGGGCTCTCCCTCTCTTTACCTCTACTCTCATATCATAAAAATAAAGAGAAAGAAAAGGGAAGAAAAGAAAAGGTTAGATAAAGAGTTTGGGCAAGGGGATTATTTTCCCGGACTCACAAAAATGAGCTCGGTCCAGAAAAATAAAAGTGGCATGACTGAAAGATCTGAATTCAAATCCATTTGAATTTAATTCAAATGGTTTGAGTAAGATCAAGGTTTTGAAGAGTCCAGAAGTGTTGGGAATTTTGGTGGAGCTCAGGAAGGTGACGAAAGGATTTGTGGGAAAAGTTTGAGGTCGAGAATATTGAGATAGAAAAGGCATGGAATTAAATTGCACGTGTGTTATGGGTGATCCCAAACTAATGGAATATTTTCAATAGCTCCATAAATATTAGGATGATATGTTATATAGAGAAATCACCATGTGAGTTCCCTCATTTAAATAGATCAAAGATCTATGCATTTTATTTAGTGGAGTTGGAAAAATTAATGGCATGATGACATGATGCAATGCACATGATGCAAAGATGAATGCAACAAACAAATAAATAATAGAGCTGACACGCAAAACATAGAAGGCATCTGGAGCGCCGGTCTCGGGGCGTCACAACACTCCACCACTACAAAGAGGATCTCGTCCTGAGATCTAGGATGGCACCGGAGAGAAACGGAAGAGGAAGAGAAGAGGTAAACTAAGTTGCTTCTTTTACAAACGAGTGAAACCAAAGAACCTTGAGAGGTTAAACAATTTTGAGAAGAGAATACAACGGAGATGAACGAGGTTGAACACACTCCGTTAGAAAGGAGGAACAAGGAACATTGCGAGAACCTTGTAGGTCGAAGGACAAGATATATATTGAAACCACTCTGGTTAAAACAAGATAGAGAAGGAATAATAATGATATAATTTGGACAGCACTCCGACTGAAAAGCAAAGGAATTGAATAAGAACTTGATAAGGTTGGATGATACTTGACGAAATCAACAACACACTGCCTCCGGAACAAAAGATAGAACGGCCTGAAAGTAACGAAGAAGAAAACCACATCTTCTACCTCAAATGAATTTGAAAGCATCCTTCCATAGAAGGATTGGACGGAGTTGTTGGAAAATGAACAATGAAAATAATAACCTTGGTGTGGGCTTATGGAAGCATCTCAAAACTTGAGGTGAAATTCTGCCACATATGAAAAACAATTGCTTGCCTTAGATCGATGAGGAGATGAAAAACTTCTTCCACCGAGAGGATAGGAGAAAACTTGGATCATAGATAAGCACCACAATAACAACATTCCTTAGGGAAGGCTTTAGGTGAAATCTATACCAAGCTAACATCAGTGAAGGAAAAATGATGGGCTTAAATATCTCATTTTTGACAACTTGTCAATCATGAAACATGAAGGAAAATGTCAAAATGACATAACACCACCTCAAAAGATAAGATAGAAAGAATTGCACTTCAGAATGCCAGATGGAGAATGCTTGAACTCCTTAGAACAAGACATGTATTGGACACCATGTTTATTTGAGAGTATAGCTTGGCAGATCATAACTTCGAGAAAAATCTTGAAGAACAATTGAAGAATGAAAGGAATCATTGACGAACCACCATGTAGAGCCTCCATGAAGAACTCCGGTAACAAAATGATGATAAAAAAAGAAAGAGAAGTTGAAAACACAAGGTGAAGCCTTGTAATGATTTAGATGAATCTTCGTGGTGATATAATTGAGAGATCTTGGAACTCCGGGAAAGAAAGATGAACAAATGAAATTAAGAATTTTGATGAACCTCCGGAATAAGGAATTGAATTTACTCGATGAAACAAGAATAAGAATTACCTTATGCTTATCCTTCATCAATTAAATTGATGACACGCAATGGATTTGGCATACTACTTATTCCTCTTGAGGGATTAAGGATGGACATAGCGCAAACTTGGGAAAAAACTTGAACAAACCACCATAAGAATTGAAAATGAATAAAGAAAGAGAATGAATCACTGGGAAGAATTAGAAAACAAACAAAGATACTTGAGTGAATTTAGATACAATTGAATGAAGAGATGACAATCTGACTAGAGAAAACTAGAACGATGCACCCGCCGGTAGAATTGGGGAATGAGAGCTGAATGTTGAGAATGAATAAATCTTCTGAAATGATGGCCTCCAGAGAATCAAACTGAAAATACTCATGAATTGCTCCGAAAGGGTAAAAATAATTCTCATAATCGAAAACAATTATGAGAGGATGGCATCAAGCTTGAACTACACATCTTCAAGAGAACGGAGCAAGATTTAAGAGAAAATCTTCATCAGTTTTCAAATGCAGAGAATGACGACGAGATACAGCACCATGAATTATTGAGGCACTCCAGAATGAAGAATAGAAAGGTTGAGCCAATGATGAAAAGAATTTGAAAGATCTTCAAGAAAGACATATGACTGGTGGCAATCCATTCTTACATCAAACTTTGAAAGAATTTGAGGATAGCTCCGGGAAAATTAGAAGAGTCAGATAAGATCCTGCGAAAGACCTGTGGGTTATGGCCCACTCAAGAGAAACACCATTGAATGATTTAAAAGGAATATTGTGCCGGTTGAATTAAATGGCCTGAATGAGATAATAACCTCGAAATAGGTTGAATGGATCTTGAATGAAAAGACGAGCCTTCTGAGATATCTTCAGCACTCCAGAACAAATGAATAGTGAGAAGTGAATGATTAAGAGGTGCACCGACATGAGAAAGCATTTGAAACCAGGAAAGGATATGATCGACAAAGCTTGAATTGAATCCACCGAAAAAGAAAAAGAGTGGAGAATGATAACTTGAAGCTCCGTTAGTATCTTCCTGAGAATCACCGAATAAGAACAATGACGGAAAAGAATGGAGAGACTTCCCATCAATAAAATGGATACTTGACTAAGAAATCTGAGTCCTTGAAGAAAAAGGGTGGGAGGGCGGGAAAACAAAGGCAAATGGGGACGGATGAAACGAACAACGTTGGGAAAACTGAGAGGTGATCTTGCGAATGTTGAAATGATTGGATCCACTTGAAGAGAAACACACCTGTTGGAAAAGAATTGGCATGACCATCTCGATGATCAAGAACGATTAGCACTCCCATAGAAATATGAGAGCACCGCTTGAAAAAAGTATGGAATCAACACTTGACTTCGAAGCAACTCGAATACCACAACTAAAAACAAAACAAAGATTGGCTTGCAAAATAAGTTGGAAACAAACATATGATAGATCCCATATTGTATCATGTGTCTGTTGGAAAGATATTCTAGGAGCTACTTGAATTCCCACCTATAAACTCCCGAAACTTTCTGGTTATGCAATCAGGTGTTGGGGATACAGGGGAAGCATAATATCTAACCCAAACTAACAATCCCTACATCCGGCTATATCCATCCTTCAACACATAACCAAGAAACCTTCGGAAATCATGTACCTCAACCTTCGAAAAAGCATCCGTTATACGAATTATGGAAAAACTCCCGAACTCCCGCCCCAATACTGGGTGGCATCGAGGTTATCTCACCAACAACTGCATAAAAGAGATTTTCGATGTCGGCGAACTCAGGTATTCCAGAACTGCAACGATAAAATTGTGACGACAACACCTCGGAGCTCAACTCCCCGGGACACTGCCACAACCCCTATATGTCAGGAGGCACCAAGAACAATGTTCTCGTCACAAGAATATCGAAATGATTCCAAGATACCCGCGTGATCCTAAAAAAATGGTGAAATTTGAGGAGAGGAAAGTCAAAACTTCTACGTCAGGAGGCCTCACCAGAGCGACGAAGGGACTGAGGAGTAAAAATAATCCTACTCTCCGATATATATAATCCTAAGACTCAAAACATTTTGTTCTAGACTCAACAACGTCGGCGATTCGATCAAGCAGGGGGCTCCTAAGTCGGGGATGGCTCTGATTACCAACTTTTAACACCCACAATGGGGCTATATCTCCCACATGTCAAGGCACGACTTAGAGGCATAGCCGCATGGTAGATTTATCGCAAGAGGGGTAATCTTCACACAATCCCATGTACTGAATAAGAAAGGGATAACGAGTTGGCTTACAATCGCCACTTCACACAATACATAAATAATCCATACATCATCGAAATACACTCAAAGACCGACTACGGTCAAATCCAACAGAAAAGGAAGATAAACACCAAATGCTAGATCCCCGATCGTCCCAACTGGGCACCACTACTGATCAATCGGAAAAGACACATAACAACGGTCAAGATCTTCATTGAGCTCCCACTTGAGCACGGTTGCGTCACCTGCACTGGTATCATCAACACCTGCAACTGTTTGGAAGTATCCGTGAGTCACGAGGACTCGGCAATCTCACACCCCCGAGATCAAGAGTATTTAAGCTTATGGGTAGGATAAGGTAGTGAGGTGGAGCTGCAGCAAGCACTAAGAAAATATGGTGGCTAACATACGCAAATAAGAGCGAGAAGAGAAGCATCGCAACGGTCGTGAAGCTAGAAGTGATCAAGAAGTGATCCTGAAACTACTTATATTCAAGCATAACACAAGACCGTGCTCACTTCTCGGACTCCGCCGAAAAGAGACCATCACGGCTACACACGTGGTTGATGCATTTTAATTAAGTCAAGTGTCAAGTTCTCTACAACTAGATATTAACAAATTCCCATGTGCCACATAACCGCTGGCACGGCTCTCGAAAGTTTAAAACCCTGCAGGGGTGTCCCAACTTAGCCCATCACAAGCTCTCACGGTCAACGAAGAATATTCCTGTTGGAAATATGCCCTAGAGGCAATAATAAAAGCATTATTATTATATTTCCTTGTTCATGATAATTGTCTTTATTCATGCTATAATTGTGTTATCCGGAAATCGTAATACATGTGTGAATAATAGACACCAACATGTCCCTAGTAAGCCTCTAGTTGACTAGCTCGTTGATGAACAGATAGTCATGGTTTCCTGACTATGGACATTGGATGTCATTGATAACGAGATCACATCATTAGGAGAATGATGTGATGGACAAGACCCAATCCTAAACATAGCACAAGATCGTATAGTTCGTTTGCTAGAGTTTTTCCAATGTCAAGTATCCTTTCCTTAGACCATGAGATCGTGTAACTCCCGGATACCGTAGGAGTGCTTTGGGTGTACCAAACGTCACAAGTAACTGGGTGACTATAAAGGTATGCTACGGGTATCTCCGAAAGTGTCTGTTGGGTTGACACGGATCAAGACTGGGATTTGTCACTCTGTATGACGGAGAGGTTTCACTGGGCCCACTCGATAATGCATCATCATTATGAGCTCAAAGTGACCAAGTGTCTGGTCATGGGATCATGCATTACGGTACGAGTAAAGTGACTTGCCGGTAACGAGATTGAACGAGGTATTGGGATACCGACGATCGAATCTCGGGCAAGTAACATACCGATTGACAAAGGGAATTGTATACAGGGTTGCTTGAATCCTCGACATCGTGGTTCATCCGATGAGATCATCGAGGAGCATGTGGGAGCCAACATGGGTATCCAGATCCCGCTGTTGGTTATTGACCGGAGAGCGGTCTCGGTCATGTCTACATGTCTCCCGGACCCGTAGGGTCTACACACTTAAGGTTCGGTGACGCTAGGGTTGTAGGGATATGTATATGCAGTAACCCGAATGTTGTTTGGAGTCCCGGATGAGATCCCGGACATCACGAGGAGTTTCGGAACAGTCCGGAGGTAAAGAATTATATATAGGAAGTGCTATTTCGGCAATCGGGACAAGTTTCGGGGTCACCGGTATTGTACCGGGACCACCGGAAGGGTCCTGGGGGTCCACCGGGTGGGGCCACCTGCTCCGGGGGGCCACATGGGCTATAGGGGCTGCGCCTTGGCCTATATGGGCCAAGGGCACCAGCCCCAAGAGGCCCATGCGCCTAGGGTTCAAGAAGGGAAGAGTCCCAGAAGGGGAAGGCACCTCCTAGGTGCCTTGGGGGGGAGGGAATCCTCCCTTGGCCGCCGCCCCCTAGGAGATTGGATCTCCTAGGGCCGGCGCCCCCCCCCTTGGGCTCCCTATATATAGTGGGGAAAGGAGGGCCTCTCAATCCACGCCTTTGGTGCCTCCCTCTCCCTCTCCAACACCTCCTCCTCCTCCATAGAGCTCAGCGAAGCCTTGCCGGAGTACTGCAGCTCCAACACCACCACGCCGTCGTGCTCCTGCTGGAGCCATCTTCCTCAACCTCTCCTTCCCCTTGCTGGATCAAGAAGGAGAGGTTATGCTGACCGTACGTGTGTTGAACGCGGAGGTGCCATCCGTTCGGCGCTAGGATCTCCGGTGATTTGGATCACGTCGAGTGCGCCTTCCTCATCCCCGTTCTTTGAACGCTTCCGCACGTGATCTACAAAGGTATGTAGATGCAATCCGATCACTCGTTGCTAGATGAACTCATAGATGGATCTTGGTGAAACCGTAGGAAAATTTTTGTTTTCTGCAACGTTCCCCAACAGTGGCATCATGAGCTAGGTCTATGTGTAGTTCTCTTGTACGAGTAGAACACAAATTTGTTGTGGGCGTTGATGTTGTCAACTTTCTTGCCGCTACTAGTCTTATCTTGCTTCAGCGGTATTGTGGGATGAAGCGGCCCGGACCAACCTTACACGTACGCTTACGTGAGACCGGTTCCACCGACTAACATGCACAAGTTGCATAAGGTGGCTGGCGGGTGTCTGTCTCTCCCACTTTAGTTGGAGCGGATTCGATGAAAAGGGTCCTTATGAAGGGTAAATAGAAGTTGACAAATCACGTTGTGGCTTTCACGTAGGTAAGAAAACGTTCTTACTAGAACCCTACTTCAGCCACGTAAAACTTGCAACAACAATTAGAGGATGTCTAACTTGTTTTTGCAGCAAGTGCTTTGTGATATGATATGGCCAAAGTTGTGATGAATGATGAATGATATATATGTGATGTATGAGATGTTCATGCTATTGTAATAGGAATCACGACTTGCATGTCGATGAGTATGACAACCGGCAGGAGCCATAGGAGTTGTCTTTATTTTTTGTATGACCTGCGTGTCATTGAGAAACGCCATGTAAATTACTTTACTTTATTGCTAAACGCGTTAGCCTTAGTAGTAGAAGTAATAGTTGGCGAGAAACTTCATGGAGACACGATGATGGAGATCATGGTGTCATGTCGGTGACAAGATGATCATGGAGCCCCAAGATGGAGATCAAAGGAGCTATGTGATATTGGCCATATCATGTCACTTTTATTATTTGATTGCATGTGATGTTTATCATGTTTTGCATCTTGTTTACTTAGAACGACGGTAGTAAATAAGATGATCCCTCATAATAATTTCAAGAAAGTGTTCCCCCTAACTGTGCACCGTTGCGACAGTACGTTGTCTCGAAGCACCACGTGATGATCGGGTGTTAGATTCTAACGTTCACATACAACGGGTGTAAGACAGATTTACACATGCAAACACTTAGGTTGACTTGACGAGCCTAGCATGTACAGACATGGCCTCGGAACACAGAAGACCGAAAGGTCGAGCATGAGTCGTATAGAAGATACGATCAACATGAAGATGTTCACCGATGTTGACTAGTCCGTCTCACGTGATGATCGGACACGGCCTAGTTAACTCGGATCATGTTATACTTAGATTACAGGAGGGATGTCTATCTAAGTGGGAGTTCATTGAATAATTTGATTAGATGAAATTCATTATCATGAACTTAGTCTAAAATATTTACAATATGTCTTGTAGATCAAATGGCCAACGTAGTCCTCAACTTCAACGCGTTCCTAGAGAAAACCAAGCTGAAAGACGATGGCAGCAACTACACAGACTGGGTCCGGAACCTGAGGATCATCCTCATAGCTGCCAAGAAAGATTATGTCCTACAAGCACCGCTAGGTGAAGCACCCGTCCCATAGAACCAAGACATTATGAATGCTTGGCAGACACGTGCTGATGATTACTCCCTCGTTCAGTGCGGCATGCTTTACAGCTTAGAACCGGGGCTCCAAAAACGTTTTGAGAGACACGAAGCATATGAGATGTTCGAAGAGCTGAAAATGGTTTTTCAAGCTCATGCCCAGGTCGAGAGATATGAAGTCTCCGACAAGTTCTTCAGCTGTAAGATGGAGGAAAATAGTCCTGTCAGTGAGCACATACTCACAATGTCTGGGTTACACAACCGCTTGACTCAGCTGGGAGTTAATCTCCCGGATGACGCGGTCATTGACAGAATCCTCCAGTCGCTTCCACCAAGCTACAAGAGCTTTGTGATGAACTTCAATATGCAGGGGATGGAAAAGACCATTCCTGAGGTATTTGCAATGCTGAAATCAGCAGAGGTAGAAGTCAAAAAGGAACATCAAGTGTTGATGGTGAATAAAACCACTAAGTTCAAGAAGGGCAAGGGTAAGAAAGCCTTCAAGAAGGACGGCAAGGGAGTTGCCACGCTCGGTAAGCAAGCTGCCGGGAAGAAGCCAAAGAATGGACCCAAGCCCGAGACTGAGTGCTTTTATTGCAAGGGAAGTGGTCACTGGAAGCGGAACTGCCCCAAATACTTAGCGAACAAGAAGGCCGGCAAAACGAAAGGTATATGTGATATACATGTAATTGATGTGTACCTTACCAGTATTCGTAGTAGCTCCTGGGTATTTGATACTGGTGCGGTTGCTCACATTTGTAACTCAAAGCAGGAGCTGCGGAATAAGCGGAGACTGGCAAAGGACGAGGTGACGATGCGCGTCGGGAATGGTTCCAAGGTCAATGTGATCGCCGTCGGCACGCTACCTCTACATTTTCCTTCGGGATTAGTTTTGAACCTCAATAATTGTTATTTAGTGCCAAGTTTGAGCATGAACATTGTATCAGGATCTCGTTTAATTCGAGATGGCTACTCATTTAAATCCGAGAATAATGGTTGTTCTATTTATATGAGAGATATGTTTTATGGTCATGCTCCAATGGTGAATGGTTTATTCTTAATGAATCTCGAGCGTAATGCTACACATGTTCATAGTGTGAGTACCAAAAGATGTAAGATTGATAATGATAGTCCCACATACTTGTGGCACTGCCGCCTTGGTCACATAGGTGTCAAACGCATGAAGAAGCTCCATGCTGATGGACTTTTAGAGTCTCTTGATCACGAATCATTTGACACGTGCGAACCATGCCTCATGGGTAAAATGACCAAGACTCCGTTCTCAGGAACAATGGAGCGAGCAACCAACTTATTGGAAATCATACATACTGATGTGTGCAGTCCAATGAGTGTTGAGGCTCGCGGTGGCTATCGTTATGTTCTCACCCTCACTGATGACTTGAGTAGATATGGGTATGTCTACTTAATGAAACACAAGTCTGAGACCTTTGAAAAGTTCAAGGAATTTCAGAGTGAGGTTGAGAATCAACGTGACAGGAAAATCAAGTTCCTGCGATCAGATCGTGGAGGAGAATACTTGAGTCATGAGTTTGGCACACACTTAAGAAAATGTGGAATAGTTTCACAACTCACGCCGCCTGGAACACCTCAGCGTAATGGTGTGTCCGAACGTCGTAATCACACTCTATTAGATATGGTGCGATCTATGATGTCTCTTACCGATTTACCGCTATCTTTTTGGGGGTATGCTTTAGAGACTGCCGCATTCACTTTAAATAGGGCTCCGTCGAAATCCGTTGAGACGACACCGTATGAATTATGGTTTGGGAAGAAACCTAAGCTGTCGTTTCTAAAAGTTTGGGGATGTGATGCTTATGTCAATAAACTTCAACCTGAAAAGCTCGAACCCAAGTCGGAAAAATGCGTCTTCATAGGATACCCTAAAGAAACTATTGGGTATACTTTCTACCTCAGATCCGAAGGCAAGATCTTTGTTGCCAAGAATGGATCCTTTCTAGAGAAGGAGTTTCTCTCGAAAGAAGTTAGTGGGAGGAAAGTAGAACTTGATTAAGTATTACCTCTTGAACCGGAAAAAGGCGCAACTCAAGAAAATGTTCCTGAGGTGCCTGCACCGACTAGAGAGGAAGTTAATGATGATGATCATGAAACTTCAGATCAAGTTGCTACTGAACTTCGCAGGTCCACAAGGACACGTTCCGCACCAGAGTGGTACGGCAACCCTGTCTTGGAAATCATGTTGTTAGACAACGGTGAACCTTCGAACTATGAAGAAG
Source organism: Triticum urartu (assembly GCF_056163025.1). Taxonomy (NCBI): domain Eukaryota; kingdom Viridiplantae; phylum Streptophyta; class Magnoliopsida; order Poales; family Poaceae; genus Triticum; species Triticum urartu. The sequence continues at coordinate 406,039,901 of NC_141873.1, forward strand.
CGATGGCGGGCCCGGATTCCGACAAATGGCTAGAAGCCATGAAATCCGAGATAGGATCCATGTATGAAAACGAAGTATGGACTTTGACTGACTTGCCCGATGATCGGCGAGCCATAGAAAATAAATGGATCTTTAAGAGGAAGACAGACGCGGATGGTAATGTGACCATCTATAAAGCTCGGCTTGTCGCTAAGGGTTATCGACAAGTTCAAGGGGTTGACTACAATGAGACTTTCTCACCGGTAGCGAAGCTGAAGTCCGTCCGAATCATGTTAGCAATTGCCGCATTCTACGATTATGAGATATGGCAAATGGACGTCAAAACGGCATTCCTTAATGGTTTCCTTAAGGAAGAATTGTATATGATGCAGCCGGAAGGTTTTGTTGATCCTAAGAATGCTAACAAGGTGTGCAAGCTCCAACGCTCGATTTATGGGCTGGTGCAAGCATCTCGGAGTTGGAACATTCGCTTTGATGAGATGATCAAAGCGTTTGGGTTTACGCAGACTTATGGAGAAGCCTGCGTTTACAAGAAAGTGAGTGGGAGCTCTGTAGCATTTCTCATATTATATGTAGATGACATACTTTAGATGGGAAATGATATAGAACTTTTGGACAGCATTAAGGCCTACTTGAATAAGAGTTTTTCAATGAAGGACCTTGGAGAAGCTGCTTATATATTAGGCATCAAGATCTATAGAGATAGATCAAGACGCCTCATAGGTCTTTCACAAAGCACATACCTTGATAAGATATTGAAGAAGTTCAATATGGATCAGTCTAAGAAGGGGTTCTTGCCTGTATTGCAAGGTGTGAAATTGAGCTCAGCTCAATGTCCGACCACGGCAGAAGATATAGAAGAGATGAGTGTCATCCCCTATGCCTCAGCCATAGGTTCTATTATGTATGCCATGCTGTGTACCAGACCTGATGTAAACCTTGCCGTAAGTTTGGTAGGAAGGTACCAAAGTAATCCCGGCAAGGAACACTGGACAACGGTCAAGAATATCCTGAAGTACCTGAGAAGGACTAAGGAAATGTTTCTCGTTTATGGAGGTGACGAAGAGCTCGTCGTAAAGGGTTACGTCGACGCTAGCTTCGACACAGATCTGGATGACTCTAAGTCACAAACCGGATACGTGTATATTTTGAATGGTGGGGCAGTAAGCTGGTGCAGTTGCAAGGAGAGCGTCGTGGCGGGATCTACATGTGAAGCAGAGTACATGGCAGCCTCGGAGGCAGCGCATGAAGCAATTTGGGTGAAGGAGTTCATCACCGACCTAGGAGTCATACCCAATGCGTCGGGGCCGATCAAGCTCTTCTGTGACAACACTGGAGCTATTGCTCTTGCCAAGGAGCCCAGGTTTCACAAGAAGACAAGGCACATCAAGCGTCGCTTTAACTCCATTCGTGAAAATGTTCAAGATGGAGACATAGATATTTGTAAAGTACATACGGACCTGAATGTAGCAGATCCGTTGACTAAACCTCTCCCTAGAGCAAAACATGATCAACACCAGAATTCCATGGGTGTTCGATTCATCACAATGTAACTAGATTATTGACTCTAGTGCAAGTGGGAGACTGTTGGAAATATGCCCTAGAGGCAATAATAAAAGCATTATTATTATATTTCCTTGTTCATGATAATTGTCTTTATTCATGCTATAATTGTGTTATCCGGAAATCGTAATACATGTGTGAATAATAGACACCAACATGTCCCTAGTAAGCCTCTAGTTGACTAGCTCGTTGATCAACAGATAGTCATGGTTTCCTGACTATGGACATTGGATGTCATTGATAACGAGATCACATCATTAGGAGAATGATGTGATGGACAAGACCCAATCCTAAACATAGCACAAGATCGTATAGTTCGTTTGCTAGAGTTTTTCCAATGTCAAGTATCCTTTCCTTAGACCATGAGATCGTGTAACTCCCGGATACCGTAGGAGTGCTTTGGGTGTACCAAACATCACAACGTAACTGGGTGACTATAAAGGTATGCTACGGGTATCTCCGAAAGTGTCTGTTGGGTTGACACGGATCAAGACTGGGATTTGTCACTGCGTATGACGGAGAGGTTTCACTGGGCCCACTCGGTAATGCATCATCATTATGAGCTCAAAGTGACCAAGTGTCTGGTCACGGGATCATGCATTACGGTACGAGTAAAGTGACTTGCCGGTAACGAGATTGAACGAGGTATTGGAATACCGACGATCGAATCTCGGGCAAGTAACATACCGATTGACAAAGGGAATTGTATACAGGGTTGCTTGAATCCTCGACATCGTGGTTCATCCGATGAGATCATCGAGGAGCATGTGGGAGCCAACATGGGTATCCAGATCCCGCTGTTGGTTATTGACCGGAGAGCAGTCTCGGTCATGTCTAAGGAACGCAAAATCAAGGAACATAACACCGGTATGACGGAAACTAAGGAGGCAAGAGTGGAACAAAACACCAGGCATAAGACCGAGCCTTCCACCCTTTACCAAGTATATAGACGCATTAATTAAAATAAGAGATATTGTGATATCCCAACATAAACATGTTCCAACATGGAACAAACTTCAACTTCACCTGCAACTAACAATGCTAAAAGAGGGGCTGAGCAAAAGCGGTAACATAGCCAAACAACGGTTTGCTAGGAAGGTGGGTTAGAGGCTTGACATGGCAATATGGGAGGCATGATATAACAAGTGGTAGGTAGCGTGACATAGCGATAGATCGGTCAACTAGTAAGCAAAGATATAAGTGATGTCGAGGGTATGGCCATCTTGCCTGAGATCCCGCAAGGAAGAAGAACGAGTCCATGAAGAAGACAAACGAACGTAGTCGAATGGATCCTCACAACTCCGGAACGGAACCGAAGCTAACGAGAGAAGCAAACCGGAAAGAAGCAAGCAACATAGTAAACAACCATCACATAAACATGGCATGATGCACAACCAAGTATGATGCATGTCTGGTTTAATGAGGCATGACATGGAAATATGCACAAACAAAACTACAAATTAAGTGGAGTTCAATATGCAACGAGTTGCATATTGACGAAACACCACATCAATTATTTAGTTCTCTCTCGTTTATGTACCAAACAAAATTAAATGTTATTAAACATGGAAAGAGGTGAAGCATGAGTGAATTAACTATCTAAGCAAGTTTAAATGAGGCCGGAAGAACAAACAACAATTCCGGAAAATCCCCACATGTCATATGGCAATTTAATGCAAACAACAATTTTAAACATTTTAAATGTTATTATCATGATTTGGATGACATGTGCAAGTTTTATGCAATTTTGTTAAAAGTTGACATGAGCATATTATGAAGCATTTGCCACCGTGGTGGAAAGAAAGGGTGCCACGGTGATACGTCTCCAACGTATCTATAATTTTTTATTGTTCCATGCTATATTATATTCTGTTTTGGACATTATTGGGCTTTATTATACACTTTTATATTATTTTTGGGACTAACCTATTAACCGGAGGCCCAACCCAGAATTGCTGTTTTTTTGCCTATTTTAGGGTTTCGCAGAAAAAGAATATCAAAGGGAGTCCAAACGGAATGAAACCTTCGGGAACATGATTTTCGGAACGAACATGATCCAGAGGACTTGGACCCTACGTAAATACATCAACCAAGAGGCCACGAGGTAGGGGCGCGCCTACCCCCCTGGGCGAGCCCTCCACCCTCGTGGGCCCCCTGTTGCTCCACCGACGTACTCCTTCCTCCTATATATACCTACGTACCCCCAAACTACCAGATACGGAGCCAAAACCCTAATTCCACCGCCGTAACTTTCTGTATCCACGAGATCCCATCTTGGGGCCTGTTCTGGAGCTCCGCCGGAGGGGGGCATCGATCACGGAGGGCTTCTACATCATCATCCAAGCCCCTCCGATGAAGTGTGAGTAGTTTACTTTAGACCTACGGGTCCACCCTTTCCTCTTCAAGGGAAAACCAACGCAAGTGCTCAAGAGGTAGCAAGAAGGATTTCTGGCGCTGTTGCCGGGGAGGTCTATGCAAAAGTCAACACACCAAGTACCCATCACAAACCCTTATCTCCCGCATTACATTATTTGCCATTTGCCTCTCGTTTTCCTCTCCCCCACTTCACCCTTGCCATTTTATTCGCCTCTTTCCCGTTTGCTTTGATGTCTTACTTGGCTCGTTTGCTCGTTTGGTTGGTATAGTTGTTTATTTATTACTAAACAGAGAACCTAAGATCTTTGGATCCTTATCCGCTTGCTAATCTTTTTAAGATATCCAATTATGATGAACCAATTGCTAGTGAGTTTTGTGCACTAGATTATCTTTATGAAGTTCTGCTTGAAATTCGTGAATCTGAAAATTGTGATGAAGTACTTTATGGAGTGATTCACGATGGATCTTGAATAGAAAGCATGATTGCAATGATGATAGTATAAATTCTATTAATGTCAATTGTGCTTATAATATTCAAAACCCTAAGTTTGGGGATGCTAGTTTTGCTATGTCTACTACTTGTTGCAATGATCATGATTGGGGTGATTCTTCTCATGATCTTGAAAATTTATTTAAGCCCCATGATGAATATGAGATTGATAATAGTGTTTGCAATATTATTGAAAGTGGGTTTGGAAGAGTGTCAACTTTAGATCCCACATATTTGGAGAACATTCAATCTTATGAATTTTTTTATAAAAGTGGGTTTGGAGAAGTCATGACTTTAGTTAATGTTAATCCCACTATTTTGGAAGAGTGTCAACTTTGCATGCATGTGGATCGTGTTGAAAATATTTTATGTGATAGATATTTTGTTGAATTTGCTTATGATCCTACATGTAATTATTATGAGAGAGGAAAATATGGTGGTAGACATTTCATGTTACTAAATTACCTCTCGTTATGTTGAGATTGCTATTGTTTCTTTCCGCTTCCTTTCATATGCTAGTTTTTGCTTACCTTGATAATTTGTTTACCTATAAGATGCCTATGCATAGGAAGTATGTTAGACTTAGATGTGTTTGTCACATGTTTTATGATGCTCTCTTTGTGCTTCAATTCTTGTCTTTCATGTGAGCATCATTGAAATCGTGTGCCTAGCTATAAAGGCTTTAAAGAAAAGCACTTGTTGGGAGACAACCCAATATTTTTCCTTGCTGTTATTCAATAAATAATTTATCTAGCCTCTGTTTTGGTTGTGTTTTTGTGTTTAATTAGTGTTTGTGCCAAGTAGAACCGTTGGGAAGACTTGGGGAAAGTCTTGTTAATCTTGCTGTAAAAAACAGAAACTTTAGCGCTCACAAGAACTGCTGCCATTTTTATTTGGAAAGTGATATTTAGTTAATTATTTTTTTCAGATGATTAATAGGTAAATTACTCACGTACATAAATTTATTTTAGAATTTTTTGTGTTCCATATCTTGCGTTAGCTACAGATTACTACAGACTGTTCTGTTTTTGACAGATTCTGTTTTTCATGTGTTGTTTGCTTATTTTGATGAATCTATGGCTAGTAAAATAGTTTATAAACCATAGAGAAGTTGTAATACAGTAGGTTTAACACCAATATAAATAAAGAATGAGTTCATTACAGTACCTTGAAGTGGTGTTTTGTTTTCTTTCGCTAACGGAGCTCACGAGATTTTCTACTTTAAGTTTTGTGTTGTGAAGTTTTCAGGTTTTGGGTAAAGATTTGATGGATTATGGAACAAATAGTGGCAAGAGACTAAGCTTGGGGATGCCCATGGCACCCCAAGATAATCTAAGGACACCCAAAAGCCAAAGCTTGGGGATGCCCCGGAAGGCATCCCTTCTTTCGTCTACTTCTATTGGTAACTTTACTTGGAGCTATATTTTTATTTACCACATGATATGTGTTTTGCTTGGAGCGTCTTGTATTATTTGAGTCTTTATTTTTTAGATTTCCACAATCATCCTTGCTGCACACACCTTTATGAAAGAGACACACATGCTTCGGTAATTATTAGAATACTCTATGTGCTTCACTTATATCTTTTGAGTTATATAGTTTTTGCTCTAGTGCTTCACTTATATCTTTTAGAGCATGGTGGTAGATTTGTTTTATATAAACCATTGTTCTCTCATGCTTCACTTAGATTATTTAAGAGTCCTGCAAAACAGCATGGTAATTTGCTTTAATTATTTGAGGCATTCAAGATTACTAAATAAAATTTTCTTATGAGTGTGTTGAATACTATGAGAAGTTTGAAACTTGATAATTGTTTTGAGATACGGAGATGGTGATATTAGAGTCGTGCTAGTTGAGTAGTTGTGAATTTGAGAAATGCTTGTGTTGAAGTTTGTGATTCCCGTAGCATGCACGTATGGTGAACCGTTATGTTAAGAAGTCGGAGCATGATGTATTTATTGATTGTCCTCCTTATGAGTGGCGGTCGGGGACGAGCGATGGTATTTCCTACCAATCTATCCCCCTAGGAGAATGCGTGTAGTACTTTGCTTCGATAACTAATAGATTTTTGGAATAAGTATGTGAGTTCTTTATGACTAATGTTGAGTCCATGGATTATACGCACTCTCACCCTTCCACCATTGCTAGCCTCTCTAATACCGCGCACCTTTCGCCGGTATCATACACCCACCATATACCTTCCTCAAAACAGCCACCATACCTACCTATCATGGCATTTCCATAGCCATTCCGAGATATATTGCCATGCAACTTTCCACCGTTCCGTTTATCATGACACGCTCCATCATTGTCATATTGCTTTGCATGATCATGTAGTTGACATTTTAGTTGTGGCAAAGCCGCCGTTCATAATTCTTTCATATAAGTCACTCATGCATCATTGCTATCCCGGTACACCGTCGGAGGCATTCATATAGAGTCATAGTTTTTTCTGGTATCGAGTTCTAATCATTGAGTTGTAAATAAATAGAAGTTTGATGATCATCATTCATAGAGTATTGTCCCAAATAAAAAAAGGCCAAAGAAAAAAGGCCCAAAAAAGGGGCAATACTACTATCCTTTTTCCACACTTGTGCTTCAAAGTAGCACCATGATCTTCATGATAGAGAGTCTCCTATGTTATCACTTTCATATACTAGTGGGAATTTTTCATTATAGAACTTGGCTTGTATATTCCAACGATGGGCTTCCTCAAAATGCCCTAGGTCTTCGTGAGCAAGCAAGTTGGATGCACACCCACTTAGTTTCTTTTTGTTGAGCTTTCATATACTTATAGCTCTAGTGCATCCGTTGCATCGCAATCCCTACTCACTCACATTGATATCCATTGATGGGCATCTCCATAGCCCGTTGATACGCCTAGTTGATGTGAGAATATCTTCCCCCTTTTTTGTCTTCTCCACAACCACCATTCTATTCCACCTATAGTGCTATGTCCATGGCTCACGCTCATGTATTGCGTGAAGATTGAAAAAGTTTGAGAACATTAAAAGTATGAAACAATTGCTTGGCTTGTCATCGGGGTTGTGCATGATTTGAATACTTTGTGTGGTGAAGATGGAGCATAACCAGACTATATGATTCTGTAGGGATAACTTTCTTTGGCCATGTTATTTTGAAGAGACATAATTGCTTAGTTAGTATGCTTGAAGTATTATTATTTCTATGTCAATATTAAACTTTCGTCTTGAATCTTTCGGATCTGGATATTCTACCACAATTAAGAGAATTACATTGAAATTATGCCAAGTAGCATTCCACATCAAAAATTCTGTTTTTATCATTATCCACTCGAGGATGAGCAGGAATTAAGCTTGGGGATGCTTGATACGTCTCCAACGTATCTATAATTTTTGATTGTTCCATGCTATATTATATTCTGTTTTGGACATTATTGGGCTTTATTATACACTTTTATATTATTTTTGGGACTAACCTATTAACTGGAGGCCCAGCCCAGAATTGTTGTTTTTTTTCCTATTTTAGGGTTTCACGGAAAAAGAATATCAAACGGAGTCCAAACGGAATGAAACCTTCGGGAACGTGATTTTCGGAACGAACATGATCCAGAGGACTTGGACCCTACATCAAGACATCAACCAGGAGGCCACGAGGTACGGGCATGCCTACCCCCCTGGGCGCGCCCTCCACCCTCGTGGGCCCCCTGTTGCTCCACCGACGTACTCCTTCCTCCTATATATACCTACGTACCCCCAAACTACCACATACGGAGCCAAAACCCTAATTCCACCACCGTAACTTTCTGTATCCACGAGATCCCATCTTGGGGCCTGTTCCGGAGCTCCGCCGGAGGGGGCATCGATCACGGAGGGCTTCTACATCAACACCATAGCCCTTCCGATGAAGTGTGAGTAGTTTACCTCAGACCTACGGGTCCATAGTTATTAGCTAGATGGCTTATTCTCTATTTTTGGATCTCAATATAAAGTTCTCCCCCTCTCTTGTGGAGATCTATTCGATGTAATCTTCTTTTGCGGTGTGTTTGTTGAGACCGATGAATTGTGGGTTTATGATCAAGTATATCTATGAAAAATATTTGAATCTTCTTTGAATTCTTTTATGTGTGATTGGTTATCTTTGCAAGTCTCTTTGAATTATCAGTTTGGTTTGGCCTACTAGATTGATCTTTCTTGCAATGGGAGAGGCGCTTAGCTTTGGGTTCAATCTTGCGGTGTCCTTTCCCAGTGACAGTAGGGCAACAAGGCACGTATTGTATTGTTGCCATCGAGGATAACAAGATGGGGTTTATTTCATATTGCATGAGTTTATCCCTCTACATCATGTCATCTTGCTTAAAGCGTTACTCTGTTCTCTTGAACTTAATACTCTAGATGCATGCTGGATAGCGGTCGATGTGTGGAGTAATAGTAGTAGATGCAGGCAGGAGTCAGTCTACTTGTCTTGGACGTGATGCCTATATACATGATCATACCTAGATATTCTCATAACTATGCTCAATTCTATCAATTGCTCAACAGTAATTTGTTTACCCACCGTGAATACTTATGCTCTCGAGAGAAGCCACTAGTGAAACCTATGGCCCCCGGGTCTATCTTCCATCATATTAATCTTCCAATACTTAGTTATTTTTTATTGCCTTTTATTTTACTTTGCATCTTTATCATAAAAATACCAAAAATATTATCTTATCATATCTATCAGATCTCACTCTCGTAAGTGACCGTGTAGGGATTGACAACCCCTTATCGTGTTGGTTGCGAGGATTTATTTGTTTGTGTAGGTGCGAGGGACTCGTGCGTGACCTCCTACTGGATTGATACCTTGGTTCTCAAAAAACTGAGGGAAATACTTACGCTACTTTGCTGCACCACCCTTTCCTCTTCAAGGGAAAACCAACGCAAGTGCTCAAGAGGTAGCACACAACGACGATAACGAAAATGGTGCCACGACGACGTTCCGGTTCCGGTAACTCGATTGAGATGCCGGTGAAAAAGAACCAAGTGTGCGGAACATGCAAGAGTGACAGGGAGTGATCCTGGTAACCAGGTTCCCACGGGTCGACGGCATGGCAAACGAGGAGGAACGTGCAAGGACATCTCGGACACGGTGCAAACACGAGCATCTCATACAACACACATGCATACGGTCCACGGGCGGTCGTCTCGGCGGTTATACCTTCGAAGCGTGCAAGCGGGACGGTTCGGGTTCGTAGAGGGAAGTGGTGGTACATGGGTCTTCGGCGATGGAAGTCGTACATGTTTCAAAGAGGAAGTAGAGGTTCTCGCGATCTCGGCGACGGTAGTGGTATATGTCATCGATAGTCAAACTTGGCGATCCGGAGAGGGTACTTGCCGGATCCACAACACTGTAACCGTTCATGTCAGAGAGCTTGATGTTCACGGGTCTTCCAAAAATGGTGTGGTTCTTGGCGAAGTGCACGTCGACGGTAGTCAAACTTGACGTTTTTGGTTCATGGGTCTTCGCCTTCGGTAGTCGTTCTAGGCACCGGATGTCGAGGTACTTGGCGTATTTGGGATTCCGAAGACGGCGGTAGAGGTACTTGGCGAAAAATCCTGGAGACGGATGCGTCCGTGTACGGTTCCTTGCTACCTCTTGAGCACTGCGTTGGTTTTCCCTTGAAGAGGAAAGGGTGATGCAGCAAAGTAGCGTAAGTATTTCCCTCGGTTTTTTAGAACCAAGGTATCAATCCAGTAGGAGATCACGCTCGAGTCCCACGCACCTACACAAACAAATAAGAACCTCGCAACCAACGCGATAAAGGGGTTGTCAATCCCTTCACGGTCACTTACGAGAGTGACATCTGATAGATATGATAAGATAATATTTTTGGTATTTTTACGATAAAGATAAATAAAGATGCAAAGTAAAATAAACGGAAATAGAAATAACTAAGTGTTGGAAGATTAATATGATGGAAGATAGACCCGGGGGCCATAGGTTTCACTAGTGGCTTCTCTCAAGAGCATAAGTATTACGGTGGGTAAACGAATTATTGTCGAGCAATTGATAGAATTGAGCATAGTTACGAGAATACCTAGGTATGATCATGTGTATAGGCATCACGTCCGCGACAAGTATACCGAAACGATTCTGCATCTACTACTATTACTCCACACATCGACCGCTATCCAGCATGCATCTAGAGTATTAAGTTCATAAGAACAGAGTAATGTTTTAAGGAAGACGACATGATGTAGAGGGATAAACTCATGCAATATGATATAAACCCCATCATTTTATCCTCGATGGCAACAATACAATACGTGTCGTTTCCCTTTCTGTCACTGGGATCGAGCACCGCAAGATTGAACCCAAAGCTAAGCACTTCTCCCATTGCAAGAAAGATCAATCTAGTAGGCCAAACCAAACTGATAATTCGAAGAGACTTGCAAAGATAAACCAATCATACATAAAAGAATTCAGAGGAGATTCAAATATTGTTCATAGATAAACTTGATCATAAACCCACAATTCATCTGATCTTGACAAACACACCGCAAAAGAAGATTACATCGAATAGATCTCCAAGAAGATCGAGGAGAACTTTTTATTGAGATCCAAAGAGAGAGAGGAAGCCATCTAGCTAATAACTATGGACCCGTAGGTCTTAAGTAAACTACTCACACATCACCGGAGAGGCCATGGAGTTGATGTAGAGGCCCTCCGTGATCAATGCCCCCCTCCGGCGGAGCTCCGGAAAAGGCCCCGAGATGGGATCTCTCGGGTACAGAAGGTTGTGGCGGTGGAATTAGGTTTTCGTGGTGCTCCTAGATGTTTGGGGGGGGTACGTGGATATATATAGGAGGAATAAGTACGTCGGTGGAGCAACGAGGGGCCCACGAGGGTGGAGGGCGCGCCTAGGGGGGTAGGCGCGCCTCCTGCCTCGTGGCTTCCTCGGTTGTTTCTTGACACCCACTCCAAGTCTCATGGATCACATTTGTTGATAAAATCACGTTCCCGAAGGTTTCATTCTGTTTGGACTCCGTTTAATATTCCTTTTCGGCGAAACCCTAAAATAGGCAAAAAAAAGCAATTTGGGCTGGGCCTGCGGTTAGTAGGTTAGTCCCAAAAATGATATAAAAGTGTAAAATAAAGCCCATTGACATCCAAATTAGATAATATAATAGCATGGAGCAATCAAAAATTATAGATACGTTGGAGACATATCATTCCTGACAATGTTCTTGCTGGTCCAAAAAGAAGCAAGACAGGAGGCCGGTGGTGCAGCTATCCGGTGAGGCTGTGGTGGATCCGGTTAGACGGTGCCGGATCCGGGCAGAGCAAGCGGCAGTGCGAGAGCAGCGGTCTTGGTGATGCGGTGTGGTGCAAAGGCATTGAGGAGGCCAACGAGGTGGTTGTCCACGGCTGCGACGGGCAGGGCTCGAGCTTGGGCTCGAGGCAGAGGGCAACCGCGAACCACAGAGTTGCGACAACAGAGGTCGAAGGGAAGGTTGACGTCGTGGGAACGAAGGCGTGGTACAGGAGGTCAGGCCGAGGAAGGAGAGGTTGACGTGGTCGCGCGCGGCGGCAGGCTTGCTGGCGTTGGGGATGAGGTGCAGGAGAGGAGAGGGCCTGCGAGCGGGAGGAGGTGGCTAAGGCGAAGGAGCTCGAGCATAGAGGCAGCGCTCGCCGGAGGCGGGGAGGTAGCAGTGAGGCGGCGACAGAGCAAGGGAGGGAGGCGCGTGGAGGAGGCGAGAGGAACCGGGCGGAGGCGACCTGATCCGGTGGATGGGAGCTCCTGTGGGGGTGCCATGGCGGGGAGGCGAAGGTGCTTGCAGCGAGGAGGTTCGACGCTCGAACTGCACGCTCTCTCTCTCTCTGGCGGCGGCACGAGGAAGATAGGGATCGGGACGAGGGAGAGATCGAGAGGAGTGGGTTCGGTCAGCGCTAGGGTTAGAGCAGAGGGACTGGGCTGGCTGCTGCTGGGCCTGAGTGGCCTGCGGCTACAGGAGGCCCAAGAGGCAAGGCTGGGCTCTCCCTCTCTTAACCTCTCTTCTAATATCATAAAAATAAAGAGAAAGAAAAGGGAAGAAAAGAAAAGGTTAGAGAAAGATTTTGGGCAAGGGGATTATTTTCCCGGACTCACAAAAATGAGCTTGATCCAGAAAAATAAAAGTGGCATGATTGAAAGACCTGAATTCAAATCCGTTTGAATTTAATTCAAATCCATTTGAATTTAATTCAAATGGTTTGAGTAAGATCAAGGTTTTGAATATGCCAAAAATGTTGGGAATTTTGGTGGAGCTCGGGAAGGTGGCGAAAGGATTTGTGGGAAAAGTTTGAGGTCAAGAATATTGAGATAGAAAAGGCATGGAATTAAATTGCACGTGTGTTATGGGTAATCCCAAACTAATGGAATATTTTTAATAGCTCCATAAATATTAGGAGGATATGTTATATAGAGAAATCACCATGTGAGTTCCTTCAATTTAAATATATCAAAGATCTATGCATTCTATTTAGTGGAGTTGGAAAAATTAATGGCATGATGACATGATGCAATGCACATGATGCAAAGATGAATGCAACAAACAAATAAATAACAGAGCTGACATGCAAAACATAGAAGACATCTGGAGCGCCAGTCTCGAGGTGTCACACTGACCGACCACCACGTGGCCGGGACAGAATGGCAACTCAAGCCGAACACCATCCCGCACCACCTCGCCGTAAAAAGTAGAGAAACAATAGTTCGGGGATACACATATAACCTACGACAGGACCTAGAAAATAAAGCAGGTCAGACCAGATCAATCTATGGATCGCGGGGCGTGCCCCGGCACGAGAAGACGACTATCAAGCCTGGCGCGACAAGCATAACCACGCCCGGGCCAAAAACTGCATACGGACTTCATCCGAACTGCGTCGTGACATGGCCCGGTACAGAGGCGCCGCACACCCCCTATGCTTCACCGATGAGGTAATGGAGCACCAGTTCCCAGAAGGGTTTAAACCCGTCAACATTGAATCATACGACGGCACAACAGATCCTGCAGTATGGATTGAAGATTTTCTTCTCCACATTCACATGGCTCGCGGGGACGATCTACACGCCATCAAATACCTTCCCCTAAAACTTAAGGGGCCAGCTTGACACTGGTTAAATAGCCTCCTAGAAAACTCTATTGGAAGCTGGGAAGACTTGGAGGATGCCTTTAGAGACAACTTCCAAGGCACTTATACTAGGCCTCCGGATGCCGATGACCTCAGTCATATAGTCCAGCAGCCCGGAGAGTCGGCTAGGAAATTCTGGACCAGGTTCCTAATTAAAAAGAACCATATTGTTGACTGTTCAGACGCCGAAGCCCTAGCGGCCTTTAAGCACAACATTCATGATGAATGACGCGCCCGACACCTCGGCCAAGAAAAGCCGAAGTCCATGGCAGCCCTTACAACACTAATGACCCGCTTTTACGCGGGCGAAGATAGCTGGCTAGCCCGTAGCAGCAATAGCACCAGCGACCTTGGCACTTCCGAAGCTAGAAACGGCAATAGAAGGCCCCGATGCAACATGCATAAGCGTCGAAGCAACAATGATAATGTAGAGGATACGACGGTCAATGACGGATTCAGTGGCTCCAAATCCGGTCAACGGAAGAAGCCATTCAAACGAAACAAAGACGGTTCATCAAGCCTAGACCGAATACTTGATCGACCTTGCCAGATCCACGGCACTCCTGACAAGCCTGCCAACCACACCAACAGAAGTTGTTGGGTCTTCAAACGGGCCAGCAAGTTAAATGTCGAACATAAGGAGAAAAGGGTCGCCCATCGAGGATGACGACGGGGAACCTCGCGCACCGAGCACAGGGGGACAAAAGAACCCCCCCCCCCCCGAGATCAAAATGGTGAATATGATATATGCTACTCATATCCCCAAGCGGGAACGCAAGCGCGCGTTAAGGGATGTCTACGCGATCGAGCCAGTCACCCCAAAATTCAACTCATGGTCAGCCTGTCCGATCACTTTCGATCGCAGAGACCACCGACCAGTATCTGTCACGGAGGCTCGGCCGCGCTAGTCCCCGACCCAATTATTGATGGATTCCACCTCACGCGAGTCCTCATGGACGGCGACAGCAGCCTTAACATGCTCTATCAGGACACAGTCCGCAAGATGGGTATTGATCCGTCAAGAATCAAGCCCACTAAAACCACCTTTAAGGGAGTAATACCTAGTGTAGAGGCCCGTTGCACGGGCTCAATCACATTGGAGGTTGTCTTCAGTTTGCCGGACAACTTCCAAAGCGAAGACTTGATCTTCGACATCGTCCCTTTCCGCAGTGGCTACCATGCGCTGCTTGGACGAACCGCGTTCGCTCATTTCAACGCGGTCCCACACTATACCTATCTCAAACTCAAGATGCCCGGACCCCGCGGTGTTATAACAGTCAATGGAAACATGGAACACTCCCTCCGCACCGAGGAGCACACCGCGGCCCTGGCAGCGGAAGTACAAAGCGGCCTTATCATACCAAATAATACATCGGCAGTCAAGCCCCCAGACACTACAATTTAAACCCATTGTTCCCTTTGGACATTCTCCCTCTACCACTACAAGAGTGCATCAATATGGCCGCAAGCGCACGTGTGAACCATTTCAAGAAGGTGCATGAAGATACAAGGTACACCATCGAGCGCCAAGTATAATGACTTGCGACCAAGCTCAACATCAACAAGCACCCCATGGTGTT
Source organism: Triticum urartu (assembly GCF_056163025.1). Lineage (NCBI taxonomy): Eukaryota > Viridiplantae > Streptophyta > Magnoliopsida > Poales > Poaceae > Triticum > Triticum urartu. The sequence continues at coordinate 406,055,048 of NC_141873.1, forward strand.
CAACATTGGAGATCTTGTGTGGCTACACCTTCGCAAGGACTACTTCCCCGATGAACGCAAGTCCAAACTTCGACCATGAGCGGATGGACCCTTCAAGGTGCTTGAACGCTACAACAACAACGCCTACAAGATCAACATTCCACGCGACAAGTACTCCGTGAGCGACATCTTCAACGTCAAAGATCTCTCGCCCTACCATGGTGATGAGGATTTCGATCCGAGGTCGGATCTTCCCCAAGGGAGGGGAGATGATGCGAAGCATCCTACGGTTATCCCCATGGACCTACCATCGTCTCATGAAGTGCCAAGAGGACCTATGACTCGAGCTAGAGCTAGAGCTCTCGAGACCGAGGTGACTTCTCTCCTTAGTGATATTACATATGATCCTCTCGAGACATGACTACTACCTAAGTCCGATATGTTGTCCATGATTAGGTACCAAGAGGACCCTCCCGAAGATGCATGTGAAGACGGACAAGTCGCCAAGTCCACGGATGAAGAGGAACGCCGAAAGGAAAAGAAGGCAGCTCCAGGGCCTGGACATCCGGCCACTAGAGACATCAACTACAGCAACATTCCAGCCGCCGAGCATCTACAGGCCCCGGACATCTGGCCCCAGCCCGGACATCCGACCCGACCCAGAAATCCGGCCCCAACGCCTGGATATCCGGACAAGCTGCAAACAGAGGACAGAAGAGAAGCCCCGTCAGCCCAGACATCTGCCCCCAGCCCCGGACATCCAGCTCCTCCCGAAGGCCCGGACATCCGGCCCAACGCCCGGATGTCCGGCCCCGTCTGTCTGCGCATAGTAAAGGGCCAATGCCCATTTACCCTTTCCCCCTAGACTATATATACTCTCCTCCTAGCTACGTTTTAGGGTTAGCGTTGTGATAGCTCATTTGAGAGATAGAGCCTCACTCATCCATATCGGATCTACTCCTCGAGAGAGACCGCGGCCCCTCTTCGGAGAAGATCCACTTGGATTCGATACCTCCTCACGGAGAAGACCATCAAGACCTCCTCACGGAGAAGACTGGTTACCATTTGTATCGCCCTTTGTTGATCGTGGATCTTGTATCTCCTCTCGTGTTTTGAGGATCTAGCACATGTGTGACTTAATCTTGTTGGTTTGAGTGTTTCTCTTTGTGCCCCTTTGTGATTTACCCTCGTGTTCTTCGTGTTCATCGCGGGATCCGCTCCTTTCGTGAAAGATCAGCCCCTAGGGTTTCCACCCTACATCAATAGCTGGCTGTTGTGTATCTAGAACTAGTGTGCTCATATCCAAGTACTCAAGTTTCCTTCTTTGGTGATGCAGGTGGTGAAGGGGCACACTTGCTCTCCTTGATGAGATCCAAAAGGATCTCCTTCAGGTCTTCGAATCTTGTGAAGCAAGCATTGTATCATGATAACATTAATTTAACTTCACGCATAATATCCTTGTTTTCTAGTCCCCATGGATTTTTATTTCCTGCATCACTTTCACTTGGATTGGAGATGTACCAATTGGAGGGTTGCAAGCCAGACGTATTATCAACTCCATAGTTGTGAACCAAATTATGAAAAGGGTTCCTTTGTAACCAAGGCGAGGGATTCTTTGAGTAGAGTCCTCTAATGCCTTGAAACCTGAGTGAATTATCGCCATCTTCAAGGTCCTGGATGAGATGGGGGCAATGGAGATGCTGGCCAGAGTCTCTTAGTTAGACTCCGGTGCTTGAGCTTTTACGGGGTTCCCCGATTCTTCCTCCAACGCAACGTCCTCCATCAACTCCCTCTCAATATCCTCCTTCAACTTTTGAGCATCATCTTCAACGTCGTTGGAGAAGGAAGAAGGCACGATGAACTTGACCTCGAAACCCTTGCAGAAAATAGCTCGAAATGAAAACAAGAGGAAAACATGTGATACGGAGGTCAGATCGTCCTCGGGATTTTATAGGAACTTTTACTTTGCAGGACAAGCATACGAGAAGAAAACGAAGAGTCGAGGGAGAGGGGGGGGGCTAGCCCCCCATATGGACATACGGCACGACAGGGGGGGGGGGTTCCATGTGGGCCTCTCGGGCACCGCCTCATATGTATCTTTTTCCCAAAAAATCATTAAATATTCCAAAACTAACAAAAACATTTTATGGAATTTTCGGAGTCGGTTTACTTACCGTATCATATACCTATTCCTTTTTCAGAATTTCGGAGTCCTCCGAAAGGTTTTTCTATGTACTCTTCCGGTGTAATTACTTGAATAACATCGGAATCAATGTTAATGGGATTACCTGCAATATAATGTTTAAGTCGTTGCCCATTAACTATCTTGGATTTATTTCCTTCAACATTATTTATCTTTTTCTAGCCATCAATGTTATTTATCTTGATAGCTCCGTAATGGAAAACTTTTTCAATGCCATATGGGCCTTCCCATTTAGAAATTGCGAGAAATTTGAAAATTAGTGAACCATTTCAATTTTGTGAACATTATATAAATATGTGATGTTTTTGAATTAGTGAACATTTCAATTTTTTCTGCTTTTTTTTTTCAAACTTGTGAACATTTTTTCTATCTGCGAACTATTTTTTGAATTAGTGAACTTTTTCCAAATATGCCAACATTTTTAAATCCACAATTTTTTTTGAAATGGCAATCAGTTTTCATATTCGCGATTTGTTTGAATTAACAATTTTTAATACATGAACTTTTTGAATCCACGGATACTTTTTCTACTCTGCATGAACGTTTTTTCAAATTCATGAACACCTTTCAAATATACAGACAATTTTGAATCTGTGAACATATTTTCAATCTACAATCTTTTCTATTTTGCGTGAATTTTTAAATTCATAAATATTTTTAAGTTCACAAACATTTTTTGAATTCATGTTTTTAGTTTGCCTTTTCCCGAATCTACGGATATGTTTTGAATTCGCAAACATTTTTATGATTTTTTCGTTTTTAATAAAACCGGTAAAGCCATGAGAGAAAACCAGGAAAAAGAAAAGGTAAACCGGTGAAAGAAGGTTAAAAAACAAGAATGTTCCCAAATTAGGAAAGGACCAAAAGAGTGAAAACCAAAGTGAAAAAACCAGAGTTTTTTATTTTAGCGAGCGGTGCGAGGCTCGTGTGCTCGCTCGTGTGCTCGCGGTCCTCTACCTCGTGGCTGCCTGTAGCGATACATAGCGCTGCCCGTCAGAAATCCAAAACCATTCTCGCGGTCGCGCGCTCCGTAATCAGCGCGCGGTTCCGGCTTTTCCGTTCCCGCCCGTATCTTTTCGCCAGGAACGGCGATCCGCGCCGAAACGCATCCCGCCCGTCCACAAAAAACAGCGCCGAACGCATCGCACGGTTCCACGTCACCGATCCGGGGCACCCACCCTTCCACCAATCAGCGCGCACCTCCCCTCTGTATAAACCCAGCAGCACCGCCCCTCATTACCTCTCATCTCGCTCTAAATTCCCCACCTTCTTCCAGCACTCACGAGTCACAACCCACCAGCGAAGCCCCCAACCCCGATCAGCCTCAGCAGCGATGGCCCCCAAGGCGGAGAAGAAGCCGGCGGCGAAGAAGCCCGCGGAGGAGGAGCCGACGACGGAGAAGGCCGAGAAGGCCCCGGCGGCGAAGAAGCCCAAGGCCGAGAAGCGGCTGCCGGCGGGCAAGACCGCCTCCAAGGAGGGCGGCGAGAAGAGGGGCCGCAAGAAGGGCAAGAAGAGCGTCGAGACCTACAAGATATACATCTTCAAGGTTCTCAAGCAGGTCCACCCCGACATCGGCATCTCCTCCAAGGCCATGTCCATCATGAACTCCTTCATCAACGACATCTTCGAGAAGCTCGCCGGCGAGGCCGCCAAGCTCGCCCGCTACAACAAGAAGCCCACCATCACCTCCCGGGAGATCCAGACCTCCGTCCGCCTCGTCCTCCCCGGCGAGCTCGCCAAGCACGCCGTCTCCGAGGGCACCAAGGCCGTCACCAAGTTCACCTCCTCTTAGATCGCTAGTTTCTGGCAGTGCTTGTAGTTACCTGGTGTTGACTCGTTTGTCTGAATCTAGAAGTGTTGGTGATGAATGAAATTTGTTGGATGCTCTTGGGAAGCTCTAATCTGGAATAGAAATGTGCACTTCCTGCTATGTGACTTGTTTCGTAACCTGAATTAATGATATATTTACATCTGGATTATAGTTGTACTCCTGTTTAAGTATCTTTACCACTTGATGCGTGTTTGATAGGTTGAGTCAGTTCATCCTCGTTGTTTTGCATGACATATTTCAGTACTGCTTTGCTTGCTTTCTGATTAAGGAATGTCGCATGAACTTTCAGGGTGCTATAGTGGTCATTGCTTTTGGTAGAGCAATAATGGTCAGAAATCAGAAAGTTCAGCCACCCTTAATTTTGGTAGAGCAATAGTGGTCATTGCTTTTGTTTCATTATACATTAGCACTTTATTTAGTTTACAGAAATCTGTTAATGTTACTGAATTTCCACGGCAGATTTGTAAGTCAAAGGAGATTATACATTTGCTCTGCAGTTTTTGGCACAACAGGTTGCACAGAGTGATCTGCAAGGGCGCCGTGTTTCTCAAGTACGTACTGAACATTGTTGTTGTCTATGTGCAAAGATATGATCATATGGCAAATTCGCTAGTAGCTAACCCAATCAATGACGACATATATACCACATCGATTTTTGGGATCTCGAGGGATAAGATTGGGATAAAAATAGAGAACATAGTTAGTTGCCTGTTGAGCGTCAACCAACGTGCTAGTTACCCGCTGAAGACAGATTACTCTCAAGTCTTAACTAGCAAATGTACAGATGGGTTGCCGATTACTGTTTAGTAAACTGTTACCAATGTACTCCCTCCGTATCAAAATATAAGACGTTTTTTGACACTGTTTTGATACAGAGGGAGTAGTACTGTTTTGGCTATTAGTTCTTTTTTTCAAACCATGCATGAGGGCTGATTATGATATATTAAGATAAAAAAAGGCACAAAGAGGTTCATCTACAGGACACACTACTCAGATCACAGGCCAACAACGACCACATGGCTCATCTGCAGGGTACAATAATGCTTTTGTAGTAGTGCAAATTTCCAGATTAATGATCTGCTGACATTGTATTCTGTTTCTGCATAGGTGCAGAACCAAGTACTCTGGAGTATATCTGTGCGTGCTGCAAAAGGAAACCTGAAGGCCGGGTTTAAATTGCATTGGATCATTAATGTTACAAGGAAGAATAAGAGCAATCCAATGGGTTGCTTGCCGTTTCTTGTTCTGGTTTTGGCAATTGTTGGCGTTGCTTACCCAGCCGTACGAATTGTTATCAGTCAATTGGTTAGGCTGGAGCTGCCTGATGTTACTCTGAATATGAGGCGTGAGACAATTAGGCTTGCTCGAAGGTGGTCCTTAAACAAGATAAAATTCTAGTGACCTGCTTTGCGATTTGGTGTTTCCATGCAAGCAATGGTCCTGTGGCTGTAGCTTCTGACATGGTAGTATCATGTACTCAACAGAACGTGAATTATCTGCGCATAAATTGAAAGATTGATAACTTCTGTGACCTGGCTACCACGGTAGTATTATGTATAGTGTTGGATTTGTGGTATCTGCGGCTATCTGAATCTGGGCACCTGCGTTTCGTAATAGCCCTGATTTTTTTGTAGCCCTGTTTTTATTTGATAGCAACCTTGGTCAGCATATTTATTTGATAATTTGACAAACACTATATCTTTTCTTCGGTTTGTGACGGCAAGTTAAGCAGTACCATTTAAATAATTTAACAATATGACTCATCATCTCCATGTCAATGCTAGGAGGAGAAAAACTACATTCAGAGGTTACAATGGCAATGGGCGGGTTACCTCCCAGGAGCAGAAGACTGGTGTTATTAGCGATCACTTCAACGCCATGATGCACAAGGGTCCCATGATACAAGTACATCAAGGAAATTACGGTAAGTTCATGGCGCAACATATAATTTACTGTACAAATCATCTTCAGGTGCCATGGCATTTTAAGAGCAATACAGCCAACAACATCAATTGTGCAGCTTTTAAGGGGTTTGAAATGCATGTAGTTTAAATTCACTGTCCATCACTAGGGATTGTAGCCACTAAGTGTCGGTGCATCGGCAGTTTAGCTCCCATAACCAGTATCCAGATTTAGGGGCATATCACCTCAATATCAAAGTACTTAATTCTTTCAGAATATACCTTCCAAAAAGATCCAAAAACAAACAAACAAGCCATGGAGCTTCTAGGTAAGCAAATCTGCAGGCAGCCACAACATCCTGATAGTTTTGAGCAGAGTGTTTCATCCTTGTCCTGTACATGCCATTTTTCTTCACCACAGGTATATATCTTTCCTGAAACGTGAAATCCTTACAGAATTAAATACCACTGATGTAAGTTGTACTTAATTCACTACCTTAAAGATTTTATAGGTAAATGACACACATGCCGATCAACTATAGTAGGGCAAGTACATATATCAAGTAAATATACCAATAACAAGAACCCCCCTATAAAAGTCAAAAGCTTCAGTTACTGAAATAAAAATAAAATATATGTTTATTTTCTACAGATTTCAGGTATCAAATAAGATAGGTAGCAATTTATACCAGTTTAAACATCCAAGCAACAACTCTTCTCCTATGGCCTTTATGTTTCCTAGCAATACTTCAATGCTAGCTAACTCAGCTTGACAATGCACAACTAATCAACATCAACATGAATAATCCAGTTATTTTTCTGGAGAATCCAAAAGTTGAGATCGGTGCATCAGGGAGGATATGATGCCTACTCGTCGACAAGGTACAAAAGAAAAATCCAGCACCTGTTACACCAAAGTATTACCAAGATTTCTAACTAATATCAGAAGCTACCACTTACCAGATTGAGCTATAAGTTTTGACGGTCAATCTAAGGGAAGTAAACTTTACAATCTCGTTCATGGGCAGTCATATTCCGAAATCCTATAATTGAAAATAAATTCTGGTGATAGGTTGCACTCTGAAGGCTGCAATTCATTTGAAAACAGCAACTTGAACATTTGTTCGTTATCTGTGTCAGTTGAACAATAAACTGATACAACACGAGTGATTCATCGGTCATCTAAATGCTACTGTAAAACATTAGGGAAAACAAATTAAATGTGAGATGTACTGTTAATAACACCAGTTTGTTACATCTTAGCATCATTGTCCAATGGTCATAGTATCATACAGTCCACGAGTCTCTAAATCATCATTAGTTAACAGAGTATTCCGATAGCTAGTTTTATGATAGTATATTTATGCAAACCCAACAAAGAATGTAAGAATTTTAAAAGATTCAGCAAAAACTAAACTATTTGTAAAAAAACATACTAGGATGAAAAGGAGCTGAACTAGTACATTTAAAAGAAAAAATCACATCACATACTAGGATGCTAATACCCTGTATTGCCATCCAGATACTGAGCGTGATCACCATTCCTCAACCAACCAGCACCTTAACACAGCCCGTGGAGCAGCAAAGGTACTAAAGAAGTACAATTACCACATGCCAATAAACGCACACAGATTGGACTCGGAGACAGACGTCATCAAAGGTTTGCATTTCTTTTTACGAGTAAGTTTATGGCACAACAGACAATTCAACTATATAAATTATCGCCTTCAGCTTCCACGACAGGGTTGCCAAAAATTGATATCAGTGCATTGTACAGAAGTACAGACTTAAGATTCAGCTAATGCAACTAATTTGTCAACATGCCAGAGAGGCTGAGGCAATCATGTATAACAGAAGGTTTATTAGCAATGCTATTATATAGTGAAGACGAATTGAAATAGTACATTTAAATGAATTAAAATAGTATCCCATTGAAGTCTGTAGAGAAGAATTGTACCACATGCCAATGGATATTATCATTGGCACACAGACTGGAATCGGAGACAATAGGAAGTGTTTTTCCTTTTTATTTTAGGGGTAGGAAACAATCTTCAGTATATATATCACAATATGCACATAAAAATAATTACATGGTCTTCCCGTGTCTTACAGATGCCAGCATAGTAATATGATAAGTACAAGGAAATAATGGTAAAAATTTAACTGTACAAATCATCTTCTTCAGCTGCCGAGGCAGTGGATGCAAAAGGATCGGTCGCAGGGGTAGCGCTTCCCGCTGGCTGGTCAGGGAACCGGAACTCACTGCCGAAACCACGGGACTGCTGCAGTGTCTGAGCAAAGGCCTGATATTTGCGAATATCAGCATCACTCACACTCCGGCGTGCATACCTCATGCTCTCCTCGAAGTGAGCAGCCTTGATCTCAGCGATCTCATCCACCACATCTTCCTCCATGGCTTCAGGGTTTTCCTTCCGCCTCCTCTCCTTTTCCATGTCCTTTTCAATGTTCTCTCTGATGGCATATTTGCATGCACGCTGGCAGATTTCCATGATGTCTGCACCACTGAACCCTTGCGTGTATTTGGCGAGCGCATTCAGGTCAACATCTTTGGCCACAGGAGACTTCCTGAGGCAGGCTCTGAAGATCTGGAGCCTGGATTCAACATCAGGCAGAGGAATGTAGATAAGCTGATCAAGACGCCCAGGCCTAAGCAAGGCAGGGTCTATAATGTCTGGCCTGTTGGTAGCACCGATGATGAACACAGTTTTCTTGGCGTTCATTCCATCCATCTCGGTAAGAAGTTGATTCAGCACTCTATCAGCGGCACCTCCCGCATCGCCTACACTGTTTCCTCTCTGGGTGGCAATCGAGTCAAGCTCATCAAAGAAGAGCACACATGGTGCTGACCCCCTAGCCTTATCAAAAATCTCACGCACATTGGCCTCACTCTCACCAAACCACATTGTAAGCAGCTCCGGTCCTTTGATACTAATAAAGTTAGCCTGGCACTCGTTAGCAATTGCCTTGGCCAACAAGGTCTTACCACAGCCTGGAGGGCCATAGAACAGAACACCCTTGGAGGGAGACATGCCAGACTTCTCGAATTTCTCCGGATGCTCCACCGGATATTGGACGGTCTCCTGCAGCTCTCTTTTGACACCCTCCAGACCACCAATATCTTCCCAAGAGACATTTGGAACTTCGACCACAGCTTCACGAAGAGCAGATGGGTTGCTTGTCCCCAGTGCAATCTTGAAATGGTCGTTTGTGACAGCCATAGAATTCAGTATCTCTGCATCAATGGTATCGTCCTCGAGGTCTATAACATCCATCTTCTCACGAATGCACTGGAGAGCGGCCTCGGTACAAAGGGCAGCGAGATCAGCACCGACATAGCCATGCGTGTCTCTAGAAACATGCTCCAGTTCAACATCTTCAGCTAGTTTCATGTTTTTAGTGTGAATCCGGAGAACCTCAAGCCGTCCAACTTCATCAGGGACTCCAATGTCGATCTCTCTGTCAAACCTTCCAAATCTTCTGAGAGCCGGATCAATGCTATTTGGGCGGTTGGTAGCACCCATAACAATAACATGTGCACGAGCTTTAAGCCCATCCATAAGAGTGAGCAGCTGCGAAACAATACGCCTTTCGACTTCTCCATTGGTCTTTTCTCTCTTTGGGGCTATGGAATCAATCTCATCGATGAAGATGATGGCCGGCGCATTCTTCTCAGCCTCTTCAAATGCCTTTCTGAGATTGCTCTCACTTTCTCCAGCCAACTTTGACATAATCTCTGGGCCATTAATCAGGAAAAAGAAGGCACCTGTTTCATTAGCCACAGCCCTGGCAATGAGGGTCTTGCCGGTCCCAGGTGGCCCATACAGCAAGATGCCCTTGGGAGGCTTCACGCCGATGGACTTGAACAGCTGAGGATGGCGCAGCGGGAGCTCAACCAGTTCTCTGATTTGGGCCATCGGCTTGCGAGCTCCACCAACATCGTCGTAGCCAACGTCGTCCAGCTTCTCCTCATCCTCCCTCTTGATAGGCTCACCCTCACAGAATATCTCCGTGTCAGGTGCAACGACGCAATACTCTGCAGGGTCAGTCTCTATGACCTTGAATTCCACACTTGTCATGCCACCTCTCACAAGGAAAAGGTCTCCTTTTCTAAGAGGGCGATAGGCTTCAAGGAAGTATGGTTTCAAGAAGGCATCAAACAGGTTTCCAGTGATCCCTTCGACCGTGTCATCAACGGGAAGGATGTGCACACGATTTCCATATTTGACGTCTGGGCACTGATGAACAGAAACTACATCACCTAACCGCACCCTCAAGTTCTTCCTGACGACCTTGTTCATCCTGATCTTGGTCTTGTCACATGTGTCATCCGGAAGCATAATGCAGACCGTGTCTTTTCGCTTCTTGCCCTTGATCAGGACGGTGTCTCCACGGAAGAGCTGCAGCATCTCCACCGTGTCCGGGTGCAGAGCGACGATGGAGTTGTCGTCATTGGATTTGGCGGCCTCGTCGACCACCAGCCGGTTCGGCGACTTCTTCCTCTCGAGAATCGCCGTCGAGTAGTCCTTCTTCCCGCTCGGATCGGAGCTCGCCATGGGAACGCGGATTCGAGATGCTCGATTCGATTCGCTGCTGAATCTCGTGGTCTCGTGGTGCGATGTGAGGTGGAAGTCGAGGGGATTGGCTTACCTTTATACTACTCCAGTTTCCTTCTTGAGCGCTCGAGCTGAAAGGGAAGAGGAGTCGGGCTCCTGGCCGAGTCGGTCTTCTTCAGCCATGGGAAAAATCAATTGAACTGAGTCTACGAGAGTGCAGTCCAGGTAGGAGACGGTCAGGACAGAAGTCCCGAAACGCTACCTAGGGTTTCGAGTGACGAGGCGGCGCACGGGCGATCTTGAAGGCTCCCCGGGGCGCGAGGTAGGGTTTCTGAACGCCGGCTCTCTCGGTGCTCCGGTGCCCTCTCTCTCGGTAGGTCTGTTCGGGGTGACTAAGGGGGGACTTTGGGGCGTGTTTGGTTGCCTGGGTGGCTCTAGCCTGCATCGCATGGAGGATTCTGGGTGAGTGTGGCCTGGTTGAGCTCATGCAAAGATGAGCTGAGATGTGTGTTTGGTAGGCTGCATGATATGGGTGCACGAGAGATGCTACATACAACAGATATTTGGTAGCTGCATTTGAGCTAAATTCTATGTGAACTTTTCTCTTCTAATTTTAATCATTCCAATTGGACCAATTAGATCGTCCCATGGACAAAAACAACAACCAAAACAAGCCTGAACTAAAATCTGAACCAAAACAACAACCAAAACAAGCCTGAACTAAAATCTGAACCAAAGCTCAACTTTCAATTTTATTTAACATCGGATCGCCTTATTTTTAGTATCTGTGGCTTCTAATCAGGTCGCGCACAAATCGTGCGCCAGATATTGCGTGTACAGCACTGTCGTTTCATGTAGCACAAAAATTCCAAGTCAATCAAAGCCTGAACTGAAACCTGAACCTACCAAAGCTCAAACAGCGGAGAAACGCGGCGCCAGATGGGTAGTTCTCGCAGCGCCAGATGCTCATTTCCTCCCTATTTTCTCTCGATCGATGGCGGGTGGCACAACGAGCTTATCCACAGGGCCTGGCGTGGGTGTGGAGGATGGCCGCCGACGAAGATTAGGCCCGGGCGGGGCGAGATCCGGCGAGCTCGTCGCAGGGCAAGGTGCGCGCGGGTATGGAGGAGTTCGGCGGCGTTGAGGCGGCTGCGGAAACCGACGTTGTCGAGGCCTTTAGGCGAGCGCCCGGCGTGGGCGCCGACGAGCGCCGGCGACTGGGATTGGACCGGTGGCGGGCGAGGGAGCTCCGAACTACGCATGCGGGGGCTCAGACGGCGGTGGCCACGACGGTGGGTTAGTTTTTTCGACTCGATGCGTGAGAGAAAGAGAGGAAAGAGAACGAGACGTTGCGGTCGAGGCATGGGTGCAGGCGCGGGCCTGGTTCCCGAATACGCTCCTGCGTTCCCCTCAGCCTGGCTGAGAGGGCTCATTTTGCACGGATCGGGCCTGGCTGAGGAGGCGCCACAGGTAACCAACGACGCTGGAATTTGCATCGCGGGTGCGAGCCAGGTGCGAGGCAGTCATCCAAACACGCCCTTGATGTCCCTGCCCATCCTTGGCGGGCCTGGTGAGAAGGAGATCGGATTTGGTGAGTCGGGCGAACATGGCGGAATCAAGTGCCACGGGAAACAGGAGGAACAGGGGGAGGGAGAGGGAGACGGTAGAACAAGATGGACATGCTCAATCTGACGGAGAAAGAGAAGGCAAAGCTAGTGATCGACGAGGAGGACGATACGGTAGATGGGGATCTGTTTGCGTTGATCGGTAAGGTGCTGTACAGGAAAGTCCTATATGTTAACACCATTGGGGACGCCCTTAGACCAGCTTGGGGAAACCCTAAGGGGCTGAGTTTTAGACCATCAGGAGATAATGTGTTTGTAGCAAACTTTGAGAACAAAAGGGATTGTGATCGGATCCTAGATGAGGGTCTGTGGATAGTTGGAAAGCACTGTGTTGTGTTGAAGAGGTTCAACATCAGATCACGTCCGTCGGAGCTTAAGTTTGAAAAACTCAAGATTTGGGTGCGGGTGATCAATCTACCTTTCAACATGCTATGCCCACCGTGGCCAGAACGCATTGCTAGTATGGTTGGCAATGTGGTGGCTCTGGATGCTGACGTGAAGGGATTTGCCTTTGGAGACTATTTAAGGTTCAGAGTTTGGATCAGAGTTGATGAACCACTGATGCGGTGGGTTCAATTGGAAAAGGCGAGATCAAAGGAAACTGAATTTTTCGACATCCAGTATGAAGGTTTACCGTATTTTTGCTTCTCCTGCTGGTTGTTGGGGCATGCTGAACTGATGTGTCCCACGCCAGCGGGGAGAGATGAGTTTGGACGACCGCCATACCGTGAGGCTCTTAGATATACTTTCAACCGTAACAGAAGCTGGGGCAGCGCTCCTGCATACAAAACTGAAGGGCCGAGAGAGGGTGGCAAGCACAAGGAAGATGATATGCGGGTGAGGAGGTTGAGCCAGGAATCGAGGTGACCTCGCCAGAAAAACCAGCAGCGGGTACAGTGAAACAAACTATGTACCAGTTTAATGCAAGAGGCCGAGGTGGAAACGACCGGGGTGGTCGGCGCACTGGCCGTGGGAATAATACTGTCTACTGTCACGTAGTAATGGACAATACCACGAATATGAATGTGCCCAAGGAGAATGTTCTTCTTCTGCAAGACCAGGACACCTTAAACAGGAAGAGGCAGAGCGAGGAGCAAGAATCATCGGGGTTGAGGGATGACAGTAGGGACTCAAAGAAAAAGAAAGCAGTAGAGGATGCTGCTCACACACCGGCGGAGGATGCGAACCAGCCCCGCGGGTCACAATGAATTGCCTATCGTGGAATTGTCGCGGGCTTGGGAACCCAGAGACAGTTCGAGAGCTTCACAACCTAGTGAAGCAAGAAGTGCCCGCCTTGGTCTTCTTGTGTGAGACGAAGATCGAGGGAAGGAGAGTCAGTGATTTGACGTCACAGTTAGGTTTTGAGGGCTGCTATCCAGTTAGCAGCAATGGACTAAGTGGTGGCCTGGCTTTGTTCTGGTCAAAAGAAGTGGATGTGACCCTAAACAATTTCTCTGACCAACACATAGATGTAATGGTGAGGAATGTGATGGGTGATCGGAAGTTGTGGTGGTTTACTGGTTTCTATGCAAAAGCAAGACGAAGTGAGCGCGCCGAGAGTTGGGAACTATTGCGTTGGCTCAACACTCAGAGTGACGCCCCATGGCTCTGCGGGGGTGATTTTAATGAAATTGTGGATAACTCAGAGTTTTTTGGTGTACATGATCGCCCGGAGTGGCAAATGGATGGTTTTCGAGAGTGTCTTAATGCATGTGATTTCCACGACCTGGGTTTCCAGGGTGTTCCTTTCACTTGGGACAATATGCAGCAAGGCGACTCAAATGTTAAAGTTCGCTTGGATAGATACATGGCAAACCCAGCGATAATGGGCTTATACCCAGTTTCATTCGCCCGCCATATTTTATCTCCAAAGTCTGATCATTGTATGCTTGCAATTAAGTTGAAGAGCTTAGTGCGAGAAGCGGGAGTACGACGTCACCGCTTCATGTATGAAGAAGCATGGCAAAGGGAGGAAATATACGATGCCGCTGTTATGCATGGGTGGTGAATGGGCGCAGGAGTCGAAGGGCTGCAAGGCATAAATGATGCTCTAATGAACATGCAAGTTCAACTCACGGACTGGAAATCAAAAAAGTTTGGGGATGTGAAGAAGAAGATAAAGAAGGTTCGGAAGGAGTATGAAAAGGAGAGAGCGAACTCTCTGTTTAGAGGCCCAACATGCAAAGAGATAAACCTTTCTCGACAACTGTCTGAGTTACTTCACAAAGAGGAGCTGATGGCTCGTCAGAGGTCTAGAGCTGACTGGCTCAAGGCAGGAGATCGTAACACCGGTTTCTTTCAGGCGCGTGCTGCTGCACGCAAGAGTAGAAACATGATATGTAGTCTACAGGCTGCAGATGGCTTAGTTTGTGAGACAAAGGAAGATATACATGCAGAGGTACAATAGTTTTATACAAGCCTGTACACAGCTCAGGAACATACCAATATTGATGCAGTTCTTCACCATGTGCCACATAAAATAACAAAGTTTATGAACGAGCGATTGACGAGACCGTTCGTCGAAGAGGAGGTGAAGGCAGCTCTATTTGCTATGGGACCTACTAAGGCGCCTGGTTGTGATGGATTCCACGCGGGTTTCTACCAGCGGCACTGGGAGTTGATTGGACCGGATGTCACTGCGGCAGTTCTGGGTTTTCTGAATGGTGGCCTTATGTTTGACTCGGTGAACAGCACAGTAATTGTCCTTATACCAAAGGTGAAAAATCCGCAAAACATCACTCAGTATAGGCCAATTTCCTCTGTAATGTGTTGTATAAACTTTGCTCCAAAGTGTTGGCTAATCGTTTACGGGAGATTCTTGATGAGATAATTTCAGAAGAGCAGAGTGCTTTTCTTCCCGGACGACTTATTACCGACAACGTCCTTGTATCTTACGAGTGCATTCATGCTATGAAAAAGAAGAGAGGTAAACAAGGATGGTGTGCGGTCAAGATTGATATGATCAAAGCATATGACTGAGTTGAGTGGGCGTATTTGCAAGGAATAATGCAACAACTTGGTTTTGATGAGGCCTGGATATCATTAGTGATGCGGTGTGTTAACACTGTCAGCTTCCAAGTAAAAGTTGATGGCGAGCTTTTGCCTGCGTTCAACCCTTCAAGAGGGTTACGTTAAGGTTGCCCAGTATCCCCCTATCTATTCTTGCTATGCGGAGAAGGATTATCTTGTATGATGCAGAATTATGATGGAGGGTGGATCGATAGGGGAATACGTGTAAGCTTCTCGGCTCCATGGATTTCCCACCTATTGTTTCCTGACGATTGCTTGATTTTTATGAAAGCAGATGGTCGGAGTGCCACGAGACTGAATGAGATCTTAGAATAGTATAGTGTGGGCTCGGGCCAGAGTGCAAACAAGATGAAAAGCTTGGTATATTTTAGCCCCAATTGTGGTGCCTCCATGAGAAGAGGTGTCAAAGCTGCTCTAAATATACAAAGAGAAGCTATGTCTGAAAAGTACCTTGGCCTCCCCACAGCAGCAGGAAGAATTACAGAGCAACAATTTGAACACATAAATGAACGCTCCCGGGCGAAGGTGCAAGGTTGGTGTGAAAGGAAGATGCCATGTGCGGCAAAGGAAGTCCTCTTGAAATCGGTGGTCCAAGCTTTACCAGCCTACTCTATGAGTTGTTTCAAACTCACAAAAGGCTTATGCAAGAAACCGGCGACAAATATGTCACGCTATTGGTGGGCTGGATCACTTGACCAAAGAGGAATGCATTGGCAGTCTTGGGATAAGATGTGTATTGCCAAGTCGAAAGGAGGTCTCGGTTTTAGGGATCTTGAGACGTTCAATGATGTGATGTTAGCTAAACAAGCCTGGCGGCTCCTTGAGAACCCGAATAGCTTGTGTGCTAGAGTGCTCAAGGGTAGATATTACCCCAATGAAGATTTCCTCACGGCTGGATGTCCGAAAGGTGCATCGAAAACGTGGCAGGCAATAATCAAAGGTAGAGAGATGCTCAAGCAGGGGCTCATTCGGCGTGTAGGAGATGGAACAACGACCGAGGTTTGACATGACCAGTGGATAGAAGGAAAAACATCAATGAAGCCAATGGGCGCCCGTGCTGCAAACTCGATATAGTTGGTCTCAGACTTAATTGACCCTGTGTCAAACAGGTGGGACTCGGAACTCATCCAAGAAGTGTTTTACCCCCTGATGCGGACGCAATCCTACGTATGCCTAGGCCTCGAAGAGCAGGGGCTGACATATGGGCATGGGCGTGGGAGAAATCTGGAATCTTTTCTATGCGCTCGGCGTACAGAGAAAGGATGGACACGAAATTAAGGGACACAATAATAGCTTTGACCTCTAATGGAGATGAGGAGACATGGAGATCATTGTGGAAGATTAATGTTCTCCCAAAGATTAGAGTTTTCTGGTGGCGTGTGGTCAAGGGATTTCTGCCGTGTTATGGCGAATTGCAGCGGCAACATGTCAGGACCTTATCACACTGCCCTATGTGCGGGCATGATCATGGATCCTTATTCCACAGCCTGCTAGAGTGCGATCATGCAAAGGTTTTCTGGGAGGCGGCAACTCGTTACTTTGACATACAGCAGCCCAAACTGAATCCGAGGACATGGTCGCGAGATATGCTTGACCATCAACTTATAAAATGCGATGCTGCTGCGATGATGATCACTTTGATGTGGGCAATTTGGCACTCACGAAACAAGTATACACATGGGGAAAAGGAGTAACAACCGCTCCAGTCAATGATCATCATAGAGGAGATTGTACGTGCTCTAGAGCTGCCACCAAATGGGCAAGTTCATAGTGAGATTGTGCAAAAATGGCATGCACCAGAGGACGGCTGGATCAAGATTAATACAGATGGGGCAACTAATCCAGGAAGGAATACAGGAGGGGCAGGTATTATTGCTCGAAACAACCAAGGGGTTTGTTTGAGAGCAGACTGTATCCGTTATGACGGAGTAACTGATCCCCTGTCCATTGAGATCTTGGCTTCCGTGATGCAATGGGTATGGCCCTAGATATGGGACTTGAACAAGTGGTACTTGAGACTGACTGTCAACAGATTCAGCACCTTTGGGAATCACCACAGAAGTCCGCTAGTTATCACATTCTATGTGAGATGAAGGATATGAGTAATCTTCTCTAGGGATTCAAGCTACGGTTTTCTAGTCGCTGTACTAATAAAGCGGCTCACCGTTTAGCTAGGAAAGCTTTAGTTATTCATAGTTTTGTTAAAACTTTTGATGTAATCCCTGGCTGGCTGGCTGAGATCGTTCAGTCAGACATGCTTGCGCCTGTTGAATAAATAGCCGAAGGGTGTTGAGCTTCAAAAAAAGGTAGGAGACGGTCGAGGAGGCGAAAAGGGAGGAGTTCGTTCGCACACAACAAGCTGCACAAATGTTTTTTTCTCTTATTAAGATTGTTGTGAGCTTTTTGCAAATATGCAAATCACAATGTTTTTTTTGAGGTAGCAAATCACAATGGTTGTGTGTGCGACGGTGCGCACTTCAGCATTTTCTTGTTTGCAAGCTCTGGACTAGTTAGTTCATACATACTCCATAACAAACTGTAGAACATTTTTTTAGCTAAATACACAAAAAACGTCTTATATTTCATTACATAAAAAATGTAGGATGTTAGTCTAGTTAGTTCATACTCTCTACATAACAAAATGTAGGATGTTTTTTCAGCCAACTACATGAATACCAATGACGGTGTTGACCGCTCCCTTCCAGATGAAACTGGGGCCCATCTCCTCGGACGACGAGGAGCATAAGCCCTTCCCCGGTGAGGCTACTGAGGGAGTACTGGATTAAGAGCATCTCTAGTAGACCCCTGATACGTCTCCGTCGTATCTATAATTTTTGATTGTTCCATGCCAATATTCTACAACTTTCATATACTTTTGGCAACTTTTTATACTATTTTTGGGACTAACATATTGATCCAGTGCCCAGTGCCAGTTCCTGTTTGTTGCATGTTTTTTGTTTCGCAGAAAACCCATACCAAACGGAGTCCAAACGGAATAAAAACTGACAAAGATTTATTTTGGAATATTTATGAATTTTGGAAAGTGGAATCATCGCGAGACGGTGCCCGAGGGGGGCACGAGGTAGGGGGGCGCGACCCAGGGTGTCAAGCGCGCCCCTGACCCTCGTGGCCACCTCGTAAGGCGGTTGGAGCCCTTCTTTCGCCGCAAGAAAGCCAATATCCGGATAGAGATCGTGTTAAAATTTCAACCCAATCGGAGTTACGGATCTCCGGGAATATAAAAAACGGTGAAAGGGAAGAATCTGAGAACGCAGAAACAGAGAGAGACAGAGAGACAGATCCAATCTCGGAGGGGCTCTCGCTCCTCCCATGCCATGGAGGCCAAGGACCAGAGGGGAAACCCTTCTCCCATCTAGGGAGGAGGTCAAGGAAGAAGAAGACGAAGGCCCCCCCTCTCCCCTTCTCTTCCGGTGGCGCCGGAACGCTGCCGTGGCCATCATCATCATCACCGCGATCTACTCCAACACCTCCACCATCTTCACCAACATCTCCATCACCTTCCCCCCTCTATCTACAGTGGTCCACTCTCCCGCAACCCGCTGTACCCTCTACTTGAACATGGTGCTTTATGCTTCATATTATTATCCAATGATGTGTTGCCATCCTATGATGTCTGAGTAGATTTTCGTTGTCCTATCGGTGGTTGATGAATTGCTATGATTGATTTAATTTGCTTGTGGTTATGTTGCTGTCCTTTGGTGCCCATCATATGATTGCGCGCGTGGATCACACCCTAGGCTTAGTTATGTTGATAGGACTATGTATTGGAGGGCAAGAGTGACAGAAGCTTCAACCTAGCATAAAAATTGATGCATATGGGATTGAAGGGGGACCAATTTATCTTAATGCTATGGTTGGGTTTTACCTTAATGAACGTTAGTAGTTGCAGATGCTTGCTAATAGTTCCAATCATAAGTGCATAGAATTCTAAGTCAGGGATGACATGCTAGCAGTGGCCTCTCCCACATAATACTTGCTATCGGTCTAGTAAAGTAGTCAATTGCTTAGGGGCAATTCCACAACTCCTACCACCACTTTTCCACACTCGCTATATTTACTTTATTGTTTCTTTATCTAAACAGCCCCCACTTTTTATTTATGTACTCTTGATTATCTTGCAAACCTATCCAACAACACCTACAAAGTACTTCTAGTTTCATACTTGTTCTAGGTAAAGCGAACGTCAAGAATGCGTAGAGTTGTATCGGTGGTGGTCAATAGAACTTGAGGGAATATTTGTTCTACCTTTAGCTCCTCGTTGGGTTCGACACTCTTACTTATCGAAAACTGTTGCGATCCCCTATACTTGTGGGTTATCAAGACCTTTTTCTGGCGCCGTTGCCGGGGAGCAATAGCATGGGGTGAATATTCTCGTGTGTGCTTGTTTGCTTTATCACTAAGTAATTTTTATTTGCTGTTCTTAGTTGTTTTCTATCTTTAGTTATGGGTAGGAAACGCAAAATACCAAAACAATTAGTTGTACCTACTGAACCAATGGTTGAAGTGTTGGAAATATGCCCTAGAGGCAATAATAAATTAGTTATTATTATTATATTTCATTGTTCATGATAATCGTTTATTATCCATGCTAGAATTGTATTGATAGGAAACTCAGATACATGTGTGGATACATAGACAACACCATGTCCCTAGTAAGCCTCTAGTTGACTAGCTCGTTGATCAATAGATGGTTACGGTTTCCTGACCATGGACATTGGATATCGTTGATAACGGGATCACATCATTAGGAGAATGATGTGATGGACAAGACCCAATCCTAAGCCTAGCACAAGACCGTGTAGTTCGTTTGCTAAAGCTTTTCTAATGTCAAGTATCATTTCCTTAGACCATGAGATTGTGCAACTCCCGGATACCGTAGGAGTGCTTTGGGTGTACCAAACGTCACAACGTAACTGGGTGGCTATAAAGGTACACTACAGGTATCTCCAAAAGTGTCTGTTGGGTTGGCACGAATCGAGACTGGGATTTGTCACTCTGTGTAAACGGAGAGGTATCTCTGGGCCCACTCGGTAGGACATCATCATAATGTGCACAATGTGACCAAGGAGTTGATCACGGGATGATGTGTTACGGAACGAGTAAAGAGACTTGCCGGTAACGAGATTGAACAAGGTATCGGGATACCGACGATCGAATCTCGGGCAAGTATCGTACCGATGGATAAAGGGAATTGAATACGGGATTGATTGAATCCTCGACATCGTGGTTCATCCGATGAGATCATCGTGGAACATGTGGGAGCCAACATGGGTATCCAGATCCCGCTGTTGGTTATTGACCGGAGAGTCATCTCGGTCATGTCTGCATGTCTCCCGAACCCATAGGGTCTACACACTTAAGGTTCGGTGACGCTAGGGTTGTTAGGAAGACTTGTATGTGATTATCGAATGTTGTTCGGAGTCCCGGATGAGATCCCGGACATCACGAGGAGTTCCGGAATGGTCCGGAGGTGAAGATTTATATGTAAGAAGTTGTCATACGGTCACCGGAAAGGTTCGAGGGCATATCGGTATTGTACCGGGGCCACCGGAGGGTTTCCGGGGGTCCACCGGGAGGGGCCACCTCTCTCGGAGGGCCTAATGGGCTGACCGCATTCCCCCCTTGGGCCCATGCGCCTCGGGTTGGGGGGGAAACCCTAAAGGGGGCCCCCCCTTGCTTGGGGGGCATGCCCCCTCCCCTTGGCCGCCGCCCCCTCTAGATGAGATCTAGAGGGGGCCGGCCCCTTCCTCCTTCCCCTATAAATAGAGGGGCAACGGGAGGGCTGCATAGTACATCCCTGGCGCAGCCCCTCTGTAAAGCCCTCGATGCGGCTATATCTCCTACGTGTCGAGGCACGACTTAGAGGCATAACCGCATTGAAAGCAATGTCGCAAGTTAGGCAATCATCACAACACCCAATGTAATACATAAAAAGGGGATAAGTAACATAGTTGGCTTACACTCGCCACGTCAATCAAAGTACATAAATAGCATTACATCAACCAATCACTCATGGCCCGACTACGGTGCCAAAATAAAAGACCAACCCAACATGCGACACGGTCCCGATCAACCCAACTGGGCACCACTACTGATCATCAGGGAAAGATACATAGTAACGGCGTGAGTCCTCGTCGAACTCCCACTTGAGCTCTAACGCGTCATCTGGAACGGAGTCGTCTGGCCCAGCATCTGGTTTGGAAGTAAACTGTGAGCCACAGGGACTCAGCAATCTCGCACCCTCGCGATCAAGACTATTTAAGCTTATAGGAAAGGCATGGTAAAATAAGTGGAGCTGCAGCAAGTGACTAGCATGTATGGTGGCTAACCTATTCGCAAAAGAGAGCGAGAAGAGAAGGCAAAGCACAAACGAGTAACTAGAGGACCACCTGCGACAAGCATTACTCCAACACCGTGTTCGCTTCCCGGACTCCGCCGAGAAGAGACCATCACGGTAACTCACACAGTTGATTCATTTTAATTAAGTTAAGGTTCAAGTTATCTACAACCGGACATTACAAATTCCCATCTGCCCATAACCGCCGGCACGGCTTTCGGAATTTCAAATCCCTGCAGGGGAGTCCCAACTTAGCCCATGACAAGCTCTCACGGTCAACGAAGGAATAGACCTTCTCCCGAGACATTCCGATCAGACTCGGTATCCCGGTTCTACAAGACACTTCGACAAGTTAAAACAAATCCAGCAACACCGCCCGAATGTACCGACAAATCCCGATAGGAGCTGCACATATCTCGTTCTCAGGGCACACTCAGATTGTCTTAGGTACGGGTAGGCCAGCCTAGAGTTGCCCCTGGTGGCCACCGGCAGCTGACAGGTGGACGAACACTCAGAGGAGCACTGACCCGGGGGGGGGGGTTAAATAATATGACCCTCGGGCTCCGGAAACCCAAGGGAAAAAGAGGCTAGGTGGAAAATGGTAAAACCAAGGTTGGGCATTGCTGGAAAAGCTTTAATCAAGGCGAACTATCAAGGGGTTCCCATTATCACCCAACCGCGTAAGGAACGCAAAAATCTGGGAACATAACACCGATATGACGGAAACTAGGGCGGCAAGAGTGGAACAAAACACTAGGCGAGAGGCCGAGCCTTCCACCCTTTACCAAGTATATAGATGCATTAAGATAACAAGGCAATATAATGATATCCCAACAAGTAAATAATATTCCAAAAAAAGGAATGGTCTCCAATCTTCACCTGCAACTAGCAACGCTATAAGAGGGGCTGAGCAAAGCGGTAACATAGCCAATCAACGGTTTGCTAGGACATGGTGGGTTAGAAGTTTGACATGGCAATTTGGGAGGCATGAAAAGCAAGTGGTAGGCATCGTAGCATAGGCATAGCAAAAGAGCGAGCATCTAGCAAAGCAAAAATAGTAGTGATTTCGAGGGTATGATCATCTTGCCTGCAACGTTGTCAGAGTTGACTGGATCCTCGAAAGCAAACTCAACGGGCTCCTCGTTAGCGAACTCGTCTCCCGGCTCTACCCAAACAAGACAAACAAGCAAAAGGAACGCAATCAACCATGTGCACAACTCAAACAACATGATGCAAACATGGTATGCTATGCGGGATGCGATGCGGGATGCATATGCAAGATTTGACAAGAGATGAATGAACCTGGCCTCAACATGGAAATCCAAGTGTGCCACTGGAAAGGTGAGATGAAATCTCTTGAAAACGATATAAAGAACGCCGGAATCGGAGTCACGGTTTGGAAATGGCAAGCAATTCAAATATGACACCGGTCTGCGATTTACAGCAAGTAGGCATCTAAATGCAACAAGATGAACCTGCTACAGCACTCAAACATGGCAACAAAATACATGGCAGGAAACCATTCATGATGCTTAACAAAAGAGGAACACTGAGCTACGGCCAATTCATCCATTAACAGGTTCAAACAAGCATGGCAAAAGAGCAAACGGTAAATAGATTTCAGACTTAGTGAAATTAACACTTGTCTGGAATTTCAGATCAGATAGCACACTTTGGAGCATGAAAACTATATGCTAAAGGGCCTGAACATGACAAAGTAAAGCATGGCATGGAGCTACTCAAAGAGCTTAACAAAAGTCCCTTAGTGATCTTGAGCCAAAAGGGATCAGAAAATACATTTGCAAGCATGTGAACATGGCAAAAACATAATCAGTTCTCAGACTTAGTGAAAACTGGAGCATGCAAAAACAGATATCAAGTAGGCATGTTTACAAGCTCGATGCACTCACTACAGGGAAAGGTATGACAATCTAAGCATGCACCCATCAAGAATACACATTATAAAAGCTAGTCATGGCAAGAACAATAACATGTCATGCACGGATCAACTACAACATCCTCGGCAAAATCGCTAACAAGCAGACAATCTGCCCAGATTAACGAAATGACAAAAGTAGAGCTCGATTGACTCAACCTAGGTTGCTCCATAATTGCAAACAAAGACATGGATGGATAGAGCACTATAAGATTAACAAATCATCCTTACTGATCATCCTCAAAAGAGGCACGGATCACTAGGAAACAACATGAACATATGGCATATTGAAATAAACAGATCAAGGACTTAGTGGAAATGCTAAGTCCCTGAAATCAGCATTAACGAATGCTCCACTTTGCAAGCTTGTGCTAGTCACCACACACATCACAAAAATACATGGTTTGCACCTCTGGAAAGATGTAAAGGCCTATGACAAAACACATGTAGAGCTCATGGGCAGATCATGCACACAATAATCATGGCAAAAATGACAAATATCTAATTGGAGCAGCAGATCTGACAATTATCTCAAATAGCATTCTTCTAACAGCATTTCGGGCATCAAAATGAACTCAAATGAAAATGATGCAATGAGATGAAATGATGTGCTCTCTGAGATAAACATTTTGATATGCTATATGCCCAAAATGGAGTTACGGGTGCAAAGTTACGACATGATGAACATGGGCATATGGATCTGGGAATCGGGGACTTAGACAAAAAAATCACCACCTCGCGGATTAGGGTTGACCCGAGCACGCAAAACGAGGCGGTGGCGGATCTCACCGGAGATGACGAAGACGGCGGCCGGCGAGGTCGGGGTCGCCGGATCCGGCCCTCCCGCGGCCGGATTTGGCCGGAGGCGAGACGCGGGGCGCCAGGAGGAGGCGGCGGCCGGCGACGACGTCGAGGCGGTGGTGCGGCGGAGCAGGCCGGGCGGCGAGAGGCTGGGCGGCGCGTGTGTGGGCCGCGGGGGCCTCGCACGGGCCGAGCGGGCCGGCGGCGGCTGGTGGTTGATGGCGCCATGTGGCAGCCCCTGGTTCGCTGGGCGGCGGCGGGCGGACGTGTCCGGCGGTGAGGAAGGAGGTTAGCTAGGGTTTGGACGGGGGAGATCCGGAATTTCGAGAGGGTGGTCTTTATATAGAGGTGGAGGGAGCTAGGAGTGTCCAAATGAGGTGCGGTTTTCGGCCATGCGATCGTGATCGAACGCTCTAGATGATGGAGAGGGTTTTGGTGGGGTTTGGGCCAAAATGGAGGGGTGTTGGGCTGCAACACACACGAGGTCTTCTCGGTCCCTCGGTTAACCGTTGGAGCATCAAACGAAGTCCAAATGGTACGAAACTTGACAGGCGGTCTACCGGTAGTAAACCAAGGCCGCTTGGCAAGTCTCGGTCCAATCCGGAAATGTTTAATCCCAACACACGAAAGAAAGGTAGAAATGACCACCGGAGGAGAACGGAGCGCCAGAATGCAAAACGGACAACGGGGAAAATGCTCGGATGCATGAGATGAACACGTATGCAAATGCAATGCACATGATGACATGATATGAGATGCATGACAACAACAACAACACACACGAGACAAAAACCCGAACCCGAGGAAATAAAATAACTTAACGCCGGAAACGGCAAGAGTTGGATTACATATTGGGTAAATCATATCCGGGGTGTTACAACACTCCACCACTACGAAAGGATCTTGTCCCGAGATCTAGAATGGCACCGGAGGGAAAAACGAAAGAGAAAGAGAAGAGGTAAAACTAAGTTGTTTCTTTGACAAGCGAGTGAGACCAAAGAACCTTGAGAGGTTAAACAAATTGAAGAAAAGAGTGCAACGGAGATGAACGAAAATGAAAACACACCGCTAGAAAAGAGGAACAAGGGAGAACAAATTCGGACAGCACTCCGTTTGAAAAGTGATATGAAACTTAATAAGATGAAAAGAACTAGAGTAGAGGGCACAACACTCCGGTTAAATGGATAAGCAAGAAAAGAGCACGATCCAAGATGATGAGAGAGAAGAGCAACATCACAATGGCTCCGAAACAAAAGAATAGAAGATAGATAATTGAAATAAAGGAATGGAGAAGAAAATGCCATCTTATGCCACAAAAGAGCTTGGAAAGGCATCTTTAGGAGAAGGGTCGAACGGAGTTGTTGGAACACCAACAACGAAAAGAATAAGCTTGATATGGTCTTGTGGAATACATCTCAAATTATGAGGTGACAACCTGCCACTCACGGGAAAAAGAATTGGATTGATATGAACAAATTGACGAGAAAGTATATCGCACCGGAAAGGATAAATGAAGAACTTGGATCATTTATAAGCACCATAATAGCAACAATCCTTAGGGAAGGCTTAAGGTGAAAAATAACCCAAGATAACTCCAATGACGAGATTGATGGATTTAAAATATCTCATTCATGACAACATGTGAATCATGAAACATGAATTCAAATTATCAAGAATGACATAATACCACCTCCAATGATACGGAAGAAAGAATTGCACTCCGGATTACAATATGAAGAAAGCTTGAGCTTCTTAGAAAAGAATCTCGATGAACACTTCGAGAATAAATTAAATCATAGATGAACCATCATGTAGAACCTTCGTGAAGAACTCCGGTAACAAAAGGATAACGAGAAGAAAAAGGAAGTTGAAAACACGAGGTGAAACCTTGTAATGCTTGGATGAAACTTTGCGACGAGATAAAGTGGAAACTTGGAACTCCAGAAGGAAAGATAAAGCATCTTGAACTGAGAATGTGATAAGATGAACCACTCCGGAAAAAAAGAATCAATCACTTGGATGGAACAAGAATAAGAATTACGTTATGCGTATCCTTCACCAATTTAATTGATGACAAGCAAATGGATTTGGCATACTACTCATTCTCATGGAAAAGATGAAGATAGATATGGCGCAAACTTAATGGACCACCGGTAGGATTGAAACAACGAATGAATTGATATGATGAAGAAGGAAGAGAACTCTTGAGCAAACCACCGTAAGAATTGAAAAAGAACGAATAAAACATGAAGAAACACCGGGAAGGATTAGCAAATAAACGAAAATGCTTGAGAGAATTTAGATCCCTGAGAACGAAGAGATTACGAGCTGATTAGAGAATCCTTGATTTAAACTCCGGTATGATTTAGAGTATAAGAGCTGAAAGCTGAGAATGAATAAACCTGAATTGATGGACTCCGGATGAGCAAACTGAAAAGGCTCCTGAATTGCTCCGGATGGATAAAAAGAATTCTCACAATCGAACAATTATGAGAGGATGGCAACAAGCTAGAATCACAAATCTTGAAAAGAATGGAGCAAGATTGAGAGAGAAAAATCTTCTTCGGTCTTCTAATCTGAGAATGACGACGAGAAACACCACCATGTATTATTGAGGTACTCCGGAATTAAAATTGGAAAGGTTGAACCAACGATGAAAAGAATTTGAAAGATCTTGGAGAAAGGCAATTGACTGATGATAAATCATTCTTACGTCAAACTTTGAAAAGAAGATTTGAGGATAGCTCTGGGAAAATAAGAAGAGTCAGGTAAGATCCTGGGAAAAGACCTGTGGGTTAGGGCCCACTCAAAAGAAACACTGTTGAAATGATTTAAAAGAGAGGTTGCACCGGTTGAATTAAATGGCTTGAATAAGATAAGAACCTCGAAATAACTTGAACGGATTAGGAATGAAAAACACGAATCTTCGAGATATCTTGAGCACTCCGGAACAAATGAATAGCGAGAAGTGAATTATTATGAGGTGCACCGATATGAGAAGGTATTGAAACGAGGAAAAGATATGACCAACAAAGTTTGACTAGAATCCACCGGAGAATAAAAAGAACGGTGAATGATGAGCTTGAAGCTCCATTAGAATCTTCATGAGAATCACCGGATAAGAATATTGACAGAAAAGAATGGAGAGACTTCACATGAATAAAATGGATACTTGATTCAGAAATCTGAGTTCTCGAAGGAAAAGGGTGGGTGGGCGGGAAAAACAAAGGAAATTTGGAGACGGATGAAACAAACACCGTTCAGAAGAAACGGATACTTGATATTGCGGATGTTGAATTGATCGGATCCACTTGAAGAGAAACACGCCGGTTGAAAAGAAAATGGCATGACAATCTCGATTATCATGAAGGATTAGTATTCACATGGAAACATGAGAACACCATTTAGGAAAGGTATGGAATCAACATTTGACTTCGAAGCAACTCGAATACCACAACTCAAAACAAAACAAAGGATTGGCTTGCAAAATAAGCCAGAGCAAACATATGATAGAGATTTCGTCCGAAGTTTTCATGGTGGGGCCTACACGGGCTCGATCGTACAGCACCATCATGTACAAGGCAGTGCACATGACATACGAAGCGTCCCCGAGTCGGCATAGCCAAGGACTCTTTAAGACACAACGAGACCACTGTAAAACCGACCGTGAATAGGCGGACCACTAGACGTCGAACCCCAATTTCATATCATACATCTGTCGGAAAGATATCCTAAGAGCTACTTGAATCCCCACTTATAAACTCCCGAAACTTTCCCGGTTATGCAATCAGGTGTTGGGGATACAGGGAAGCATAATATCTCACCCAAAACTAACAATACCTACATCCAGCTGTATCCATCCTTTAACACATAACCAAGAAACCTTCGGAAATCGTCTACCTCAACCTTCGAAAAGCATCCGTTATACAAGTTATGGCGATACTCCCGAACTCCCGCCCCAGTACTGGGTGGCGTCGAGGTTATCTCACAAACGAACTACATAAAAGAGATTTTCGATGTCGGCGTACTAAACTCAGGTATTCCAGAACTACAACGATAAAATTGTGACGACAACACCTCGGAGCTCAACTCCTCGGGACACTGCCACAACCCCTAAATACAGGAGGCACCAAGAACAATGTTCTCGTCACAAAACCATCGGAATGATTCCAAGATACCCGCGTGATCCTAAATTTTTTTTAGTGAAATTTGAGAAGAGAAGAGACAAAACTCTACGTCAGGATGTCTCACCAGAGCGATGAATGGACTGGGGAGTAAAAAGAATTCCTAAACTCTCCGATATATATTTCCTAAATGACTCAAAACATTTTTCTAGACTCAACTCGGCCTCTAAAAACGATCAAGCAATGGGGCTCCTAAGGTCGGGAAGGCTCTGATTACCAACTTGTAACGCCCTTGATGCGGCTATATCTCCTACGTGTCAAGGCACGACTTAGAGGCATAACCACATTGAAAGCAATGTCGCAAGTTAGGCAATCATCACAACATCCAATGTAATACATACAAAGGGGATAAGTAACATAGTTGGCTTACACTCGCCACGTTAATCAAAGTACATAAATAGCATTACATCAACCAATCACTCATGGCCCGACTATGGTGCCAAAATAAAAGACCAACCCAACATGCGACACGGTCCCGATCAACCCAACTGGGCACCACTACTGATCATCAGGGAAAGATACATAGTAACGGCGTGAGTCCTCGTCGAACTCCCACTTGAGCTCTAACGCGTCATCTGGAACGGAGTCGTCTGGCCCTGCATCTGGTTTGGAAGTAAACTGCTAGCCACAGGGACTCAGCAATCTCGCACCCTCGCGATCAAGACTATTTAAGCTTATAGGAAAGGCAGGGTAAAATAAGTGGAGCTGCAGCAAGTGACTAGCATGTATGGTGGCTAACCTATCCGCAAAAGAGAGCGAGAAGAGAAGGCAAAGCACAAACGAGTAACTAGAGGACCACCTGCGACAAGCATTACTCCAACACCGTGTTCGCTTCCCGGACTCTGCCGAGAAGAGAACATCACGGTAACTCACACAGTTGATTCATTTTAATTAAGTTAAGGTTCAAGTTATCTACAACCGGACATTACAAATTCCCATCTGCCCATAACCGCCGGCACGGCTTTCGAAAGTTCAAATCCCTGCAGGGGAGTCCCAACTTAGCCCATGACAAGCTCTCACGGTCAACGAAGGAATAGACCTTCTCCCGAGACATTCCGATCAGACTCGGTATCCCGGTTCTACAAGACACTTCGACAAGTTAAAACAAATCCAGCAACACCACCCGAATGTGCCGACAAATCCCGATAGGAGCTGCACATATCTCGTTCTCAGGGCACACTCAGATTGTCTTAGGTACGGGTAGGCCAGCCTAGAGTTGCCCCTGGTGGCCACCGGCAACAGACAGGTGGACGAACACTCAGAGGAGCACTGACCCCGGGGGGGGGGGGGGTTTAAATAATATGACCCTCGGGCTCCGGAAACCCAAGGGAAAAAGAGGCTAGGTGGCAAATGGTAAAACCAAGGTTGGGCATTGCTGGAAAAGCTTTAATCAAGGCGAACTATCAAGGGGTTCCCATTATCACCCAACCGCGTAAGGAACGCAAAAATCTGGGAACATAACACCGATATGACGGAAACTAGGGCGGCAAGAGTGGAACAAAACACTAGGCGAGAGGCCGAGCCTTCCACCCTTTACCAAGTATATAGATGCATTAAGATAACAAGGCAATATAATGATATCCCAACAAGTAAATAATATTCCAAAAAAAAGGAATGGTCTCCAATCTTCACCTGCAACTAGCAACGCTATAAGAGGGGCTGAGCAAAGCGGTAACATAGCCAATCAACGGTTTGCTAGGACATGGTGGGTTAGAAGTTTGACATGGCAATTTGGGAGGCATGAAAAGCAAGTGGTAGGCATCGTAGCATAGGCATAGCAAAAGAGCGAGCATCTAGCAAAGCAAAAATAGTAGTGATTTCGAGGGTATGATCATCTTGCCTGCAACGTTATCAGAGTTGACTGGATCCTCGAAAGCAAACTCAACGGGCTCCTCGTTAGCGAACTCGTCTCCTGGCTCTACCCAAACAAGACAAACAACCAAAAGGAACGCAATCAACCATGTGCACAACTCAAACAACATGATGCAAAGATGGTATGCTATGCAGGATGCGATGCGGGATGCATATGCAAGATTTTACAAGAGATGAATGAACCTGGCCTCAACATGGAAATCCAAGTGTGCCACTGGAAAGGTGAGATGAAATCTCTTGAAAACGATATAAAGAACGCCGGAATCGGAGTCACGGTTTGGAAATGGCAAGCAATTCAAATATGACACCGGTCTGCGATTTACAGCAAGTAGGCATCTAAATGCAACAAGATGAACCTGCTACAGCACTCAAACATGGCAACAAAATACATGGCAGGAAACCATTCATGATGCTTAACAAAAGAGGAACACTGAGCTACGGCCAATTCATCCATTAACAGGTTCAAACAAGCATGGCAAAAGAGCAAACGGTAAACAGATTTCAGACTTAGTGAAATTAACACTTGTCTGGAATTTCAGATCAGATAGCACACTTTGGAGCATGAAAACTATATGCTAAAGGGCCTGAACATGGCAAATTAAAGCATGGCATGGAGCTACTCAAAGAGCTTAACAAAAGTCCCTTAGTGACCTTGAGCCAAAAGGGATCAGAAAATACATTTGCAAGCATGTGAACATGGCAAAAACATAATCAGTTCTCAGACTTAGTGAAAACTGGAGCATGCAAAAACAGATATCAAGTAGGCATGTTTACGAGCTCGATGCACTCACTACAGGGCAAGCTATGACAATCTAAGAATGCACCCATCAAGAATACACATTATAAAAGCTAGTCATGGCAAGAACAATAATATGTCATGCACGGATCAACTACAACATCCTCGGCAAAATCGCTAACAAGCAGACAGTCTGCCCAGATTCATGAAATGACAAAAGTAGAGCTCGATTGACTCAACCTAGGGTGCTCCATAATTGCAAACAAAGACATGGATGGATAGAGCACTATAAGATTAACAAATCATCCTTACTGATCATCCTCAAAAGAGGCACGGATCACTAGGAAACAACATGAACATATGGCATATTGAAATAAACAGATCAAGGACTTAGTGGAATTGCTAAGTCCCTGAAATCAGCATTAACGAATGCTCCACTTTGCAAGCTTGTGCTAGTCACCACACACATCACAAAAATACATGGTTTGCACCTCTGGAAAGATGTAAAGGCCTGTGACAAAACACATGTAGAGCTCATGGGTAGATCATGCACACAATAATCATGGCAAAAATGACAAATATCTAATTGGAGCAGCAGATGTGACAATTATCTCAAATAGCATTCTTCTAACAGCATTTCGGGCATCAAGATGAACTCAAATGAAAATGATGCAATGAGATGAAATGATGTGCTCTCTGAGACGAACATTTTGATATGCTATATGCCCAAAATGGAGTTATGGGTGCAAAGTTACGACATGATGAACATGGGCATATGGATCTGGGAATCGGGGACTTAGACAAAAAAATCACCACCTCGCGGATTAGGGTTGACCCGGGCACGCAAAACGAGGCTGTGGCGGATCTCACCGGAGATGACGAAGACGGCGGCCGGCGAGGTCGGGGTCACCGGATCCGGCCCTCCCACGGCCGGATCTGGCCGGAGGCGAGACGCGGGGGGCCGGGAGGAGGCGGCGGCCGGCGAGGACGTCGAGGCGGTGGGGCGGAGGAGCAGGCCGGCGGGCCGGGCAGCGAGACGGCGGTGAGGTGGCGCGGCGGAGCAGCGAGTCGGCGGCCAGGGCGTGCGGCGGCGGACGCGAGAGGCCATGGAGGCCAAGGACCAGAGGGGAAACCCATCTCCCATATAGGAAGGAGGTCAAGGAAGAAGAAGACGAAGGGCCCCCCTCTCCCCTTCTCTTCTGGTGGCACCAGAACGCTGCCGTGGCCATCATCATCATCACCGCGATCTACTCCAACACCTCCACCATCTTCACCAACATCTCCATCACCTTCCCCCCTCTAACTACAGCGGTCCACTCTCCTGCAACCCGCTGTACCCTCTACTTGAACATGGTGCTTTATGCTTCATAATATTATCCAATGATGTGTTGCCATCCTATGATGTTTGAGTAGATTTTCGTTGTCCTATCGGTGGTTGATGAATTGCTATGATTGATTTAATTTGCTTGTGGTTATGTTGCTGTCCTTTGGTGCCCATCATATGATTGCGCACGTGGATCATACCCTAGGGTTAGTTGTATGTTGATAGGACTATGTATTGGAGGGCAAGAGTGACAGAAGCTTCAACCTAGCATAGAAATTGATGCATACGGGATTGAAGGGGGACCAATTTATCTTAATGCTATGGTTGGGTTTTACCTTAATGAACGTTAGTAGTTGCGGATGCTTGCTAATAGTTCCAATCATAAGTGCATAGAATTCTAAGTCAGGGATGACATGCTAGCAGTGGCCTCTCCCACATAATACTTGCTATCGGTCTAGTAAAGTAGTCAATTGCTTAGGGGCAATTCCACAACTCCTACCACCACTTTTCCACACTCGCTATATTTACTTTATTGTTTATTTATCTAAACAGCCCCCAGTTTTTATTTACGCACTCTTTATTATCTTGCAAACCTATCCAACAACACCTACAAAGTACTTCTAGTTTCATACTTGTTCTAGGTAAAGCGAACGTCAAGTGTGCGTAGAGTTGTATCGGTGGTCGATAGAACTTGAGGGAATATTTGTTCTACCTTTAGCTCCTCGTTGGGTTCGACACTCTTACTTATCGAAAACTGTTGCGATCCCCTATACTTGTGGGTTATCAACCCCTTAAAACTGCAACCCGTATAAGTGTTTTACGGGTTGAGAAAAACGTGTTTTCAGGGCCAATTTTTGCTGCGGTGAAACAGACCCTGTATAATCAACCCGTAAAAGAGAATACTCTCTGAATATATCGAACAGGTCCACAACTGATCTTTTTCTTTTTCTGGTTGTCCTCTTCCTTAAGCCAATTTGAAATCGCGGACAGGGGGGCAAAGAAGATGCGAGGTGGACGCCGACTGACGGGCATGCGAGGAAGACGCAGGGCGGCCACGGCGCGCGGGCGGAGGCCAGAGCGGCCGCGGCGGCGCAGATGCAGGCCAGGGCGACCGTGGTTGCGCGGGCGACGGCCGGACTCCTCCATTCGCCGTAGCGAGCTAGCTAGACGTGCATCCATTCATCCAGAGCTAGCTAGCTAGCTACATTCGACTCGATTCGATTCAGCTAGCTAGCAAGCTAGCTCCTCCGTCGGGAGAGCCGTGGGCGGCTGGGGTGAACGACGGGCCGGTGCAACGGACAACTGGGCGGATGACGGGCCTGCACAATGGACGACCGGGTGGACGATGGGCGTGCGCAGTGGCCTGGGCGGACGGCCGGCGAGTGCGATGGCCGGGGCGGGCGAGAGGCGGACAGGGATGGGCGGGCGGCGACCAGGATGGACGGCGGGGAGCGAGCCATGAAGTTTCCGCTGGCAGTTGGACTCCCGCCAACGTATACAGGTCGTCCTCAGGTCGTCTCCGAAATCCTTATTTTCACGGGTTTGGCCGGGATTTTTTCCGTGGCCCTTAAATTTTTTTACGGGTTGGGGTGGTTTACAGGTTCTATTCTGGTTGTTTTTTCGCCTAAAACTGTAAACTGGCGGTTATTTTACAGTTTCATGCGTTTTGTGGGGTCTGCTAGAGTTGCTCTAAGGGGTCCTTGGGCCGCTGGCCTACTGTATATGGGCCGGACTGATGGGCCACTATGAGGCCGAGCTAGAGTGCGGATCCGTGGCTAGATAGGAAGTCTTCTGAGTCGTGGTGTGCCCTCCAAGTCAAGATTAGGCCGGATCTTTCCTTCCTTGTAACCGATCACTTGTAACCCTAACCTTACTGGTGTCTATATAAACTAGGGGGTTTTAGTCTTTAGAGATAGGGCAACATCCATTACCCCATCAACTTAGGGTTTAGCTCGCCTGATCTCGAGGTAGATCTACTCTGTAACCACATCATACATTAAATAAAATCAAGCAGGATGTAGGGTTTTACCTCTTCGAGAGGGCCCGAACCTTGGTAAACACCGTGTTCATCGTCCCTTGTTCCCCATAGATCCTAAATCCACAGCACGGAACCCTCTACCCAAGATCTGCTGATTTTGACACCGACATTGGTGCTTTCATTGAGAGTTCTGCGGTTGGATTGCCGAAGGATCAATGGCTCGCCTGATCATCGGAGAGGGTGTTAGCTCCGAGGACCTCTTTGTCCCCCGCCAACTCTTCGTGTTTGGCAGCATCGTGCTGCATGCCAAAGCAACTAGTCATCTAGACCAAATCAACAACTTCTCCCTTGAGCACCGGATTCGATTCGGCAATTTGGAGTATGTTGCGGACGCCCGAGGAAATCTGGCCTTTGCCGGATTCGCGGCCTCTCCCCGCACCCCCATGGGCCTCGATGTGCCCGCTCCGGAGCTTTTCCTCGATCCAATCTACGGATTGACCCCATTTCTTCAGCCGACCTTGAGCTCCGACGACTCCACCTTCAACGGAGGCCAGGAGTCCCCTTCGACCACGCCCAAAATGCCTGCCGAAGACCCATATTCTGGCCTCAATGCGAAAGCAATGTTCAAACGCCGAGAGTCACTCTCGGCCAAACCTTCATCTCACGACATGCCTCCGACTTTGGGCCCTTGCGACGGGTCGACATTCAGTAGCCAGGAATTATCCTTGGCTGAACCCCCCTAGACAACTCGACTTTGAGCCCCAATATGGGAACAGTGTCGGAAGACCAGGTTTTGTCCTCGGTCTCTTATGACTGTTCGGTCCCGGGCCTTGAGTTTAACTCGGCCCTTGAAAACAAAGATCCAGTCAGGGCACAAATTATTCCTTGCCCCGCCACGTCGGAGATCGGCCCTAAACTGCCACCACCTACTAGCCCGACGACCCTTGCCCTATTAAACGAGGTGTTGGACCAAATCTAGATGATGGCTATTTGGGAGGACGCGGCCTGACTTGCGTTTAGCATCCCTTTGAGGCAAATTTCCGGGAATTTTACATCCCACCCACCACCCACTTAGTGGCCACTGTCGAAGACTTAACCGACATGTTGGATTACACCTCGGAAAATGCCAAGTACATGGACGAGGATAGCGGAGCCACGACTAACACTTACGCTGCTCCCCTCGTCAGTGGCCACTGGATGGCCAAGTCCACCTATGACGTCTACATGGTGGACACTCCGAAAGAAGATGACAACACCCCCGGGAAGGATAAGGAGAGACCCAACAATGAGCCATCAAAGCGCCGCATACAGCGTCGCCGCTCCAAGGCACGTCGAAGCCATGCGAGCAACACGGACACCGGAAAAAATGCCACCCCGGACAATGCAGACAACCTTGATGACCCTGGCGCCAATGAACAACCACAAGTAAATCATGAGGAGCATGAGGATCCGCGCGATCCTGAATACTGTGATGATTCCAAAGACAACAATTACCTCCCCTTTTCGAAAGAGGAGGTGAGTTTGGGTGACGAAGATTTCATCGTCCCTGAAGACCCGTTGGATCAAGAGCGGTTCAAGCGACAACTCATTGCCACTGCGCACAGCCTGAAGAAACAATGGCAGAAAATAAAGGCCTAACATGATACGCTTATTAAGAGATGGACTAAAGTCCTAGACGCCGAAGAGGAGTACGACCACAAGCAATAGACGAAAAGCTACCCGAAGCGAAAGCTACTGCCGCAATTCCATGACGAGTCCATAGAGCCAGCACCTCCAAGGAACACTTGGGCAGATCAACCAGACCCCCCCTTGAGGACGGGATCGGACAGTTGGCAAAGCCGAACAACCTCCCACCCACCCTCGCCATCAAGGCAAGGAACCATTACGACTAGGGTATGAGTACAACCTCCACCGTAACCTGGATGCTCGGGGTAGGCCTAACAAGGTCCATCTATGGGCCCAAAGGAGATCCTCCTGCTAGACAGGACGATAGAGCCCGGGAACTGCAATGAGCCCAGATGACAGATGATCTCCAGTGCGACGTAGCCCAAATCAGGGGTGCCGGTCACCCCCTTTGCTTCATGGATAGAGTGATGCAACACCAATTCCCAGAAGGTTTCAAACCTATGAACATTGAGCCCTATGATGGGACAACAAATCCTACAGTATGGATCAAAGATTTTCCATTACACACCTCCACACCATCAAGTACCTGCCATTAAAGCTTAAGGGCCCGGCCAGACACTGGCTGAACAGTCTTCTCGAAGACTCCATAGTGTGTTGGGAGGAGCTCGAGGAGGCCTTTCGAGCCAACTTTCAGGGCACTTATATCCGGCACCTGGACACCGATGACCTGAGCCACGTAATCCAACAACCCGACAATTTTGGAACCGGTTTTTGACCAAGAAGAACCAGATCATTGACTATCTGGATGCCGAAGCCATAGCCGCCTTTAAACATAGTATTCAGGATGAATGACTAGCATGCCAGCTTGCCCAAGACAAGCCGAGAACAATGTCCGCGCTTACCTCCCTGATGACCCGCTTCTACGCCGGAGAGGACAGTTGGTTGGCTCGTAGAATGTAACGCCCATGATGCGGCTATATCTCCCACGTGTCGAAGCATGACTTAGAGGCATAACCGCATTGTAAGCAATGTCGCAAGTGAGGTAATCTTCACACAACCCATGTAAATACATAAGGGAAAGAGATACATAGTTGGCTTACAATCGCCACTTCACACAATACATGAATAAAGCATTACATCAACCAGATATAATCAAGGTCTGACTATGGAACCAAAATAAAAGAAGACTACCCCAAATGCTACAGATCCCCGATCGTCCCAACTGGGCTCCACTACTGATCAACTGAAAAACAGAAGAACAAAACGAACACGATCTTCATCGAGCTCCTCCTTGAGATCGGTTGCGTCACCTGCATGGTTTCATCGGTACCTGCAAACTGGTTTTGGAAGTAATCTGTGAGTCACGGGGACTCAGCAATCTCACACCCTCGCGATCAAGACTATTTAAGCTTATAGGTAGGGAAAAGGTATGAGGTGGAGCTGCAGCAAGCACTAGCATATATGGTGGCTAACATACGCAAATGAGAGCGAGAAGAGAAGGCAAGGCACGGTCGAGAAACTATGATCAAGAAGTGATACTAGAACAACCTACGTCCAAGCATAACTCGTGCCCGTGTTCACTTCCCGGACTCCGTCGAGAAGAGACCGTCACGGCTACACACGCGGTTGATGCATTTTAATTAAGTTAAGTGTCAAGTTTTCTACAACCGGACATTAACAAACTCCCATCTGCCCATAACCGCGGGCACGGCTTTCGAAAGTTCAAATCCCTGCAGGGGTGTCCCAACTTAGCCCATCACAAGCTCTCACGGTCAAAGAAGGATATTCCTTCTCCCAAGACAATCCGATCAGACTCAGAATCCCGGTTACAAGACATCTCGACAATGGTAAAACAAGACCAGCAAAGCCACCCGATGTGCCGACAAATCCCGATAGGAGTCGCACGTACCTCGTTCTCAAGGAAACACCGGATGAGACTAGCTACGAGTAAAACCAGCCCTCAAGTTTCCCCGAGGTGGCCCCGCAGGTAGCTCAGTTCGGACCAACACTTAGAGGAGCACTGGCCCGGGGGGGGGGGGTTAAATAAAGATGACCCTTGAGTCTGTAGAACCCAAGGGAAGGTGATAGGTTGTTAGTGCAAATGGTAAAACCAAGGTTGGGCCTTGCTGGAGGAGTTTTATTCAAGGCGAACTGTCAAGGGGTTCCCATAATACCCAACCGTGTAAGGAACGCAAAATCAAGGAACATAACACCGGTATGACGGAAACTAGGGCGGCAAGAGTGGAACAAAACACCAGGCATAAGCCCGAGCCTTCCACCCTTTACCAAGTATATAGGTGCAATAATTAAATAAGAGGTATTGTGATATCCCAACAAAATATCCATGTTCCAACATGGAACAAACTCCAATCTTCACCTACAACTAGAAACGCTATAAGAGGGCTGAGCAAAGCGGTAACATAGCCAAACAACGGTTTGCTAGGACAAGGTGGGTTAGAGGCTTGACATGGCAATATGGGAGGCATGATATAGCAAGTGGTAGGTATCGTAGCATAGGCATAGCAATAGAGCGAGCAACTAGCAAGCAAAGATAGAAGTGATTTCGAGGGTATGGTCATCTTGCCTGAGATCCCACAAGGAAGAAGAACGAGTCCATGAAGAAGACAAACGGATGTAGTCGAACGGATCCTCACCAACGCGACGTTATCGGAACTAACCCAAAGAAACAACACCGGAAAGAAGCAAACAACATGGTAAACAACCACCACATGAACATGCCATGATGCACAATCAAGTATGATGCATGTCTGGTTTAATGAGGCATGACATGGCAAAGTGCACAAACAATCCTACAAATTAAGTGGAGCTCAATATGCAAACGAGTTGCATATTGACGGGACACCACATTCAAGTTATTTAGTTTGATCTCATTTATGTACCCAACAATATTAAATGTTGTTAAACATGGCAAGAGGGTGAAGCAAATGAAAACAACCTATCTAGGCAAGTCTTAATGAGGCCGGAACAACAAACAACAAGTCCGGAAAATCCTCATGTGCATAATTTAAGGTTTGGTACTGTTCTGCCCTAAAGCATATTTTAGAGTTGTTAAACATGCAAAGCAATGCCACCAAGTTAAACTAGGCATTTTCCCACCCCATTTACATATAAAGTTTAATTAAAACGGAGCTACGGTTATTTAGTTATGAATTAAATCATTTTAGCAAGTTATTTAAGCAAGTTTAAACAAACAACATTTTAAACATAGATGAAAATGGCATATTATTAATCTACACATAATTTTAAACAAGTTTCATATATAAATTAATTTAATCCGGTGCACAGATGATGAGTTATAAAATGCATGAAGCTAGGGGGTAATCTGTAAATATGCAGTTTTTCTGGAAATAGCAAAATTCGTTCATAGCAGAAAAAAATATACATCGGGCCGAATCTGCACTTGGGCCAACAGAGAGGCGCTGGGGAGCAGCTCACCCATGGGCTGAGGCCCGACTGGAAGCAGAGGAGGCCTGGCGCTGGCTACGGGCCACGCAGGCAGATCAGGGTGAGGCAGGGTGTAGTCAACACGCTCGGGAGCGCTGACCCCATCGATGCAGGCGCGCGGCTGGAGACGAACAGGGCCGCCTAAAGGGAAGCAGGGCTCGAAGAAGGTCGGCTTGGCGTCCATGGCAGCAGGGGGACTCGAGAACGATGAGAATCGAGCATGGAGGAGGCCAGGAGGCGCGGGGACTGCGGATCCATGCAGCGAGGCGGTAACCCGACGAGATCCAAGGTGAGACAGGGGTCGATGGCCATGGTGTTTTCCTGTACAGAGAGAGTCGAGAGGGAGTTGAGGACGCATAGAAGAAAAGAAGTAAGGAAGTAGGAGAAGGACGACGCACGAGGGACGAGCCTGGAGGTCGCCGGCAGGGCGGGCTCACTGGCACGACGCGAGGAGGCTCGGGAGGCCCTCTCCATGGGTGCTCGGGCGAAGGAGCTCTAGTGGTGAGGCAGATCTGCAAGAGGAGACAGATGCGCGGGGAGAGGGACTCAGGCTGCAGGAGAGGTTCGGTGGGGCAGCGCGTGGAGGAGGGCACGGGCATGCCTGAAGCCCCGGTGGCGACTCCTGTGAGGTTGTTGCTGCTGTTGCTAGGACAGCAGGGGCACAAGGCCATGGGCGCTCGTGTTCGTGGAGGCAGGGAAGCTTGGAGCCTCGGGCAAGAGCTCCTGGATCGAGGGATCAACAATGTTGGATCGATGGATTGATTGGGTGGTTCAGTGGGAATCGAGGAGGGACAGGGGATCTGGAGGCTGTAGGTGGCGAGCGAGGGTTGGGGAGGGATGGATCCCGATGGGGATTTGGTGGAGTGGCGGCGCGGTTGGGAGGATGGGACAGGTCACCTAAAATTTAGGGTTGCCCACTTATATACGTTATTGGATTAGGTTAGGGGGGTATTCGGTCCGTCCGATCGTAATTGGGCGGTCGAGAAAAATAGGCTAGGGAGTCCAAATAAGAAAACGGTAATGTTTTGTAGATGTTTGGGGATGATCTGGACACAACGGTAGCGACAGTCCGAGTCGGGTCCGGGACAACTTTCGGACGCGCGTGCGAGGAGGTCCAATGCACTGCACAAAGAGGGGTAGGCATGGGCCTAGGTGGACTGTGGAGAGCGGGTTGGGCTGAGACATGAGGAGAGGAGTGCAGCCCGGCAACTGTTTCCGGAGATCGAAAATGTCCGACGTTAGACCGGCTATAATGCCGCTATAGTTTAACGGTTGGGCTATCGAACGAACTCCGAATGCGATGAAACTTGACAGGCGGTCTATCTACACTAAAATAAGACCACACGCCAACTTTCAACCCATTCCGAGAACATTTTCCAGCCACTTATAAAATACTATTTCGAACATGCCGCAGGCGCGTGCAAGTGTGACTGGGCTCAAAACGGGCAACGGAAAGATCGGGGAGACCAGGACGGATGCAAGTTTTGAAAACATGATGATGCAATGCACAAGATGACATGACAAGATGCAACACGCAAGCGAATGACATGGCAATGACAGCGAATAACTGGAAGACACCTGGCGCAACGGTCTCGGGGCGTTACAACACTCCACCACTACGAGAGGATCTCGTCCCGAGATCTAGAATGGCACCGGAGAGAAATGGAAGAGGAAGATAAGCGGTAAAACTAAGTTGCTTCTTTGACAAACGAGTGAGACCAAAGAACCTTGAAAAGGTTAAGCCATTTCGAGAAAATATCAGAACGGAGATGAACAAAGTTGAAAGCACTCCGTTAGGACAGAGGAACAAGGGAGAACAAATTCGGACAGCACTCCGGTTGAAAAGAGATGCAAGACTTGAAAAGGCGAAAAGAACTTGAGTAGAGGACACAACACTCCGGATAAATGGATAAGCACGAAAAGAACACGATCCTCACAATTCGAGATGATGAGAGAAAAGAGCAACATCACAATGCCTCCGGAAGAGAGAATAGAAGATGGATCATTGAAATAAAAGAATGGATAAGAAAATGCCAACTTCTGTCACAAAAGAGCTTGAGAAGGCATCCTTAGGAGAAGGGTCGAACGGAGTTGTTGGAAAACGAACAATGAAAGGATAAGCTTGATGTGGGCTTATAGAAGACATCTCAAAATTATGAGGTGAAATTCTGCCACTAACGAAAACAATGTATTTGGATTGATATGAACAAGGAAACAAGAAACTATTCCCCCAGGAGGATAAAAGAACTTGGGTCATTTGTAAGCACCATAATAGCAACAATCCGTAGGGAAGGCTTTAGGTGAAATATAACCCAAGATAATTCCATTGAAGAGGTTGATTGGTTGAAAAGATGTCTTGAGCGAAGAGAAAATGATGGATTTAGATATGTCAATCTTGAAAACTTGTGAATCATGAAACATGAAGGGAAATTATCAACAATGACATAACACCATCTCAAAAGATGAGATATGAAAAAATTGCGCTTCGGAATGCAAGAAGAAGAAAGTTTGAACTCCTCAAAACAAGATATGTGTTGAACACCATGTTTATTTGGGAGTATAGCTTGGAGATCTTAACTTCGAAAGAGATCTTGAAGAAAAATTGAAGAATGAAAAGAATCCTTGACGAACCACCATGTAAAGCCTCCATGAAGAAATCCGGTAACAAAATGATGATAAAAAGAAAGAGAAGTTGAAAACACAAGGTGAAGCCTTGTAATGATTTAGATGGATCTTCGTGGTGACATCATTGCGAGAGCTTGAAACTCCGGGAAAGAAAAGATGACACAATTGAAAACCGAGAACTTTGATGAACCTCCAGAATACGGAATTGAATTTACTCGATGAAACAAGAATAAGAATTACATTATGCTTATCCTTCACCAATTTAAATTGATGACAAGAAACGGATTTTGCATACTACTTATTCTCGTAAAAAAGATTAAGATAGATATAGCGCCAACTTGGGAAGGTCTTCAACGATCCACCGGAAGGATTGAAAAGAACGAAAGAATTGATATGATAACCAAGGAAGAGAACTCTTGAACGAACCACCGTAAGAATTGAAAATGAACAAAGAAAAGATAAAGAAACACCAGGAAGAATTAGCAAATGAACAAAGATACTTGTGGGAATATAATTATATGAGAACAAAGAGATCACAAGCTGATTAGAGAATATTTGAATGATGCACTGGTAAGATTTGGAGAACGAGAGCTGAAAGCTAGAATGAATAATCCCGAAATGATGGCCTTCGGAGAATCAAACTGAAAGACTCTTGAAATGCTCCGAATGGATGAAAAGAATTCTCACAATCAAAAACCAATTATGAGAGGACGACATCAAGCTAGAACCATGAATCTTGAAGAGAATGGAGCAAGATTTGGAGGAAAACTCTTCTTTGGTCTTCAAAATCTGAGAATTTCGACAAGAAACACCACCATGAATTATTTAGACACTCCGAAAGAATCAAAAGCGAAGAGGTTGAGCCAATGATGAAAAGACTTTGACCGATCTTGAAGAAACACATATGACTGATGATAATTCATTCTTACGTCTAACTTTGAGTAAATTTGAGGATAGCTTCGGGAAAATTAGAAGAGTCAGGTAAGATCCTGGGAAGAGACCTGTGGGTTAGGGCCCACTCAAAAGAAACACCGTAGAATGATTTAAAAGAGAGAAAGCACCGGTTGAGTTAAATGGCTTGAATGAGATAACATCCTCGAAAGAGCTTGAACGAATGTAGAGTGGAAACACGAATCTTCTGATATATCTTCGACACTTCGGAACAATTGAATAGCGAGAGGTGAATAAATAAGAGAGGTGCACCGACATGGGAAAACATTTGGAACGAGGAAAAGGATATGATCAACACCAAAAGCTTGAATTGAATCCTCCAGAGAAGAAAATGAGTGAAGAGTGACGAACTTGAAGCTCCATTAGAATCTTCATGAGAATCATCAGATTAGAATATTGACGGAAAAGAATGGAGAGACTTCCAT
Organism: Triticum urartu; assembly: GCF_056163025.1. NCBI lineage: Eukaryota > Viridiplantae > Streptophyta > Magnoliopsida > Poales > Poaceae > Triticum > Triticum urartu. The sequence continues at coordinate 406,098,472 of NC_141873.1, forward strand.
CGATAAAATGGATACTTGATTAAGAAATCCGAGTCCTTGAAGAAACAGGGGTGGGTGGGAAAACAAAGGCAACTTGGAGAAGGATGAAACAAACACTGTTGCGAAAACTTTGAGTTGATCTTGCGGATGAAGTGGATGGAATAACTTGAAGATGAAAGCACCGATTGAAAAGGATTGACAAGACAATCTCGATAAATGAGAAAGATTAGTATTCACATAGGAGTATGAGAACACCGCTTAGGAAAAAGGTATGGAATCAACACTTGACTTCGAAGCAACTCGAATACCATAGCTCAAAAGAAAAACAAAGGATTGACTTACAGAATAAGCCAGAGCAAACATATGATAGAGATTTCGTCCGAAGTTTTTGTGGTGGGGGCTACACGGGCTCGATCGTACAGCACCATCATGTACAAGGCAGTGCACATGCCATACGAAGCGTCCCCGAGTCAGCATAGCCAAGGACTCTTTAAGACACAACGAGACCACTGTAAAACCAACCGTGGATAGGCGGACCACTAGACGTCGAACCCCAATTTCATATCATACATCTGTCGGAAAGATATCCTAAGAGCTACTGGAATTCCCACTTATATACTCCCGAAATTTTCCGGTTATGCAATCAGGTGTTGGGGATATAGGGGAAGCATAATATCTCACCCAAAACTACACAAATCCTACATCCAGCTGTATCCATCCTTCAACACATAACCAAGAAACCTTCGGAAATCATTTACCTCAACCTTCAAAACGCATCTGTTATACGAGTTATGGCAATACTCCCGAACTCCCGCCCCAGTACTGGGTGGCGTCGAGGTTATCTCACCAACAACTACATAAAAGAGATTTTCGATGTCGGCGAAACTCAGGTATTCCAGAACTGCAACGATAAAATTGTGATGACAACACCTCGGAGCTCAACTCCCCGGGACACTGCCACAACCCCTAAATGTCAGGAGGCACCAAGAACAATGTTCTCGTCACAAAACCATCGGAAGGATTCCAAGATACCCGCGTGATCCTAATTTTTTTAGTGAAATCTGAGAAGAGAAGAGTCAGAACTCTACGTCAGGATGCCTTACCAGAGCGACGAAGGGACTGAGCAGTAAAAAGAATCCTACTCTCCGATATATATAATCCTAAATGACTCAAAACATTTTTCTAGACTCGACCACGCCAGCGATTCTATCAAGCAGGGGGCTCCTAAGGTCGGGGAAGGCTCTAATACCAACTTGTAACGCCCACGATGCGGCTATATCTCCCACGTGTCGAAGCACGACTTAGAGGCATAACTGCATTGTAAGCAATGTCGCAAGTGAGGTAATCTTCACACAACCCATGTAAATACATAAGGGAAAGAGATACATAGTTGGCTTACAATCGCCACTACACACAATACATGAATAAAGCATTACATCAACCAGATACAATCAAGGTCCGACTATGGAACCAAAATAAAAGAAGACTACCCCAAATGCTACAGATCCCCGATCATCCCAACTAGGCTCCACTACAGATCAACTGAAAAACGGAACAACAAAACGAACACGATCTTCATCGAGCTCCTCCTTGAGATCGGTTGCGTCACCTGCATGGTTTCATCGGTACCTGCAAACTGGTTTTGGAAGTAATCTGTGAGTCACGGGGACTCAGCAATCTCACACCCTCGCGATCAAGACTATTTAAGCTTATAGGTAGGGAAAAGGTATGAGGTGGGGCTGCAACAAGCTCTAGCATATATGGTGGCTAACATACGCAAATGAGAGTGAGAAGAGAAGGCAAGGCACGGTCGAGAAACTATGATCAAGAAGTGATCCTAGAACAACCTACGTCCAAGCATAACTCGTGCCCGTGTTCACTTCCCGGACTCCGCCGAGAAGAGACCGTCACAGCTACACACACGGTTGATGCATTTTAATTAAGTTAAGTGTCAAGTTTTCTACAACCGGACATTAACAACTTCCCATCTGCCCATAACCGCGGGCATGACTTTCGGAAGTTCAAATCCTTGCAGGGGTGTCCCAACTTAGCCCATCACAAGCTCTCACGGTCAACGAAGGATATTCCTTCTCCCAAGACAATCCGATCAGACTCGGAATCCCGGTTACAAGACATCTCGACAATGGTAAAACAAGACCAGCAAAGCCACCCGATGTGCCGACAAATCCCGATAGGAGTCGCACGTACCTTGTTCTTAGGGCAACACCGGATGAGTCTAGCTATGAGTAAAACCAGCCCTCAAGTTTCCCCGAGGTGGCCCCGCAGGCAGCTCAGTTCGGACCAACACTCAGAGGAGCACTGGCCCGGGGGGGGGGGGTTAAATAAAGATGACCCTTGAGTCTGCAGAACCCAAGGGAAGGTGATAGGTTGTTAGTGCAAATGGTAAAACCAAGGGGTCTTGCTGGAGGAGTTTTATTCAAGGCGAACTGTCAAGGGGGTTCCCATAATACCCAACCGTGTAAGGAACGCAAAATCAAGGAACATAACACTGGTATGACGGAAACTAGGGCGGCAAGAGTGGAACAAAACACAAGGCATAAGCCTGAGCCTTCCACCCTTTACCAAGTATATAGGTGCAATAATTAAATAAGAGGTATTGTGATATCCCAACAAAATATCCATGTTCCAACATGGAACAAACTCCAATCTTCACCTGCAACTAGAAACGCTATAAGAGGGGCCGAGCAAAGCGGTAACATAGCCAAACAACGGTTTTCTAGGACAAGGTGGGTTAGAGGCTTGACATGGCAATATGGGAGGCATGATATAGCAAGTGGTAGGTATCGTAGCATAGGCATAGCAATAGAGCGAGCAACTAGCAAGCAAAGATAGAAGTGATTTCGAGGGTATGGTCATCTTGGCTGAGATCCCGCAAGGAAGAAGAACGAGTCCATGAAGAAGGCAAACGGACGTAGTTGAACGGATCCTCACCAACGCGATGTTATCGGAACTAACCCGAAGAAACAACATCGGAAAGAAGCAAAAAACATGGTAAACAACCACCACATGAACATGGCATGATGCACAATCAAGTATGATGCATGTCTGGTTTAATGAGGCATGACATGGCAAAGTGCACAAACAATCCTACAATTTAAGTGGAGCTCAATATGCAAACGAGTTGCATATTGACGGGAGACCACATTCAAGTTATTTAGTTCGATCTCGTTTATGTACCCAACAATATTAAATGTTATTAAACATGGCAAGAGGGTGAAGCAAATGAAAACTACCTATCTAGGCAAGTTTAAATGAGGCCGGAACAACAAACAACAAGTCCGGAAAATCCTCATGTGCATATTTTAAGGTTTGGTACTATTCTGCCCTAAAGCTTTTAGAGTTGTTAAACATGCAAAGCAATGCCACCATGTTAAACTAGGCATTTTCCCACCCCATTTACATATAAAGTTTAATTAAAACGGAGCTACATTTATTTAGTTATGAATTAAATCATTTTAGCAAGTTATTTAAGCAAGTTTAAACAAACAACATTTTAAACATAGATGAAAATGGCATATTATTAATCTACACATAATTTTAAACAAGTTTCATATATAAATTAATTTAATCCGGTGCACGGGTGATGAGTTATCAAATGCATGAAACTAGGGGGGTAATCTTTAAATATGCAGTTTTTCTGGAAATAGCAAAATTCGTTCATAGCAGAAAAATATATACATCGGGCCGAATCTGCACTTGGGCCAACAGAGAGGCGCTGGGGAGCAACTCACCCATGGGCTGAGGCCCGACTAGAAGCAGAGGAGGCCTGGCGCTGGCTGCGGGACACGCAGGCAGATCGGGGCGAGGCAGGGCGTAGTCAACGCGCTCGGGAGCGCTGACCCCATCGATGCAGGCGCGCGGCTGGAGACGAACGGGGCCGCCTAAAGGGAAGCAGGGCTCGAAGAAGGTCGGCTTGGCGTCCATGGCAGCAGGGGGACTAGGGAACGGCGAGAATCGAGCACGGAGGAGGCCAGGAGGCGCGGGGACGACGGATCCATGCAGCGAGGCGGTAACCCGGTGAGATCCAAGGCAAGACAGGGGTCGGTGGCCATGGTGTTTTCCTATACAGAGAGAGTTGAGAGGGAGTTGAGGACGCATAGAAGAAAAGAAGGAAGGAAGTAGGAGAAGGACGACGCACGAGGGACGGCCTTGGAGGTTGCTGGCAGGGCGGGCTCACTGGCACGGTGCGAGGAGGCTCGGGAGGCCCTCTCCATGGGTGCTCGGGCGAAGGAGCTCTGGTGGTGAGGTGGATCAGCAAGAGGAGACAGATGCGCGGGGAGAGGGACTCAGGCTGCAGGAGAGGTACGGTGGGGCAGCGCGTGGAGGAGGGCACGAGCATGGCTGAAGCCCCGGTGGCTACTCCGGCGAGGTTGCTGCTGCTGTTGCTAGGACAGCAGGGGCACAAGGCCATGGGCGCTCGTGTTCGTGGAGGCAGGGAAGCTTGGAGCCTCGAGCAAGAGCTCCTGGATCGAGGGATCAACAATGTTGGATCGATGGATTGATTGGGTGGTTCGGTGGGAATCGAGGAGGGACAGGGGATCTGGAGGCTGTAGGTGGCGAGCGATGGTTGGGGAGGGATGGATCCCGATGGGGATTTGGTGGAGTGGCGGCGCGGCTGGGAGGATGGGATAGGTCACCTAAAATTTAGGGTTGCCCACTTATATACGTTATTGGATTAGGTTAGGGGGGGTATTCGGTCCGTCCGATCGTAATCGGGCGGTCGAGAAAAATAGGCTAGGGAGTCCAAATAAGAAAATGGTGATGTTTTGTAGATGTTTGGGGATGATTCGGAAACAACGGTAACGACAGTCCGAGTCGGGTCCGGGACAGCTTTTGGACGCGCGCGCGAGGAGGTCCGATGCAATGCACAAAGAGGGGTAGGCATGTGCCTAGGTGGACTGTGGAGAGCGGGTTGGGCTGAGATGAGAGGAGAGGAGTGCAGCCCGGCAACTGTTTCCGGAGACCGAAAATGTCCGACATTAGATCGGCTATAATGCCGCTATAGTTTAACGGTTGGGCTATCGAACGAACTCCGAATGCGATGAAACTTGACAGGCGGTCTATCTACACTAAAATAATACCACACGCCAACTTTCAACCCATTCCGAGAACATTTTCCGGCCACTTATAAAATACTATTTCGGACATGCCGCAGGCGCATGCAAGTGTGACTGGGCTCAGAACGGGTAACGGAAAGAACGGGGAGACCATGACGGATGCAAGTTTTGAAAACATGATGATGCAATGCACAAGATGACATGACAAGATGCAACACGCAAGCGAATGACATGGCAACGACAATGAATAACTGGAAGACACCTGGCGCAACGGTCTCGGGGCGTTACATAGAAGCACCAACCCTGATACCCCCGACACCTTAGAAGTCTGGAACGAGAACGGGAAGCCACGAAGGAACAAGAACAAACGCCGATGGTAGTGAATGCCGGATTCCGTAATCGAAAGTCCGGGTCACAGAAAAAGCCTTCTAAAGGCAACTAGGATGGCCCAACCAAGCTGGACGCAATCCTGGACAGGCCCTACTAGATTCATGGCACCACCGGAAAACCCGCCAACCACTCCAACAGCAATTCAACACGATGTTTGGGTGATAAAGCAGGCTGGCAAGCTTGCCGAAGACTCGGGCAAAAGCCCTCGAAGCAAGGGAGACAAGGAGCCCCACAGGCCAAACAGTGGAGGCCAAAAACCCTTCCCTTCTGAGGTTAAAACGGTGAACATGATCTATGCCACCCATATACCAAGGAAGGAGAGGAAGCGCATGCTATGAGATGTATACGCCGTCGAGCCCGTAGCGCTGAAATTCAACACGTGGTCGGCTTGCCCGATCACCTTTACCACAGAGACCATCCTACCAGTATTCGTCATGGAGGATCGGCGGCCCTGGTACTGGACCCCATTATCGATGGGTACCACCTCACGAGAGTCCTAATGGACGGGGGCAGTAGCCTCAATCTGATTTATGCAGACACAGTGAGGAAAATGGGGATCTATCCGTCAAGGATCAAACCTAGCAACACCTCCCTTAAGGGGGTTATTCCGGGCATAGAGGCGCGATGCTCAGGCACGGTAACTCTTGAAGTGGTATTTGGTTCACCGGATAACTTCCAAAGCGAAGACTTGATCTTCGGTATCACTCCATTCGAAAGTGGCTATCATGCCCTCCCCGGCCGAACGGCGTTTGCCAAATTTAACACCGTCCCACATTACGCCTACCTCAAGCTGAAGATGCCTGGTCCCTCGGGCGTCATAACAATCAACGACAACACGAAGAGCGTTCACTCTGGACCGAGAAACACACTGCGGCCCTGGCGGCCGAAGACCAAGCCGTTGCCAATGGGCCGAAGTATCAGCCCACTTTAAGGCCAGAGATACAACTAAATGGGCTCGAGCCCGATCCCCGTCATGGGAGCCCGCCTGCGTTCGCCGCAAATAGGGACGCGCTCCCCATGGCATGCCCACCTGCGTCGCGCTCTATGTACGTCATCAACACAACTTTGCGCTCGAGATACCATGGGCGATCGTGGGGGATGATATCAAACACATATCTCCACATGTTCGGCTCAACCGAACTACGACATCGGCACGTCCTCGAACGACCACGGGTACGACTCTGGACTCACTCAGCGTCAAGCTATGTTCGGCAGGGCTACATCTCAAGGCCCCTATTAAAGGCATGACTCGCCAACACGCGACGCGGACAGGCTTCGACAGCTCTCACACCGCAGCAGGCGCGGTTGGCAGCAAGGGCCTCCAATCACACCGCGACCACGACACCGTACACCCGCCGGGAGCAAGCGAACTCGAGGGCCGCACTCACGGTGGCCCGAGAGCTGCTGCAGTGCAGACTGCTAGAGGGCGGCCGTGACGTGCTGCTGGAGCGGGTGGCAGAGCTCCTGGGCTTCGCCGCCTCGGGGGCTCACCCCTTCTGCACCCAGCTCCTATCTCCAACCCAGGACGGCCCACGCGGGGGCCCCGCGCACGCCCGCGGGCTCCAAGGCTACTCCAACACCAGCGAGGCTGTCAGCACCGGACCGGCGGCGGCGCAGCCCCCGCTCCTGGTCCGTGAAGAAGAAGGGCTCGATGCGACCCGCGGCCCCAGTGGACAGCCGCGCTGCCACCCCACAGTAGGCGCGTCAGGCAGGACCGCGTGGCGCGCAGAGCACTATGGCGTGGCCTTCGGGGTGGCGGCGCCAGAGGAATACGTGCCCCTCATGATGGACCAAGGACACTCACACGAGGATGAACCAGGCTCGCTCCTCAGCCCAAGCCGGGGGGACGAGGCGCCAGAAGCTGAGCCCTTCTAGGAGTCTTGGGACGGTCCCACTAGGCACGCTGGAAGCAACGATTATCGGGTACCGCTAATTCTTCAGCAAGCATACGCTAACCATGGATCACAGGAGGTGCAGGTTGCCGCAGCGGGCAGCTGCCCCGCTCCCACAGCCTCCTACCCCTCGGGAGGAGGACGCAGGGGGCTGCAGGAGAGGGGCAGGGATTCGACATCACCACCGCAACGTTCGGAGCAAGGTGTTCTCAGGAGGTAGGCCCTCCGCTGGGGAGGTGCCCCAGGGCCTGCCCCCGGCGGAGGACCCGTGGTCGTGGGGGGAACCGCTGGCGATTGCTCTACCCCATCGGCGGCGTCCTGGTTTCCGGTCATTGTTGATGGCACTAGAGTGTGGCGCAAGGCGGGGCCCTTATCTGGCGATATGAAGCAAGGCCAGTACCTGTGAAGAAGGCCCAGTGCCTGTGAAGCTCGCCGCCCCGTGACACTCTCACGTAATAATGAGTGGGGCTGTACACGCCCTGGAGTCTCAGGGGTGCCGGCCTCAGGCCCTGGGGCTCCCTCCCACGCCAAATGGCAGCACTTAGCTCCGCGCTGGTGAGAAGACGTCCAAGACTAGACTAAGTGCCGGACGCGGCCTTTTGTTTGCTTTCATTGCTCTTCCCCTTGGTTGTCGCTTTTCCCCGCTGGATTCAAGTTGGATTCGAATTTGAGATTTGCGTGTGTTCGGGGAAGGGGTGCTTAGTCTCGTTCGAGCAATTTCTCGCGTTTTGGTTACCACTTCGCCTCAGCCGCCTCCCCTCGCGAGCCTCTCACGAGCCGGGTCAGGCCTAGCTTGCGCGCAGCCCAGACTGCCGCCGCCGCGTCCTCTCAGGAGGGTGTTTTACTGCAGATCCTACGAATTTAATCAGGGGATACTCAGGACACCACAACCCCCGCGGGGTGCCTCAGGGCCAGCGCGGAACAAAGGTATACCAGCCGACCAGCGCGTCGCTTAAGCCAGCCACTTGGCGTGGGCGCATGGGCGATGTAGCTTCCATCGATATGATAAACACAAGTTTTACATGAGGGCCCCCCCTCCAAAATGCTCTCACAGTCATCAGGCCAAAACCTGAGTTCTATTCATGCAGGGTAAGGAAGCAGGAACGATGTACAGTCAGTCGGACGAATCCCCCAATGCATCCTCAGGAGCACCGCCCGAGCCGTTGCTGGCGCCGCTGAACTCGCCATCGCTGTCCGCGTCGCCGCCAGCGGTGTCAGGGCCGCCCATCGCGCCGCCCTCGTCGGCCGCCACGATCGCATCATCATTGTCTGAGGCAAAGACCCTGATAAGAGTGTCCACATTGCCCTCCACCTAGTGCGCCAGGTCGCCTCGGATAGCCTGGGGGACTGGGGCGATGACGGCATCAAAATCAAAATGGGGATCCATGTTCCGGAGGTGACCGAAGACGCGAGAAAAGGCGCGCCTGAGCAGGGCGCGGCTCCTCTCCTCCACCAACCTGTCAGCCCTGGTCGACCGCGCCTCCACCTGCGTCACCACATCAGTGAAGAACTGGAGATTGCCCGCGTAGTTGATTGCGCGCGGCTCACCGACGGCCTCCTCACAGATGTTGCCCAAGGCCGCGTTGGCTCTCTCCCGGAGAGTGGTGAGCATGGGGCCGTGCTCATGCTCCAAGATCCGCCGCTGACGTATCTCGTCCGCATTCTGACGCGCAACGGCCTCAGCCTCCTCCACCCGCTGGCGAAGAAGGAGCACCTCAGCCTGGGAGGTGGTTAACTCACCTCGCGCCACCTCAAGGGCGGCCCGGGAAGCATCGGCCCGCCGCACCGCCTCCTCCAGCTTGGCCCTCAAAGCAGCAGTCCTGCCTTCAGCTTCGGCCCGGATCAACCCCAGCTTCTCTTCGAACTCGTGCTCGAGGTTCAAATGCGCCATCGCCACTCGACGTCCGACCTCCTCCAGGACGCGGGCTTCCTGTGCAGCAACATCATCCTCCGCCTGCGTCACCAAGCGCTCCCTCGTCTCCAGACGCTCGTACTTGCGGGTACGTTCGGTGGCTTCCAGTGTCAGCGCCTCCTCACGCTTCTGGAGCTCTGCTGAGTTGCCAGAGGCCACCTTCATCGACGTGAGGGCTGCCTCGTGTAGCTCCACCTGCTCCTCCAGCGAGTGGCACCAGGCCAGAAGCTCCCGAGCCCGCTCCTCCGCAGCCGTTCGCCGCCGGTCAGCTTCCCGAGCCTCCTCAGCGGCCCAAGACCGGGCCTCCCGAGAGGCCACCAATGACGCCTTGGCCTCTGCTTCATCAAGATCACGCTGACGGCGCGCAAGGGCGATGGCGCCCTCCAGCTCGCGCCTCTCTACAGCCAGGCGTAGGCCCTCGGCCTCAAGGCGCGCGTCTTCATCAGCAAGCTCCTCACCAAGCAGGCTCACTGCGTCAGTCGCCCTTCAAAGGAATCCTTGGCGGAGAGCGCGACGCTCCTGAGCGCGCTCGAGCACATCTTCCACACCATCATCCGCCCCAAGCAAGCGCCGGGGGCAGCGAGTCAGCACTCCCCCTCCGGGCTGGGGGCTGGGGGCTGGCACCCTCGCGACGGCTGGGCACGCCGCGTCAGAAGCCCGGCCTGGGGCCAGCCCGTCCTCAGGAGAAGAGCGCAGGAAGCGCCTCAGCCAATCACAGTTCACGACCAGGCGAGAGGCCCATGGCAGGCTGGCTATGCCACGCGAACGCCCGCGAAGGAGGATCACGAGGTGCGTGGGGCCACGGTGCGCCTCGGGATGGTTCGCCTCTTCGATCGCCCTCACCACAAGGGCTCCGCTGCTTGGAGCACTCGAGGACGGTGGAGGGGGCGAAGCCAAGGGGGACGGCTCCTCATCCGTCTCCGCAAGCTCGGCTGGAAGGGGCCTGCGGAGCAAGGGTCAGTACAAGTAACAGAAGGATCGGGAGTCAGGAAAGGAGAAGGCTTACTCATCAGTGGCGAAGTACTTCCTATGCTTCAGCAGGCGACAAGGGTAATCGTCACCCAAGGCCTCCCTTCTCTTCCGGAGAGCCTCGAAGTTCACGCGGAAGCGGCCCAAGAGTTGGGTGCATGGATCAACCTTCGACGAAGACGGAGCGTCAAGGCAATCGGCGGCAGAGGCGCCTGCCTGATGTGCGCTGCCAATTGCCTCCCCAAGAGACGCAGCTGGAGCCTCAGGGGCCCCAGTTGCAGGCACTGAGGGCAGCTGCTCGCCACCCTCAGCCTCAGCGGCACGGGCCCCAAGAGCTGCTTCCTCATGAGCCTCGCCCGGCGCTGTCACCGCGCCGGGAGTCCCCTCGGCCTCTGGCGCCTCGTGCCTTCCTGCTCCGCCACTCGAGGATGAGTCGCCTTGGCCGACTGGTAGGGCAGTCACCACCACTGGGTTCTCGCGAGGCCCCTGAAGGCCGGCGGGGCGCGGCCCCCACTCATCAAAGACAGGCATCTGCTTCACAAAGTCACCCCTGCTCTGGCAGAGGTACAACAAGGCCCCTCCCTGCCGAACGCTGCCGGGGTTGGGGTCCCCAGCCAGGGTCAAGAGCGCCGTCCTCAGCACCTCAGGAGTCAGGTCCTCTTCCTGGAGCCTCATACGATCCTCGCGCCCACGGAAGGCGCACATCCGGCGAGAGTGGCGTTGAAGAGGAGCAACGCGGCATAGCAGGAACTCCTTCACCACCTTGGGCGCTTTCACGCCAAGCGACCTCAAGAGCGTGAAGCGGCGCCAGACGAAGACGAGCCGGGGGCTCTCAAGCGTCTCCTGGCCCCAGCCCGAATTGGGGACGGCAGGCGAGGTCGGCTCCAATAGCAGGGGGCTGGGCACCCCTGCGTCCACATATAGCCACCGCTCGCGGAACCCGACCGCGGGCAGGGGGAGCTTGAAGTCAATCCCAGAGGCCGCCATCTCAGGCGCGGCAACGAAGCTCACGCAAGCCCAGCATTGGGTAGGGTCGACAAGATGCAACGAGAAGAAGTGGCGCAGCAAGGCAACCGAAGGAGGGATGCCCACCATAGCTTCGCAAACAAAGGCGAAGACCGAAAGGAGGGTGATGGATTCAGGACCCAGATGCATCATGTGGATCTGATAGTGGGAAAGCACGGCATTGAAGAAATCAGGAAAGGGGGGAACCAGACCCGCCCACAGGGCGTCGGCAAGATACGGGACCTCGGTGGCTGTCCTATCGATGGAGAAGTGGGACGCGGGCCAGACCGTCGTCCTCCCGCATTCATTGAAGATGGTGTCCAGAGCCAAGCTGACCTTGCCCAAGCCCTCGGCGGGGGCCGCCGACGGCGGCGAGCAAGGCGGAGACACAGGTTTCTTCCCTCTCCCCTTCTTCGTCGGAGCCATGGCGATGGGAAGGGGGGAGGGAGGTTCGAGATTGATTTGAAAACAGAAACCGGAGTTCGAGCGGAGGACGGACAGAGGGCGCTCGAGCGATAAAAGGGGAACGGCTGTGTACAACTACGGGTCCGCCTAGCACAGCGCAAGATAAGGAGGGCGCGGGGGAACAATGCCGCCCACGTCCAATCAACCGCCACGCGGTGCCCAAGGCTGCAGGCTGTTAGGGCCCGCGGCGCTTCGCTCTTGCCCTTCCGCCTCCCTGCACGGTCAAGCCCGGGCGCGCCTTGGGCCCGGGGGCTACTGTCGGTGTTCTGGGAACGGGGGTCCCCAGACTTGCCTGCCTGCGGCCTGCAGCGTGGCTCAAAGGGGGGGCTAGCACGGCCCGTCTTCACCAACACAAACCCAAGACCCTCGCGAGGGGCCAAGCCTCGTGGGGCGGATGACGCGAAGCTTCCTCAGACACGGCCTCATCAGGCTGGCTCACGAGGGGGCGGAGAGATCAAGGCGGGGTACCTCACGAGGTGTCCATGACGCAAACCATGACGACTCAGGGCGCCAGGCGGGTGCTAGTCCGCGCAGCGTCCTCCTTTCCTCTTTGGTGCAAAGGGGGCAAGCGCAGCCGCGGAGTACCGAGGCATCAGACAAAGGTTGCCATTTCGGTGCAACGAGACCAAGACCAGGAGGACTATGAGACGGAGGTCACCATGGAGCCCAAGACGGCGTCATCACCAGAGCTTTGCGCAGGCGAAGACTACTTTTGTCAGGATAGCTGATACTTGCTACCCCCCTTCAAATTAGCCCGCCATTGTTGGCTTCCTTCCCGCTCGATATTTGGGAAGAGGACTAGGGCCTCTATAAATAGGACCAGCCACCCACACAGCAAGGGGTCGGTTAGTTGGAGGAAAGCAGAGAGAGAGAGAGAGAGAGAGAGAGAGAGAAAGGTGACTGAACTCCTCCGAGCAGTTCGTCGCCCCAGCCAAGAACAGACCCTCGCGAGGCTGTTCTTCCTTGTATTGTTCATCATCATCAGCCCAAGAGGCAATCCACCACACCACACACTGGAGTAGGGTATTACACCACAATGGTGGCCCGAACCAGTATAAACCCTGTGTCTCTTGTGTTGTTCTTTCCTTAGTTTAGATCCTAGCATGGTGGAGGGGTGCAGGTAGGTAGGAGGCGAAATCTCCGCGTGCACCCCAGTGTTCGAACCTCAAGGGTCTGCCGGAACCCGAAATCCAACAGGCAGGCACACAATGTGTAGCAAATACAACTCGGTTAATCGACCGAAGATTTGATTTTCCAATCAGATCTATATACCAAGTCCGAGACCACTTCTCATTGTGTGCTCGACGTCTCGGATATTGCATTATATGCATCAATGCCGAACTATGTCTTGGGTCAATAGTTGGGTTGCTCGGCTCCTATGCTTGCTTTCTTATGTTTCACACGTTCGGCTAAGAAGGCAAAGAACCCCTGCGGTTGTACTTCTGGCTAGTCCAGTTAAGCACCTCAGGGGAGAAAGCCAAAAACTAACCGTCATAGTACGAGAACTGGTCAGCGATCCGGCGACAATTGTTAAACTAAGAAATCGTTGGTGATTTATCCATGTCATATGCAGGGTTCATCCTATAACAAACCAAGTGGTCACAAAGGCATGCCTCGGCTCCCTTGTATGCCACAAAACTTGGGGGGCTAGTCATTAGTCCCCGCCGTCAAGCTCTTATGGCTAAGTGAAAGCAATAAAGCTGCATAGTCTGATTGCCTGGGCTCTCTCGAGCACTACCGCCTTCGGGCACCAAGACGTTAGCTAAGGGTAACAGTGCGGAGATGAAACACCCTCATTCTATTCGCTTGGGGGCTGAAGCCAATGACTAGTAAGTTTCAGAATAATAAGCAGCCACGCGGGAGTCAAAATTAAACAACATAATATATAATACAAGCGGACCGCATTATAAAGAAAATTTTTTGGGTGACAACTTAATACCAAATAATTCAATGATTTCATCCTTTGAGAACTGGCCCTCTATCGCCCGAGCACCTTCCGTAACTTGTGCGAAATATAGTTCGGGGCGGTGGTGCTCCTTTCCAACGGGCGGAGGACCAGTGGCCATATCCATTGGCTTGATCTTTGGCCAATGAACCATGGTCTTCGCGAAGGATGCCTCACACCTTTAAGGCACGCGTACCGCTTCACGGTGTCAGTCCGCGGCGATTCGTCACGTAGTGTAACGCCCCGAGACCGTTGCGCCAGGTGTCTTCCAGTTATTCGCTGTTGTTGCCTTGTCATTTTTTTGCGTGTCATGCATTTCATATCATGTCATCATGTGCATCGCATTTGCATACATGTTCGTCTCATGCATCCGAGCATTTTCCCCGTTGTCCATTTTGCAATCCGGCGCTCCTATGTCCTTCGGCGCCCTCCTTTGGCCTCTTTTCGTGTGCGGGTGTTGAACGTTCTCGGATTGGACCGAGATTTGCCGAGCAACCTTGGTTCACTACCGATAAACCGCCTGTCAAGTTTCGTGCCATTTGGAGTCCGTTTGATACTCCAACGGTTAACCGAGGAACCGTAAAGGCCTCGTGTGTGTTGCAGCCCAACACCCCTCCAAAGTGGCCCATCCATACCCCCACCATCCTCTCGGTCGTTCGATCACGACCGCGTGGCCGAAAACCGCACCTCATTTGGACTCTCCTAGCTCCCTCTACCTATATAAACACCCCCCCTCCGAATTTTCGGGTCCAAACCCTAGTCCCTTCTCCACCGCGCCGCTGGACATGTCCGCCGAACACGTTGCGCGGACCAACCACGGGCCGCCACGTCACTCCGCCGCCGCCACGTGGGCGCCTGCCGCCTCGCGCCTCCCACCGGCCCGCGAGGCCCATGCCTGGCTCGCGGGGCCCGTTCCCTCGCCGCCGCCCGAGCGTCCGCGTGCCCCGCCGCCGCCCTTCGTCGCCGCGCCGCCCGCCGCCCTCGGCCGTCGCGCCAGAGCGCCTCCCTGCCGGCGTGCCTCCCCGCCGACCTCGCCGGCGCGCCCCGCCCCTCACGCCACACGCCTTGCTCCGCCCTCCGCGCCGTCCGCCGCCGCCGTTCACCCACCACGGCGCCGCCCCAGCCAGATCCGGCCGCGGGAGGGCCGGATCCGGCGCCCCCCTCGCCGGCCCCCCTCCTCTTCGGCCATCTTCTTCCCTGGCTCCGGCGAGATCCGCCGCCACCTCGCCCATTGACTTTTCCCCGAGGTGCTAATTTCCACTAAGTCCCCAGTTTCTAAGATTTTCTAGCTATATTCATTGCACCATATCTCATCATCCGTAGCTCCGTTTTGCGCGTGTGATATATCAAAATGTTCATCATGATGTGCTCTTCATTTTGTTCCATTGCACCATGCTTGTTTGAGTCCATCTTGATGCCCTAATTGTTGATGCAAGAGTGCTTCATAATGTTAGTTCCTGATTCTTATCAGATTATGAGCATTTGTCATTTTGCCATGATTATTGTGTGCCTCCTATGAGCATGAGCTCTACATGTGTTTTGGGCTATGCCATGCCATCTTTACAGGGGTGTATGCCATGTATTTTTGTGATCAATGTGGTGACTAGAACATGCATGCAAAGTAGCTCTCGTGATGTTGCTGATTTCAGAGACTTAGAATTTCACTAAGTCCTTTCCCTGATGTTATTTTTATGCCATGTATTCATGTTGTTACAGAGTGATCCATGCCTCTTTTGAGTATGCCCAGTAAGGATGATTTTGAGATATTGTTACGCTCTATCCATCCATGTCCCTGTTTTCATTTATGGAGTACCCTAGCATGACTCAATCTTGCTCTACTTTTGCTATAAAATGTTCCTGGCAGATTGTTTACATGTTAATCAATTTTGCCAAGGTTGTTGTAGTTGATCCATGCATGCTATGAGATTGTTCTTGCCATGGTTAGCTTCTTGATCATGTCTTCTTGCTGGGTGTATGCTTAGTTTGTCATGCAATGCCTTGTGTTGAGTGCATCGAGCTCACAAACATGCCTTCGTAACTCTGTTTATGCCATGTCCAGTTTTTCTGCTAAGTCTGAATCTGTTAACGAAACTTGCTAAGTTTACATGGGTGCCATCGTATCTTATGATCCTTTTTGGCTTATGGTCAGTAAGGGACTTTTGTTATATGCTTTGAGTAGATTCATGCCATGCCTTGTATTGCTATGATATGTTCCTGTAGCATGTTGTTATCTTGCTCTAAACATTGCTTCCTGATGTTAATTCCTGGCATGTTAGTATTTTCACTAAGTCTGTGAAGCTGATATCTTTTGCACTTTTGCCATGCTTGTTTGAGCCTGCTATTGTGTGATTTAGCCGTAGCTCCGTGTTCATATTTTGTCAACAATCTTGAGTGGATCACTGCGATGTGCTTTGTTGTTATGTTAGAGTGCAATAGCTTAGTTTCTTGTTGCATTCTAGATGGCATCGTCTTGTTAATCGCAGAATGATGCCTTTATTGTTTTGCTTGCCATTTGCAAACCGTGCATCCGATTCCGGTGATCTTTATATCGATTTCGACCGAAACCAACTCATCTTTCCAGTGGCACTCTTGTTTTGCCAAGTTGAGGCCTGGTTCAATCTTTTCCTTCTGAAGCACGCATATGCATTGCATATCATATCCCGCATATCATGCCATGTTCTGCATCATGTTGCTTGCGCATTGCACCGTGTTTGATTGTTGGTTCCTTTGTTTGTGTTCTTGCCTTGGGTAGAGCCGGGAGACGAGTTCATGTTCGAGGTGCCCGTTGAGTATGCTTACGAGGATCAAGCTTTCATCTTCTTGGAGAACTTTGCAGGCAAGATGACCATACCCTCGAAATCACTTCTATCTTTGCTTGCTAGTTGCTCGCTCTTTTGCTATGCTGCGATACCTACCACTCGCTTTATCATGCCTCCCATATTGCCATGTCAAGCCTCTAACCCACCTTGTCCTAGCAAACCGTTGTTTGGCTATGTTACCGCTTTGCTCAGCCCCTCTTATAGCGTTGTTAGTTGCAGGTGAAGATGAAGTTTGTTCCATGTTGGAACATGGATTTTTGTTGGGATATCATTATTATATCTTGTTTACTTTAATGCATCTATATACTTGGTAAAGGGTGGAAGTCTCGGCCTTATGCCTGGTGTTTTGTTCCACTCTTTCCGCCCTAGTTTCTGTCATACCGGTGTTATGTTCCTTGATTTTGCGTTCCTTACGTGGTTGGGTTATAATGGGAACCCCTTGACAGTTTGCCTTGAATAAAACTCCTCCAGCAAGGCCCAACCTTAGTTTTACTATTTGTCACCTAAGCCTTTTTTCCTTGGGTTCTGCAGACTCAAGGGTCATCTTTATTTAAACCCCTGGGCCAGTGCTCCTCTGAGTGTTGGTCCAAACTAGAGCACCGTGCACGGCCATCCCTTGGAAACTTGGGTTACGTCGGCTCCTATACGCATAGCTTATCCGCTGTGCCCTGAGAACGAGATATGTGCAGCTCCTATCGGGATTTGTCGGCACAGCGGGTGGTCTTGCTGGTCTTGTTTTACCATTGTCGAAATGTCTTGTAACCGGGATTCCGAGTCTGATCGGGTCTTCCTGGGAGAAGGAATATCCTTCGTTGACCGTGAGAGCTTGTGATGGGCTAAGTTGGGACACCCCTGCAGGGTTTTGAACTTTCGAAAGCCGTGCCCGCGGTTATGGGTAGATGGGAATTTGTTAATGTCCGGTTGTAGAGAACTTGAAACTTAACTTAATTAAAATGCATCAACCGCGTGTGTAGCCGTGATGGTCTCTTTCCGGTGGAGTCCGGGAAGTGAACACGGCGTTGGAGTTATGCTTGATCGTAAGTAGTTTCAGGATCACTTCTTGATCACTTCTAGTTCACGACCGCGCTGTGCTTCTCTTCTCGCTCTCATTTGCGTAAGTTAGCCACCATCTATGCTTAGTGCTTGCTGCAGCTCCACCTCACTACCTTTTCCTACCCATAAGCTTAAATAGTCTTGATCGCGAGGGTGTGAGATTGCTGAGTCCCCATGACTCACAGTTTACTTCCAAAAACAGATGCAGGTGCCGATGATAACAGTGCAGGTGACGCAGCCGAGCTCAAGGAGGAGCTCGATGAAGATCGTGTTCGTTGTGTTGTTTCATTTTCAGTTGATCAGTAGTGGAGCCCAGTCGGGGCGATCGGGGATCTTTTGCATTAGGGGTGGTCTTATTTTATCTTGGTTCCGTAGTCGGACCGTGATTGTATTCTAGATGTTGTAATGCTATATTTATGTATTGTGTGAAGTGGCGATTGTAAGCCAATTTTTTATCCCTTTCTTATTCAGTACATGGGATGTGTAAAGATTACCCTGAAGGAAATATGCCCTAGAGGCAACAATAAAGTTATTATTTATTTCCTTATATCATGATAAATGTTTATTATTAATGCTAGAATTGTATTAACCGGAAACATAATACTTGTGTGAATACATAGACAAACAAAGTGTCACTAGTATGCCTCTACTTGACTAGCTCGTTAATCAAAGATGATTATGTTTCCTAACCATGAACAATGAGTTGTTATTTGATTAATGGGATCACATCATTAAGTGAATGATCTGATTGACATGACCCATTCCATTAGCTTAGCACCTGATCGTTTAGTATGTTGCTATTGCTTTCTTCATGACTTATACATGTTCCTATAACTATGAGATTATGCAACTCCCGTTTACCGGAGGAACACTTTGGGTGCTACCAAACGTCACAACGTAACTGGGTGATTATAAAGGAGTACTACAGGTGTCTCCAAAGGTTCATGTTGGGTTGGCGTATTTCGAGATTAGGTTTTGTCACTCCGATTGTCGGAGAGGTATCTCTGGGCCCTCTCGGTAATGCACATCACATAAGCCTTGCAAGCATTGCAACTAATGAGTTAGTTGTGAGATGATGTATTACGGAACGAGTAAAGAGACTTGCCGGTAACGAGAATGAACTAGGTATTAAGATACCGACGATCGAATCTCGGGCAAGTAACATACCGATGACAAAGGGAACATCGTATGTTGTTATGCGGTCTGACCGATAAAGATCTTCGTAGAATATCTAGGAGCCAATATGGGCATCCAGGTCCCGCTATTGGTTATTGACCGGAGACGTGTCTCGGTCATGTCTACATTGTTCTCGAACCGCCGCACGCTTAAGGTTTCGATGACAGTTATATTACGAGTTTATGAGTTTTGATGTACCGAAGGAGTTCAGAGTCCCGGATGAGATCGGGGACATGACGAGGACTCTCGAAATGGTCGAGACGTAAAGATCGATATATTGGACGACTATATTCGGACATCGGAAAGGTTTCGAGTGATTCGGGTATTTTTCGGAGTACCGGGTAGTTACGGGAGAAGCAATGGGCCTTGATGGGCTTTAGTGGGAAGAGGAGAAAGGGCCAAGGGGCTGCTGCGCCCCCCCTCCCCTCTAGTCCGAATTGGACTAGGGAAAAGGGGGCCAGCCACCTTTCCTTCTCCACTTCCTTCTCCCTTCCTCCCCTCTTGGTGGACTCCTACTAGGACTTGGAGTCCTAGTAGGACTCCACATCCTGGCCGCACCAAGTGCCTTGGCCGGCCTCCTCCTCCTCCATCCTTTATATACTGAGGCAAGGGGCACCCCATGAACACAAGTTGATCTTCGTGATCGTTCCTTAGCCGTGTGCGGTGCCCCCCTCCACCATATTCCACCCCGGTCATATTGTAGCGGTGCTTAGGCGAAGCCCTGCGATGGTAGAACATCAAGATCGTCACCACGCCGTCGTGCTAACGGAACTCCTCCCCGACGCTTTGCTGGATCGAAGCCCGGGGATCGTCATCGAGCTGAACGTGTGCCAAGAACTCGGAGGTCCCGGAGTAACGGTGCTTGGATCGGTCGGATCGTGAAGACGTACGACTACATCAACCGCGTTATCACAACGCTTCCGCTGTTGGTCTACAAGGGTACGTAGATCACACTCTCCCCTCTCGTTGCTATGCATCACCATGATCTTGCGTGTGCATAGGAAATTTTTTGAAATTACTACGTTCCCCAACAGTGGCATCCGAGCCTAGGTTTTATATGTTGATGTTATATGCACGAGTAGAACACAAGTGAGTTGTGGGCGATATAAGTCATACTGCTTACCAGCATGTCATACTTTGGTTTGGCGGTATTGTTGGATGAAGCGGCCCAGACCGACATTACGCGTACGCTTACGCGAGACCGGTTCTCCCGACGTGCTTTGCACAGAGGTGGCTTGCGGGTGACAGTTTCTCCAACTTTAGTTGAACCGAGTGTGGCTACGCCCGGTCCTTGCGAAGGTTAAAACAGCACCAACTTGACAAACTGTCGTTGTGGTTTTGATGCGTTGGTAAGATTGGTTCTTGCTTAAGCCCGTAGCAGCCACGTAAAACTTGCAACAACAAAGTAGAGAACGTCTAACTTGTTTTTGCAGGGCATGTTGTGATGTGATATGGTCAAGACATGATGCTGATTTTTATTGTATGAGATGATCATGTTTTGTAACCGAGTTATCGGCAACTGGCAGGAGCCATATGGTTGTCGTTTTATTATATGCAATGCAATCGCGATGTAATGCTTTACTTTATCACTAAATCGTAGCGATAGTTGTGGAAGCACAAGCTTGGCGAGACGACAACGATGCTACGATGGAGATCAAGGTGTCGCGCCGGTGACGATGGTGATCACGACGGTGCTTCGGAGATGGAGATCACAAGCACAAGATGATGATGGCCATATCATATCACTTATATTGATTGCATGTGATGTTTATCTTTTATGCATCTTATCTTGCTTTGATTGACGGTAGCATTATAAGATGATCTCTCACTAAATTATCAAGAAGTGTTCTCCCTGAGTATGCACCGTTGCGAAAGTTCTTCGTGCTGAGACACCACGTGATGATCGGGTGTGATAGGCTCTACGTTCAAATACAACGGGTGCAAAACAGTTGCACACGCAGAATACTCAGGTTATACTTGACGAGCCAAGCATATACATATATGGCCTCGGAACACGGAGACCGAAAGGTCGAGCGTGAATCATATAGTAGATATGATCAACATAAAGATGTTCACCAATGAAACTACTCCATCTCACATGATGATCGGACATGGTTTAGTTGAATTGGATCACGTAATCACTTAGAGGATTAGAGGGATGTCTATCTAAGTGGGAGTTCTTTAAGTAAATTAACTGAACTTAAATTTATCATGAACTTAGTCCTGGTAGTATTTTGCAAATTATGTTGTAGATCAATAGCTCGCATTGTTGTTTCCCTGTGTTTATTTTGATATGTTCCTAGAGAAAATTGTGTTGAAAGATGTTAGTAGCAATGATGCGGATTGGATCCGTGATCTGAGGTTTATCCTCATTGCTGCACAGAAGAATTATGTCCTTGATGCACCGCTAGGTGACGGACCTATTGCAGGAGCAGATGCAGGCATTATGAATGTTTGGCTAGCTCAATATGATGACTACTTGATAGTTTAGTGCACCATGCTTAATGGCCTAGAAACGGGACTTCAAAGACGTTTTGAACGTCATGGAGCATATGAGATGTTCCAGGAGTTGAAGTTAATATTTCAAGCAAATACCCGAGTTAGGAGATATGAAGTCTCCAACAAGTTCTATAGCTAAAAGATGGAGGAGAATCGCTCAACTAGTGAGCATATGCTCAGATTGTCTGAGTACTACAATCGCTTGAATCAAGTGGGAGTTAATCTTCCAGATAAGATAGTAATTGACAGAATTCTCTAGTCACCATCACCAAATTAGTAGAACTTCGTGATGAACTATAATATGCAAGGGATAACGGAAATGATTCCCAAGCTCTTCGTAATGCTGAAATTGACGATGGTAGAAATCGAGAAAAACATCAAGTGTTGATGGTAGACAAGACCACTAGTTTCAAGAAAAGGGCAGAGGGAAGAAGGGGAACTTCAAGAAGAACGGCAAGCAAGTTGCTGCGCAAGTGAAGAAGCCCAAGTCTGGTCTTAAGCCTGAGACTAAGTGTTTCTACTGCAAAGGGACTGGTCACTAGAAGCGGAACTACCCCAAGTGATTGGCAGATAAGAAGGATGGCAAAGTGAATATAATTATATTTGATATACATGTTATTGATGTGTACTTTACTAGTGTTTATAGCAACCCCTCAGTATTTGATACTAGTTCAGTTGCTAAGATTAGTAACTCGAAACGGGAGTTGCAGAATAAACAGAGACTAGTTAAGGGTGAAGTGACGATGTGTGTTGGAAGTGCTTCCAAGATTGATATGATCATCATCGCATACTCCCTATACTTTCGGGATTAGTGTTGAACCTGAATAAGTGTTATTTGGTGTTTGCGTTAAGCATGAATATGATTTGATCATGTTTATTGTAATACGGTTATTCATTTAAGTAAGAGAATAAATTGTTGTTCTGTTTACATGAATAAAACCTTATATGGTTACACACCCAATGAAAATAGTTCGTTGGATCTCGATCGTAGTGATACACATAATCATAATATTGAAACCAAAAGATGCAAAGTTAATAATGATAGTGCAACTTATTTGTGGCACTACCGTTTAGGTCATATTGGTGTAAAGCGCATGAAGAAACTCCATGCTGATGGGCTTTTGGAATCACTTGATTATGAATCAGTTGATGCTTGCGAACCATGCCTTATGGGCAAGATGACTAAGACCCTGTTCTTCGGAACAATGGAGCGAGCAACAGATTTGTTGGAAATCATACATACTGATGTATGTGGTCCGATGAATATTGAGGCTCGCGACAAGTATCATTATTTTCTGATCTTCACAGATGATTTGAGCAGATATGAGTATATCTACTTGATGAAACATAAGTCTGAAACATTTGAAAAGTTCAAAGAATTTCAGAGTGAAGTGGAGAATCATCGTAACAAAAATGAAAGTTTCTACGATATGATCGCAGAAGTAAAATATTTGAGTTACGAGTTTGGTCTTCAATTAAAACAATGTGGAATAGTTTCACAAACTCATGCCACCTGGAACACCACAACATAATGGTGTGTCCGAATGTCATAACCGTACTTTATTAGATATGGTGCGATCTATGATGTCTCTTACCGATCTACCACTATCGTTTTGGGGTTATGCATTAGAGACAGCTGCATTCACGTTAAATAGGGCGCCATCTAAGTCCGTTGAGACGACACTATCTGAACTGTGGTTTGGCAAGAAACCAAAGTTGTCGTTTCTTAAAGTTTGGGGTTGTGATGCTTATATGAAAAAGTTTCATCCTAATAAGCTCAAACCCAAATCGGAGAAATATGTCTTCATAGGATACCCAAAGGAGACTGTTGGGTACACCTTCTATCACAAATCCGAAGGCAAGACTTTTGTTGCTAAATTCGGAGTTTTTCTAGAGAAGGAGTTTCTCTCGAAAGAAGTGAGTGGAAGGAAAGTAGAACTTGATGAGGTAACTGTACCTACTCCCTTATTGGAAAGTAGTTCATCACAGAAATCTGTTTCTGTGACTACTACACCAATTAGTGAGGAAGCTAATGATGATGATCATGTAACTTCAGATCAAGTTACTACCAAATCTCGTAGGTAAACCAGAGTGAGATCCGCACCAGAGTGGTACGGTAATCCTGTTAGTGGAAGTCATGTTACTAGACCATGACGAACTTGCGAACTATGAAGAAGTGATGGTGAGCCCAGATTCCGCAAAATGGCTTGAGGCCATGAAATCTGAGATGGGATCCATGTATGAGAACAAAGTATGGACTTTGGTTGACTTGCCCGATGATCGGCAAGCAATTGAGAATAAATGGATCTTAGAGGAAGACGGACGCTGATAGTAGTGTTACTATCTACAAAGCTAGAATTGTCGCAAAAGGTTTTTGACAAGTTCAAGGTGTTGACTACGATGAGAGTTTCTCACTCGTATCTATGCTTAAGTCTGTCCGAATCATGTTAGCAATTGCCGCATTTTATGAAATCTGGCAAATGGATAAACAAAACTGCATTCCTTAATAGATTTATTAAAGAAGAGTTGTATATGATACAACCAGAAGGTTTTGTCAATCCTAAAGGTGCTAACAAAATATGCAAGCTCCAACGATCCATCTATGGACTGGTGCAAGCATCTTGGAGTTGAAATATACTCTTTGATAAGTTGATCAAAGCATATAGTTCTATACAGACTTGCGATGAAGCCTGTATTTACAAGAAAGTGAGTGGGAGCACTACAACATTTCTGATAAGTATATGTGAATGACATATTGTTGATCGGAAATAATGTAGAATTATTCTGCAAAGCATAAAAGAGTGTTTGAAAGGAATTTTTCAAAGAAAGACCTCGGTAAAGCTGCTTACATATTGAGCATCAAGATCTATAGAGATAGATCAAGACGCTTGATAAGTTTTTTCAACGAGTACATACCTTGACAAGATTTTGAAGTAGTTCAAAATGGAACAGTCAAAGAGTTCTTGCCTATGTTGCAAGGTGTGAAATTGAGTAAGACTCAAAGCCCGACCACGACAGAAGATAGAAATAGAATGAAAGTCATTCCCTATGCCTCAGCCATAGGTTCTATAAAGTATGCCATGCTGTGTACCAGATCTATTGTATACCCTACACTTTGTTAAGCAAGGGAGTACAATAGTGATCTAAGAGTAGATCACTGAACAGCGGTCAAAATTATACTTAGTGGAATAAGGAAATATTTCTCAATTATGGAGGTGACAAAAAGGTTCGTCGTAAAAAGTTACGTTGATGCAATTTTTGACACAGATCTGGATGACTCTAAGTCTCGATCTAGATACATATTGAAAGTGCGAGCAATAAGCTAGAGTAGCTCCGTGCAGAGCATTGTTGAAATAGAAATTCACAAAATACTTACGGATCTGAATGTGACAGACCCGTTTACTAAAATTATCTCACAAGCAAAACATGATCACACCTTAGTACTCTTTAGGTGTTAATCACATAGCGATGTGAACTAGATTACTGACTCTAGTAAACCCTTTGGGTGTTGATCACATATCGATGTGAACTATGGGTGTTAATCACATGGTGATGTGAACTATTGCTGTTAAATCACATGGCGATGTGAACTAGATTATTGACTCTAGTGCAAGTGGGAGACTGAAGGAAATATGCCCTAGAGGCAATAATAAAGTTATTATTTATTTCCTTATATCATGATAAATGTTTATTATTCATGCTAGAATTGTATTAACCGGAAACATAATACTTGTGTGAATACATAGACAAACAAAGTGTCACTAGTATGCCTCTACTTGACTAGCTCGTTAATCAAAGATGATTATGTTTCCTAACCATGAACAATGAGTTGTTATTTGATTAACGGGATCACATCATTAAGTGAATGATCTGATTGACATGATCCATTCCATTAGCTTAGCACCCGATCGTTTAGTATGTTGCTATTGCTTTCTTCATGACTTATACATGTTCCTATAACTATGAGATTATGCAACTCCCGTTTACCGGAGGAACACTTTGGGTGCTACCAAACGTCACAACGTAACTGGGTGATTATAAAGGAGTACTACAGGTGTCTCCAAAGGTACATGTTGGGTTGGCGTATTTCGAGATTAGGTTTTGTCACTCCGATTGTCGGAGAGGTATCTTTGGGCCCTCTCGGTAATGCACATCACATAAGCCTTGCAAGCATTGCAACTAATGAGTTAGTTGTGAGATGATGTATTACGGAACGAGTAAAGAGACTTGCCGGTAACGAGAATGAACTAGGTATTAAGATACCATGATCGAATCTCGGGCAAGTAACATACCGATGACAAAGGGAACAACGTATGTTGTTATGCGGTCTGACCGATAAAGATCTTCATAGAATATGTAGGAGCCAATATGGGCATCCAGGTCCCGCTATTGGTTATTGACTGGAGACGTGTCTCGGTCATGTCTACATTGTTCTTGAACCGTAGGGTCCGCACGCTTAAGGTTTCGATGACAGTTATATTATGAGTTTATGAGTTTTGATGTACCGAAGGAGTTCGGAGTCCCGGATGAGATCGGGGACATGACGAGGAGTCTCGAAATGGTCGAGACGTAAAGATCGATATATTGGACGACTATATTCGGACATCGGAAAGGTTCCGAGTGATTCGGGTATTTTTCGGAGTACCGGGTAGTTACGGGAGAAGCAATGGGCCTTGATGGGCTTTAGTGGGAAGAGGAGAAAGGGCCAAGGGGCTGCTGCGCCCCCCCTCACCTCTAGTCCGAATTGGACTAGGGAAAAGGGGGCCGGCCACCTTTCCTTCTCCTCCACTTCCTTCTCCCTTCCTCCCCTCTTGGTGGACTCCTACTAGGACTTGGAGTCCTAGTAGGACTCCACATCCTGTCCGCACCAAGTGCCTTGGCTGGCCTCCTCCTCCTCCATCCTTTATATACTGAGGCAAGGGGCACCCCATGAACACAAGTTGATCTTCGTGATCTTTCCTTAGCCGTGTGCGGTGCCCCCCTCCACCATATTCCACCTCGGTCATATTGTAGCGGTGCTTAGGCGAAGCCCTGCGATGGTAGAACATCAAGATCGTCACCACGCCGTCGTGCTGATGGAACTCCTCCCCGGCGCTTTGCTGGATCGGAGCCCGGGGATCGTCATTGAGCTGAACGTGTGCCAAGAACTCGGAGGTGCCGGAGTAACGGTGCTTGGATCGGTCGGATCGTGAAGACGTACGACTACATCAACCGCGTTATCACAACGCTTCCGCTGCCGGTCTACAAGGGTACGTAGATCACATTCTCCCCTCTCGTTGCTATGCATCACCATGATCTTGCGTGTGCGTAGGAATTTTTTTGAAATTACTACGTTCCCCAACATACCCCTCTTGCGACATGCCTACTATGCGGTTATGCCTCTAAGTCGTGCTCTGACACGTGGGAGATATAGCCGCATCGTGGGTGTTACACGCAGCCTCTGCACCAAGCCGAAGTAGTTGTCCGGAATAGGATCAGTAGGCCACAATTGGACACAAAGGTCCTTCAGGGTTGGCTCGGCCATCCGATGCAGCTCCATCAACTGCTTCATCTAGTTGCTGAGGAGCGGAGGGTGTTCGGGTGCCTGGAACTGCGACCAGAAAAGCCGCTGTTCGGAGTCCTCCTCCCGTGTCGCGTAGTGCTCCGCCACAGCAGTCATACTCTTCGAAAGCTCGGCGAAAACGCCTGTGGAGCGCCAGACCCGCGTTAGCAAGGCAAACCTATCCTCGGCAACGGCTCTTACCCACTGCTGGTGCGTCTCGATCAGTGTGCCTTGCCGTTCTCTCCCATGCAGCGCCGGCTAGGGAGGGCCTCCAACCCCTTCTTCCTCACTTCTGTAGTGTGGGTAGATCCGGCCTCCCGCCGCACACCTAGCGAGATCCCGGCGACCTTCAGGTATAACTTCCTTCACAACGAGCCTTGCTCTACTTTCCCAGCTCCTGATGTCGCTGCATTTGTATCTTTTACTATTTCTCAGGCCCCCTCGTAGATAGGGTCGATCGGCTATTCGAAAGCCACACTATAGGAATCAGGCACTTTGCCGTCTGCCATGGCTTACAGCAAAGGCATGCCTGGCAGACGGCAAAGGTGAAAGTGCAACTATCCCTGGGTGGTTTTGGCAATTCCTAACAACATATAGCTCATTGAACTAATACTCTTTCTAGATGATCGTTTTAGAAAGTTCAATGATTGGCATGGCATGGACTAGGATTGTGGACCCCTCAAAATGCTAAGGACACATATTGGCTCAAGCTCAAGACTCTACATTTTCATTTTAGTGATCCAAGATCACATTGAGTCCATAGGAAAGCCAATACTATTAAAAGGGGATGAGGTGTTGCATAATGGCTTGCTTGCTCAAAATGCTTAGTGATATGCTCAAAAAGCCCTCAACCACTTTCTCATATCCACATATGTCCCAAACCAAAAGTCAAATTGGGCCCACCGATTTGATATATCCGGCGCCACCGAGTTCATTGACATAGCCACAGCCAATTCGGTCTCACCGATAGGGATCTCGGTCTCACCTAGCTATATGGGATTGCAAACTCTCTGTTTCCCTTCGTAATGTTTCGGTCTAACCGAAATGAGTGATCGGTCCCACCAAGTTCGCAATGCAAACTCTCTATTTCCTTTTCGTAACGTTTCGGTCTCACCGAAATGAGCGATCGGTCCAACCGAGTTTGCCTGACCAACTCTCTGTTTGCCTATTATAGAAATCGGTCCCACTGAGTTTATGTGATCGGTCTCACTGAGAGTACGTTATGCACTAACCCTAATGAAATTGGTCCCACCGAGTTGACATGTAGGTCCCACCGAAAATCCTAACGTTCACATTTTGAACTGAATCGGTCTGACTGAATTTTATGATTCGGTCCCACCGAGTTTGGTGAATTGTGTGTAATGGTTAGATCTTGTGTGGAGGCTATATATACCCCTCCACCCTTCCTCCACTCGTGGAGAGAGCCATCAGAACATGCCTACACTTCTACCATTCATTTTTTTGAGAGAGAACCACCTACTCATGTGTTGAGACCAAGATATTCCATTCCAACCACAAGAATCTTGATCTCTAGCCTTCTCCAAGTTGCTTTCCACTCAAATCATCTTTCCACCAAATCTAAATCTGTGAGAGATAGTTGAGTGTTGGGGAGACTATCATTTGAAGCACAAGAGCAAGGAGTTCATCATCAACACACCATCTATTACCATTTGGAGAGTGGTGTCTCCTAGATTGGTTAGGTGTCAGTTGGAAGCCTCCGACAAGATTGTGGAGTTGAACCAAGGAGTTTGTAAGGGCAAGGAGATCGCCTATTTCGTGAAGATCTACCCAAGTGAGGCAAGTCCTTCGTGGGCGATGGCCATGGTGGGATAGACAAGGTTGCTTCTTTGTGGACCCTTCGTGGGTGGAGCCCTCCGTGGACTCGTGCAACAGTTACCCTTCGTGGGTTGAAGTCTCCATCAACGTGGATGTACGATAGCACCACCTATCGAAACCATGCCAAAAATCTCCGTGTCTACATTGCATTTTCTCCCTCCAAACTCCTCCCTTTACCTTCATGTGCAATGATTTACATTCCGATGCTATACTCTTAGACTTGCATGTGTAGGTTGTTTACTTGACTTGTGCTAAGTTGCTAAAATCTACCAAGACTTAAAATTGGGAAAAAGATAGATTTTTATTTGTTCAAGTAGTCTAATCACCCCCCTCTAGACATACTTTAGATCCTACAAGTGGTATCAGAGCTTTGGTCTCCATTTGCCTTGATTTCCATAACTTTGGTGATCATAGCCTTGGTTTCACAACCTAGGACAGTATGGCGTCTAGCGAGGGAAATTACCACCGTAGAGGTCTTTACTATGATGGTACTAATTTTGCTAGTTGGAAGCATAAGATGAAAATG